>NC_082697.1:22319327-22678330 GCF_949987515.2 Delphinus delphis | reverse complement strand
GGTACTTCCTCCACCGACTTCCTCCATTTTCATCCTTGTAACCACCCAAGACATCTTTCTGTGCTCATTTGATGGATAAGGAGACAGAAGCTACAGAGCTGAAGTTTTTCACCACCAAGGTCACCCAGTTGACAACTGTTATGCTCCATCTGGTGCTCACTCCCTCGACCAATGTTGGCAACTGCATCAAAATCAAATTTCTGCCCCAGGGCCCTTGCACTTGCTGTTCCTTCTGCCTGGAACTTTCTGCCCGCAAGATACCTGCAGAGCTTCCCCCCTCACTTCATTCAGTCCTGAGTTCAAATGTCACCTCCTCAAGGAGCCCTGTTCCATCTTTTATCCTGCTTTATTTTGCCTCATGACAGAGGTCACACCCTGAAATATTATACAGTTGTTTGTTTAATTTCCATCTCTCCCAGTGGACTTCAAGGTCACTAGCCACGTTCATTTTGCTCATGTCTTATCTCCAATCCCCAGAATGGTGGCTGGCATACAGTACCAATAGGTTTGTGGCTGAGTGACTTTCCTGGTTTGCAGACTCTCCATGTGAGTGGGACTGGGGTGGGGGGGAGGCATTGGGGTTCGCAATCCCAGGGGCAGGGGAACTGGAAGGCCCAGCTGTGCCCCAGAGGAGGCTGCACCATCAGCATCTCCTCCCTGCACTGGTTTCCTTTGCTCCCTCCATGTGCCCTGACCTCACTGTGGCCCTGAATCCAACCAGAGTGGACAACGGTCCAGCTTTGCTCCTACCTGCTGGACCTTCTGGGGCTGCTGGAGCCCGGCAGACCCCACACAGACACCCCACCAGCACCTAGTCTCTGTCTCTGCCCTCTCCCTGCTGTGCCCACACCCCTGCCTCCCCTTAACAGCTAATCCATTGGAAGCTTTTGGACTTGGGGGTAAAAAAGGGGAGCTGGGAACATGGGGGAGAGGAGGTGGGTAAGACTCAGTAGCTACAGCGTTTCCCACATTCTCAATCAGGATGACTAAACCCATTTTGCAAATTAGAAAGTAAGGCCCAGAAAGGTTAAGTTACTTGCCCAATGGACAGGGCCCAGATTCAAGCCCCACATTATTCAGACGCCCATGGGAGGTCAGACATGTTCCAGGCCTGAGGGCAAAGCGAGAACCCATGGAGTGTTTTAGGAGTTACTGCCCAGTCACCCAAGAATTCATTCAAGTGACATTATTGGGTCCAGCGCCATGCTGTGGGAAGGGATCAGAGGGCAGCTGTAAGTGCAGTGGAGGCCGCTGGGACTGCTAGGGGTGGGCTCCGAGAAAGTCCAGATGTGGGTCTTGAAGGATGATCAGGCATCCCCTAGCAGTTGAGGAAGGAGGGGAGGGAAGTCCAGGTAGAGGGGAGGCTTGAGCCTTTCAGCCGTGAACAGAGACGCCTGAGGGGAAGGTGGGTCAGCAGCCCCTTCTGTTTCGGGGCTACTGGGAGCTGGAGGGTGGGGTTTGGGCTCCTCTGGCATTTCCCGGCTCTGGGATCCTAAGGGTTGGTTGCGGCAGCAGAGGTAGGAGTTGTAGTGATAACCCCTCCCCTCTGAAGGAGGAGCTTCCACGCAGGGGTGTTTTAAGCCCAGCCTTCCCTTCCCCACTGTGTCCCGTGAGGGCCCACAGGTGGGCCCACTCCTCTACCCTCTGCGCCTCTCCCAGGGGAAGAAGGCCCAGGCTGGTGTTGCCTTCCACCTGGGCTCAGGCGTGAGGGGAGCTGGTGACGCCGTGTGGCACCCAGAGGCCCTTACTCCGCCCAGGAACTGGGGGTCTGGCAGGCCTGAGTTCCTGCCCTGGGCTCCGCAGCCCGCATCGTGTAGGCCGGTGGCTTACGCCTCTGAGCCTCAGGGGCCTCAGCTGTCCAGGAAGCGGGGGGGTCAGAGGATTGAGGCGTCCACTTCTTAGACTGTGTGTGCAGTGGGAAGCACTGTCTGCTCAGAGCTGGGTGCTGGCGGAGAATCAGCCACGAGTGCAAGGGGGAGGCAGGGAGGCCCATCTGGAGTCTGCTGGAACAATAGTAAAAATCACCAATTTAGTCAACATGTATCGAGCACCACCTGTGTGCAAGGCCCTGTGCAGACTGGCCTCTGCCCTCAGGGAGCCCGTCCAGTGGGGGAGACAGTCATCCAGTTACCACAAAAATAAATAAATGCAACTGTGCGATAAAGTGGAGGGTCCCAACCTAGTCGGGGGTTGGGAAGTCGAGCTAAGCTCTGATGAGTGACAACTACCCACGTGGAGACGGAGGGAAGGGCAGGGGGAACAGTATGTCAAAGGTGCTGAGGCAGGAGCAAGCAGGCCAAGTTCGAACCCGGGAAAAGCCTGCGAGGCTGGCGCGCGGTGAGCCAGGGGAGTGAGCGAGAAGGATGAGGCTGAGGGGGAAGCCTGTGGCCACAGAAGAGCTGGAGGCAGGAGCAGGGAAGGCAAGGAACCGGGAGTAGCCAGTGGTGTCTGATTAGCATATTCATGTTCATGCCAACCCTCATGAATATGCTAATCACTCAGGGGAGGGGAAGGTGGGGGGTGGTGCCTCCTCTCTGTGGTAGAGGGAGGCCTAAGATCCCAACCCCCTCACCTTCTGGAAATGGAGCCCCAAGTAGGGGTGCGGGCCCCCCAGTCCCCAGGGTCAGCTCCTCCCTTCTGGCCGCCCGCCAGTCCCTGCACACCCTCCCTCTCTCAGGAAATCCCAGCTGTTCAGGAAGTGGGGATGATACGGGAGAGGGGTGTCCCTGGGACACCCGCACACACGCTGAGGGCTAGGCCCCATCTTGTGACTCGCCTGCATGTGGCCGGCTTCACTTCAGTGACTCACGCTCCGTGGGGCACGTGGGGGCGGTGGGGGAGCTCAGGGAGGAAGCCAGGGCTCCCTACGTCACCAGCCCCAGGCCCAGTGCCTTGGACACGTGCACCCAGCTGAGTGCACCCCTGAGTGCACCCAGGGGTTTCCGCTGGTCTTGAGGCACTTCGGTCCCTGTGGCCACACCCACCCGGGCCCCTGACTGTGAGTCCCCAGGGGGCAGGGCTGAGAAAAGTGAGAAGAGAGAGGAGAAGCTGCTTCCCAGACAGCGCCCCCCTCCAGCCTCCCGTGAGACCCCAGGCGGTCCTCGCGGCTAGGTCTGGCCCCTCGGGGCGGTCAGGAGGCTAGATGGGTGAGGGGGTCAGGAGCCAAAGTGCTTTGATGCAGGGGCTGCGATTCAGTGGGTGGAGGGGGTAGCAGTATTAGCTGCCACCCAAGTAGTGAGTCAGGCACCCCTCCCCGCTTTGAGTCAGCCCCAGGGGGTGAAGGGGAAGGGGACTGGTCAAGGTCACATGAGAGCAGTTCGAGCCAGACCTCCCCAAGCTCCTCCCACTGCTCCCCCAGGCTCCTCCTGGAGCAATTCGTCTGCTCCTTGGTAGTTCCTAGGAGAACCTGGGGCATTTCCGTCACCCTCTTTGCGTAGAGGCTGCCTACACAGCCCTCTTTTCAGGTCCTTGAACGCTGCACCGAGCTGCTCCCTGCCCCAGGGCTCTTGCCTGGCGCTTTCCTGTCCCTGAAACCCTTCCCTGTTCCTTCTTATCCATCAAGATTCTCAGCTTGCTGTCCTTTTCAGAGGGGCCCTCTGTAACCTTGTCTTGGCCCCCTGGTTTTCTCTGTCCCATGCCTTTGGGACACTTATCACGATTTATAACAGGTTTTTTTTTTTACCAGTTTTGTCTCTCCCCTTTGCTGAAAGGTAAGCTCTGTGAGCTCCAAGTCCACATCCATCCCGTTCAGGGCTCTAACCCAGCACCTGCTGTAAAACAACAATGACAATAGAAATACCCGGCATTTACTGAGCAAGTACTCCATGCCAGGCACAGTGCAAACCCCTCCAGAGGCCTTGATCCCTCAGTAACCCTTTGAGAGAGGCACAGTGTCCATCGCTCCTGTTTTAGAGATGAGGAATGCTCCTGCAGGAAGGAGGCAGGATTTGGTCTTGGGCAGTCTGCCCAGAGCCTGCACTTCCATATAGGCCACTGGGCTCTCCCCCGTCACTCCCTCTGCTCTAATGCACACAGTAGGTGCTTGATAGATATTGGCTGGGTGAATGGACGGGAAGACAGGCTTCTCCCAGGGCCACCCAGACTTTGAGGGAAGAGCCAGCCTGTCACCCCAGCTTCCACCTCCCAGTGTTTTCGGATGCTACTGGGGCATCGTCCTCAGCACCCAGTGGGCACCACGACAGTTTCCCTGCTTCCTGCCTCCTGGCAGTACAGGCTCAGCTCCCCGGAAACACCTCATTAGGCTTTCTCCTCATTACTTTAAGCAGATTGAAGAGTGGGAACGGAGGCAGCCTGTTGGATCCGGATGTCGGGACAAGAGGTTTAATTTCCCAGGAGCCCCTGGCAGCTGGAGCAGACCCCTGAGGTTGGAGAGGGGGCTGTGAACACAGGCACAACAGCCAGTTGGGGTCTTCCCAGGGTTGAATGGAGCTGGGCGGTGGCCCTGCATGCCTTCTCCCTGGGCTGGGGTCTCCCTGGTGAAAGGGGCAAAAACAGAAGTTTTATAGCCAGGGGCCGCCACACACTTGCTGTGTGACCTTGGGCAAGTCACTCCTCCTCTCTGGGCCTCAGACTCCTTTTTGATAAATGGCAGGTGCAGGATGGCTCCAGCCTTCGCACACTGTGAGGACCTGGGAAGCTGAGGGGCTGCCTCCAGAGGGAGTAATGGGAGCACTTGTTGACTGAAGGGTCAACAGGGTGGGCACGTGGGTGCGGCTGGGCGGGGGACCTGTCAGGACAAGGGGAGTCTGTTAGGGGCTAAAGTCTTAGATTGGCAAGCACCCTAACCTTGAAGGCCAAAGTCGCCTGGCAATAGCCTCAGTCCCGCCGGTGTTGAGTAATGGCCATGAGATGCCCGGGCGCCGGCAGCCGCCGCACTTGGGGAATTATCTGTGATTTATGGGTTTGGGCCCCTCAGGAAGCAACTGTCTGAGCTCAGAGAAGCCTCAGAAAAATGGGTTAAGCAGGGTGGGGCCTGGATGGAGGCAACCACAGCCAACTAGAAGGGGCTCAGAGACTGACTCCTCTGACCCATGGTACTGGTGGGGAAACTGAGGCCCACAGAGGGCAGGTGACATGCCCAGGGCCACTCAGCAGAGGGATTCCTCAATGTCAGGACTTGTTACTCTGCCACTTGTATGCCCCAAGCTGCCTGGCACACCCATTTTGTACCCTTGTCATTTGCCAGCAAAGAGGCTTCTCCCTCTAACTGGCAGCAGAAACCAAAAGCCAGAGCTGGTGTGCGGTGCTGGGAGGTACTTTAGACGTCAGGGAAGGCCGCTCAGAGGAGGTGACCTTTTGGCTAAGCCCTGTGGGATGAGAGGGAGCCAGTTGTGTGAAGGTAGGAAGAGAGTGCGCCGAGTGAGGGGACCAGCACAGGTATGAGCTCGGAGGTGAGACGGGCTGGTGCGTTCAGGGAAGAGCGAGTAGGGCAGGGTGGCCACGGGGGCTGAGGGGGAGGGGCAGGGTTAGTGATGCTGGTGAGAAGAGCGGGAGCTGGTTAGACCCCCGAGAGGTCTTCCAAGTCCCAGCCAGGCGTTCGGGCCTCCTCCTAAGTGCACTGGGAAGGCTCTGGAGGTATGTGAACAGCTCTGCTTTACATTTTCCAAAGACCCCTCCTGCCTCTATGTGAAAAGTGAATTGGAGGGGCCCACGGGGAAATGGGGAGCCTGGGATGGTGGCTGCTGCCGACCCTGGGGCAAAGGCGACCAAGGAGGACCCAGCCGTGGACCTGGGATTTATCCCTGGGATTCTCCTTTAAGCCTCTCACCACTGTGTGGGCAGCAACCAATTCTAATGTCTCAAAACCCATTCCAATCCATGATCCCCTTGATGCCCTACTCGAGGGCCAAGGACCCCCCTTTTGTACAGGCAGTACCACATCAGACAACTTTTTGACTTGCTCAAGGTCACCCAGCTTGGAAGGAGCAGAGCTGGGACAGGAAGCCAGGTTTCTGGGTCCCCCCACTCTTTAATGCCTCCCCTGCCCCTTATGCCCCACCAGCGGTCAAGGCCGGGCCTCCTTAAAGGAAAACAATTGGGGTTTTGAGGCTACCGGGAGCCCTCTGTTGGGTGGATTTGAACTATAGCTGCATGTGCATATGTGCGTGCACGTGCATATGTGCGTGCGCACACACTACACTCAGCAGGGAATTGGGGACGGGAGCAGCTTGGGTGCATGTCTGGACCTCCTCTTTGCTGGAAAACCAGGCCAGAGCTGGAGGGGCCCCAGCAGTGCTGCCCTGGCCCGCCCTCTTCCTGGCACTTAGATGCCTGCTGGCAAGGGCACTGGCGGGCAGTGAGTGGCCGCTGGCCCATGGCTGCAGCTGACACATGTTGTCTCTGGGCCACTTCATGTCTCTGCTTTTAGCAGAGGACCCTCCAGCAGAACAAAGGGATCACCTTGGAGGGAGCTGCCTGACAGCAGTTCTGGCTGCTGTGGGCATGGGGGAGTCCTGTTCACCTTGCCACGGGGAACTTGGTTTGGAGCAGTGAGAAGAGATCTGCACTGGGAGATGGGACCCTGGGTTTTCTGGGGACTTGTGGTAAGTCAGGTCCCTCTCTGGTTCTGGTCCACAGTTTTCCCATCTGAACAGCTGAAGTGGAGTGGGATAGATCTGGTGATTTGAAAGGCCCATTGGTCTGAACCTCTGCTCTCCACTTCACTAGCTGTGTGATCTTGAGCAGCTAACTTCACCTCTCTGAGCTTCAGAATGTTTCTTGTTTTTGTTTTTTTGGCTGCACTGAGTGTCTTACAGGGATCTCAGTTCCCTGACTGGAGATAGAACCCAGGCCACGGTAGTGAAAGCCCGGAATCCTAACCACTAGGCCACCAGGGAAGTCCCAGAATGTCTGTATTCTTATCCTCATTTTAGTACTTACTTTGCAGGACTTCTGTGAGTAGACGCAGGTAAAATTCTTGGAAGACCGGGCACACAACAGGCACCCAATCATAGTTAGCCTCACGAATAATAACATGCACACAATCTAACATTGGTAGCTAGCATTCATTGGGCCCCTCCATGTACCACATACTTCTGTGGTTCACTCTTCACTGCAGACCCATGAGGTCAGAATGCTTATTGTCCCCAGTTTACATTGACGGAACTGAGGCACAGAGAGGCAAAGGGCCATCCTGAGATGACACTGCTGGGAAGTGTGGAGCCTGACTGGCCATGGCTCCCTGCCTGTCCCCAGGTACTAATCTTCCTTCTTGAATTCCCAAACCCCAGCAGAGTCAGCTCCTGGAAGTGTTTGCCAAAGGGAACCCTGTCTTAGGAGAGCTGCTGGGGTTTCAGCACCATGGATAGAGCCCAGTGACCACCGGGCCCTGAGAAGAACGAAATGGCTCTCAGCTGTGGCTGGGGCCCTGGATGGCAGGTCGTCTTCAGCGGGGTGGGACCCTCATCCTCACCATATGGAGATAGCAGGGCTCTGGATGAGCCAGCAAAGCCAAGGGTCCACCCCTTCCCCTGGCTCAATGAGTCCACTGGATACAGAGGCTCGCCTTCCTAGAAGGGAAGGAGCCAGGGCGCCACTTCCAGGTCCCAGCATCACCGCATGCCCATCGTAGGCTCTAGCGTTGCCATGGCAACAGGTGGCGGTTGCACACCTGAAGACCTGGCTCTAGGAAACTCAGGGTGACTTGGCCTTGGGAAACCCAGGAGCTGAGTTTGAAGGGGTCGCCACTGACTCAGCTCTCCCTCCAGCCCACTGTATAGATGGGGAAACCAAGGCCCAGAGGAAGGAAAGCTGGATTCCTGGGATGTGCTAGCTGGAACGTTTCCAGGGATCAGCTGGCCCCACTCCTCCATTATATAGATGAGAAAATTGAGGCAAAGGGCAATCATCAGGGAGATCTGCAATAAGTCCTCCTGCAGTTGTCTTCTGGAAGCATTGATTCTTTTCCTTCCTCATATGTGCCATAATTTAAAAGTATGTGTTTTTGCGTGTTTGGTGTTTCTTCCCTGCTGGCAGGCAAACTGGGGCCAGGGTCATTTGTTCGTGGCCATATCCCAGGGCCAGTGCACACCACAGTGGTCACCATGGTGTAGACTCTGGGGCCAGTTGTCCTGGGTTCAGATCGTAGCTCTGCCACTTACCGGGTTTGAGACCTCAGGCAGGTCACTTCTCTGTGAGCCTCAGTTTCCTCATCTGTGAGATGGGGAGAACGATGGCACCGGCCTCATGGGGTTGCTTTGCGCGTTTGCCCAGTTGGTAGGAGCACTGAGCCTTGTGGGTGGCAAGCGCCAGCCAATGTCAGCTGTTGTCTTTGTTGCTCGTTTGCAGGCACTTCATGAGGGCTTTCCTTCAGGACATCAGGGGCAGACGGTTTTCATTCCAGCAGATATTTACTCCTCACCTGCCTTGTTAGAGGGCCTTGAAATTTAGCACATACTGAAGTCCCTTGGAGAGACTTGACACTTCAGATTCCTGGCCCCGTCGAGATTCCTGGGATCTGCACCTCCGTGGGCAGAGTCCAGGGTCTGCACCATTATGAGCACCCCACGCTTGTCATCACTGGTGGGAGACCGTTGTGGCTGCCTAGAGGGGTTCGGTGATGAACTGCCCTGCAAGCACGGGCTGGTGGGCTGCTAAGGCAGCAGGACCTCGGGCCTCGCTCCACAGACACTGGAAGCCTGAACAGGTGCTGAGCCCAGGGGAGGGAGGGGTAAACCCTAAAGAGGAGCCATCAGGGAAGGCCTCCTGGAGGCAGTGGTGTTTCAAGCAGGCCTTGAAGAGTGGGGAGGATGTTGCCCAGCTGAGATTGGCAGATGGAATCATGGATGGGGGAGCAGCACACGCAAAGGGGTGGAGGCAGGAAAAACAGGTTGTGCCTGGTGTGTGGTGTGGGATGAGCTAGTAGACGATGTATTCAGAGAAGTGGGTGGAGTTTATGCGGCTCACCAAGGACCTCGAAGGCTACACCTTATCCAAGTCCTTTCACTTCCTTTCTCTGTCTTCCTTCCATCACTACAAGGTCTTAGGACCCATTTATTCAACCCCTGACACCAATTATCCTCCTTCCCAGTCCCAGGTCTTCCCCATTCACTTTCTCCTCTTTCTCATCCATACCCTGACCTTGAAGTCTGTTCCCTATGAAATGGCAAGTCACAGTGGCTGAAAATGGGTTGATTATGGTGGGAATGGGGTCCTGGCAGTGAGGGGGTGTGTCTTGTAACAGGACCTTTCAGTACTTTAGCCCAAGACAAGGGCTCTCGTGGTGGGAACTCAGACATGACAGAGGAACAGGGAGGAGGCCAGCGTGGCTGCAGTGCCTTTTCATGGGTCATTATGAGGATAAAGATTGATGGTGCCCGCAAAGTGTCCAGCGTTCATGCTGGCACATAGTAGGTGTTCAGTAATTAATGTGCCCATGTCATGATTTTCCCAGGTCAGTTCTGGAGTAATTATTAACAGCTTCCCTTTCAATCTTATAAGCTCTTGGTTTGGAAGATAAATTATAAAGTCATTGCATCTATCAATAATTGCTATTTCTTGGGAAGCTTAATTCCCTAAGGTGCTTCTGGGAGAGCAGCATCTCCGGTACCCCCAGGAGATGGCCGCCTTCCTCATACCGACATCCTCCCCGCCCTAGCCCCACTTTCCTGCCCCTGGAGGAGCAGCCCCAACGGGCACAGTGGTGCTCATGCCAGCCCCCCATCCTCAAGCGAACAAGAGTGTCAGCATCTCACAGTTGCCATATTTTCAGCATGGGAGTCCTGGGCGGCTGCGTGATTTCCCCAGCTGCGTCTCTGAAGGAGGTGCCTGGGGACAGGAAAGTGATCTGCACAGGGAAGTAGGACGTTGGCATGTGCACAGCCTGGTCTGTCCCCCTTGCTCAATTTGACCTTGGGCCTGGCTGGCTCCATCCCACCATTGGCACCAGTTTCTTATGTGCTGGAGAGGCAGTTCCCCTGTGGATGGGGGTGGGGCAGAGACGAGGTAGTGGATGAGTTTCTCGGGGCTGTGGGACTTGAGCAAGTGCCTGGGTTGTGGCGAAGACAGTCCCTCCTGGGCAGGGCAGTGGGGGTGGCCTCCTGCGATCTCAGCCATCATCCTGGCCCTGGGGACATTCTCTCTTCATGCCAGCACCTGCCCCGTCCTGACCCTTCTGAGACTCAGAATTCACCTTCTTTAGATACCTGGATTGGCAGGTGCTTGACAAAATGTGGGCCTCGCTTTCTTGGCCTGTAAAATGGGCCTGATATTACTCAGCTGTTATTTCTATGGGGCGATCAGATGATATGATGGCTGACAAGGGGCTTGCTTGCCCACAGTACCAGCAGGTGGGGAGGGAGTGGGTGATGACATCCTTTTGTTCCCACGGTGTCAGCACAGACCTCTGCACACAGTAGGTGATTACTCAGTGCGTCCCAGCAGCAGATGGCAGGGAGGTGACGTGTGCTGAGGGCTCTGTCTCCCCTTTGGAGAGGCCAGAGAGGGATGTAGTCACTGATGCCTGGCCCCTCCTACTTTGGGCGTGAGGCCTCTGCTGCCCCCAGAGGCTGGTCTGGCGGGGAGAGGGGGGCATTGTTCCCATCAGGGTGACTTCACCCTACCTGTCACCTGGCAGCACCATGCGCCCCTAACTCAGGAACCCTGAAGACCTGAGGGCTCAGATGCCAGGCCAGGGAAGCTAGAGTTGTGGTGGGGTGTCTGTGGGCCCAACAGATCTAGATTTTAATGCCAACTCTAATGCATGCTGCCTCTCTGACCCCAGGCAAGTCATTTTGCCTCTCAGAGCCTACAGTTCCCTCTGTAAAATGGGGATAATGGAAGAGGGTTCGCAGAGTTAGGGAGACCCGATTACATGGCACAGAGGAGCGAGTATCCCCTGCTGCTGCTGGGATTACCCTGATCTTCGTGTCAGCTCTGCCCGTTTGCAGGACGTGGCATGTCATTGTAACGATGCTGTAAATGGCAGATGCCCTACAAGACATTAGGGCAGTGGGCTCCGCATCCCGGCTTAGGTGATACACTTTCCTCTTTACGCCCCCCCTCGCCTCGGCGCCACAGCCTCCCTTCCTGCTCCGATCCGGGTCCCCAGGCTGGGCGACCAGCACGCACCCATCGCCTCTCCGGAAGAGTGATGATGGTTAGGTTTCCCTTGATGCGAATGAGAGTTGTAACAAATTGCACAGGATTAAATTCAAATGACCAAAGGAAAATGTTATTTAATATTGCTTAAGCTGATGGCCCGGAGGGTGGGTGTCGATTCCACCAGACGCTGCAACTGAAAAACCAGGTTCAGAAATGTCAGGTATCCTCCGGGAGCTGCTCTGTGTCTCTGAGAAAGCTGCCAACATTGCCCGGGCATGCAAGCCCTCTTCCAGCTGCTGATAGAAGAAAAGAAAGAGGGAGAAAAGAACAAGAAGTTTGCAGTTGATTTCAAGCCCCTGGCTGATGTACTGGTACAGGAAGTTATAAAACAGGATACGGAGAACAAGTTTCCAGGCTTGGGGGAAAAAATTTTTGGAGAAGAATCCAATGAGTTTACAAATGATTTGGGGGAAAAGATTATCATGAGACTTTGTCCAACAGTGGAAGAAACAGTAGATCTTCTCAACAAAGTCCTTAATGGTAACAAGTTGGCATCTGAAGCATTAGCCAAGGTTGTACATCAGGACGTTGTCTTTAGTGACCCAGCTCTGGATGCAATAGAGATCAACATTCCGCAGGACACTTTGGGAGTTTGGGTGGATCCTATAGATTCAACTTATCAGTATCTAAAAGGTTCTGCTGACATTAAATCCAACCAAGGAATCTTCCCCAGTGGACTTCAGCGTGTCACTATTTTAATTGGTGTCTATGACATACAGACAGGGGTGCCCCTGATGGGAGTCATCAACCAACCTTTTGTATCACAAGACCTAAACACCCTCAGGTGGAAAGGACAGTGCTACTGGGGCCTTTCTTACATGGGGACCAATATCCATTCATTTCTGCCTCCCGTCTCTCCAAGAAACAGCAGTGAAACGCAGAGCCAAGTGACCCAAAACCCCAGCTCTGAGGCGGAATGCTCCCACCCATTCTCAGATGTCATTAGTACCAGTGAAAAGGAGACCATCAAGGCACTGTCACGTGTGTGTGGAGAGCGCACATTCCGGGCAGCTGGGGCTGGTTGCAAGCGCCTCTGTGTTGTCCTCGGCCTTGTTGACATTTACATCTTCTCAGAAGATACCACGTTCAAGTGGGACTCTTGTGCTGCCCACGCCATCCTCAGGGCCACGGGTGGGGGAATGGTGGACTTAAAAGGGTGCTTGGAAAGAAACCCCAACTCGCGGCTTGACTTGCCACAGTTGGTGTACCACGTGGGAAACACAGGCGCTGCCGGAGTGGACCAGTGGGCCAACAAGGGAGGACTAATCGCTTACAGGTCAAAGAAGCAGCTGGAGACATCCCTGAGCCTCCTCCTCCGACACCTTGCGCCTGCGGATGCACATACATAGACGAGCTCCATCCTCAGGGACTCGAAACCCAGCTGTGAACCTAGTTTCCACCTCTCTGTCTTTTGAAGACAGCTTTGTCCTATTGACAGTCAAAGTTCACCTTCCTCTTTTGAGGAGCATTTTTCCATATGTGTTCATAATGTTAATGTCAATAAATGACTGATATTCGTGCTGCAAAAAAAAAAAAAGACATTAGGGCAGGTGCTAGGGCTCATCCTGTCATAAGTATTTATTGAGCATCTTCTATGTCCCAGCCACTGGGCTGGGGGCTCCAGATACATCAGTAAGGAAAAGAGATAGTGTCTTCCCTGCTGGGCTTACTTTCAGGATGGGACTCATCGAACCAACCAGTACATATGATGTACTAGAATCCGGGTGGTGTTGCATGCTATAAAGCAGGGCAAAGGGACAGAGAGTGAGAGCACGGCTAGACAGGGGGGTCCAGGTCCAGGATGGCCTCTCTGAGGAGGTGACTTTTGGCAGAGACTTCAAAGAAATGAGGGAGGGTGGGAGTCATGTGGCTATCCAAGGAGCAGCGCTCCAGGTGGTGGAAACAGCAAGTGCAAAGGGCCTGGGGTGGGAGTGGATTGTGACGGAAGAACAGCTGGGAGGCCAGTATAGGGGGAACAGAGGGTACTTGATGGGGAGAGTGGTAGGAGGTGAGGTCAGAGGGCACATGGAGGCCAGATGTGTTTGGCCCTGTAAACCAAGGCATGGTCTTTGTCTTTTCACTACTAGTGAGGTGAGAGCCCTGAGGGCTTTGAGCAGAGACTTGCATCTTAACAGGATCCTCTGGCTACTGTGTGGAGACCAGGCTGAAGGGATCAAGGGTGGAGGCAGGGAGGCCATGGGGAGGCTACAGCTCTAATCCAGGAGAGAGACGATGGTGGGTGGGGCCAGGTGGCAGAGGTGGAGGTGGCAAGGGGTGGTTGGATTCTGGAGATGTCTTGGAGGTAGGGACAACACGATTTCCTGATGGATTGAATGTAGGAGAGAGAGAATAGGAGGACGGAAGAGGAGGAGGGAGGGGCAGAGAGAGAGAGGGTGTTAAAAGCCACAAGGCTGGGTGAGGTCACCTGTGTGGGCAGAAAGGGGACTGAGCCATGGTCACTTCAGGGAGTAGCATTTGAGTGACTGTAAATATGTCTGGTGAACTGAGGATCAGGATGTGGGTCTGAGTTATACACATAACACAAAGACATAAAGAAGAATAAAATATTTTCTATCATAAAAACCATTGGAAGGGGCCACAGAAATGAGCTGAGTGGTCAGGAGGCCCAGGTTCCATGCTGGCCCCCCCGTGTCTGCTGTGTGGCCTTGCTTAGGCACCTACCCTCTCTGGGACTCTGATTCCTTTTGGAAGGTCTTGACTCTCTGACTTCAGGCATCGCCCATGGAGACACTAGGGCAGCCGTGAGGCTCCAGAGGGCCTGCAGTTGTGGAAGCAGGGAGGAGGGGTGGGCAGGGGAGCTGAGGGTGGGGAGAAAGCTGGCCTGGAGAAGCTCCTTCACTGGAGGATTGCAGACAGGGAGGCCACAGCTGAAAGGAGGAGAGACTCATGCAAAGCCGTGGCAGGTCCTGCTGGGATGACTGAGACGGGGCAGCTCCTGCAAGAGGCACAATGATATCAGGCTGGACCTTTGTCCCAGCGAAGTGCTGAGCCAGCATATAGGCTGGGCTTGACCATGTTCCCTGGGTGCAGCTCCTCCAGGGCCCGGCCTGGTAGAGGAGACCCTTTTCCCCCCACCATGGCCTTTCCCTGCTGCTAACCTTCCCAGGGGCGTTTTTTTGTTTCTACCATAAAGGGCAGAAGTGTCTCCGATAAGCACCTGGTCACAGAACTCAGCATGCGACAGCCACAAGGGACCTAAGAGCTCATTGTACAGCTAGGGAAACTGAGGCCTTGTGTGGGAGAGTGACTCACCCTGGCCCCAGGAGCTGGGGCAGAACTGGGGTTCCAACCTGGTTCACCACTTTGCCATTCAGAACTCCGGCCTCCCCTCCCCCACCCCTCCTGCCGTCCTCTTTTGTTTTCCACACCCTTTGTCAAGGGTCAGTGGGGGAAAGGGAGCAGGCTCTTGAGGCAGGTTGACCTGGGTACCAAACCCACTTGTGCTACTCACTTGCTGTGTGACCTTAGCTGAGCCACTCAACCTCTCTGAGTCTCATTCTCCTTGTCAGCCAGATGGATGTAATGATGACAACCTGTCAGGGCTGTGGGGAGGAGCCAACTGATAGCTGTGGGTAGAATTGGAAAAATAGGCTGACCGGTACCAGTCTCATGCCCCCTGGGGCTGATGGGCATCTGGGTTATCAGGTGGGGGGGGGGGGGTGATGCCCAGACCTAAAGTGAAGGTAGTGTCGAGAAGGTTCTCCCACTTGACATTTCTTTTTTTTTTTTTTAACCCTCTATTTATTTATTTATTTATTTGGCTGTAGCACGGCTTGTGGAATCTTAGTTCCCTGACCAGGGATTGAACCCGGGCCATGGCAGTGGAAGCGCTGAGTCCTAACCACTGGACCACCAGGGAATTCCCTCCCACTTGACATTTCACACAAAGCTGTCACACAAAGCACTCCCAGAATTCGTCTCCGAGGGCCAGGACCCTGTGGGTGTGGTCTGGAGAAAAGGTCGGAGCGATGCCCGAGAGCCATCCTCTGCACCATTAAGTGCCGTCACCTCCATGTCCAGCCCGGCCACACTTGAGATGCATCCACACTGCTGGTCAGCGGACAGTGGCCAGGGCAGGTTGGGAGCCAGCCCCAGCAAGAGCTGTGTCTCCCCAGTGTGAGTAGCTGGGGTGGCTTGATGGGGCGTGGCGGCGTGGGTGACGGGCAGGTGGCCCGGTTCCAGGAGTGTCATGGACCTTGGAGTGGCTGCAGCCGCCCCACACCGCCTGTCTCCTCCTCTTCCCAGCCACACCTATCAAGAGTGTGGACTGTGCCCACTGCTTCTGCCTTTGGTTTCCGCCCTGCCCGCAGCTACCCCGCTTCCTCCTTCCCTCGCCAGCTGAGCTTCTCAGCGGTGTTGACTATGCTCACCGACCCCTTGTATTCCTCACCCACCGCAGCCTGGATCACATCTCACCCTTCCGTGGTCGTTGTGCTCTGGGCATTGGCGCGTGCCCTGACTGGGACCTCTGCTAGCTTCTCTGGCTATCAAAGTATCTCATGCCTTAGCCGGTTTCCCTTCCTCTGTTGGTCCACGAGATGTTTCTGCTTCTCAGGGCTCTATCGTGGCAGCCTTCTCTTCTCAGACCACACCCTTTCGGGGGGACTCATCCACTGCCACCGCTTCAGTGTCCTTCTGAACACCCACCATCCCCCAGACCCCCAGCTCCATCCCCTCCCTTTACCCGGAGCTCTGCTGGATGGCACTCCCGATGTCCCAGAAGCACCTCCTGCTCAGCCTGTCCAGAGGGACCTCAGCATTTGCCCTCAAGCCTGCCCTTGCCTCTCTGTCCCCTGATTCGTGAGTGGCACCATCGTTCTCTGCGTGGACCCTAATAGCCATAGCATCCTCTTTGCCCCCATCAGCCTTTTTTAAAAACAGCTTTACTGAGGTATAATTTGCATACCCTAAAGTTTACTTATGTTATTCATTTGGATGAGATTTAATAAACTTATAGTTACCACAATCCCAAATCCCCTTGTGCACATTTGCAGTCAATCCCCACTCCCATCCCGGGCCCCAGGCAACCACTGATCTGTTTTCTAGTTTTACCTTTTCTAGAAGGTTCCTATAAGTGGAAACATAATATGTAGTCTTTGTGTCTAACTTCCTCCACTCAGCGTATTGTTTTTTATGTTCATCTACGTTGTTGCATATATCAGTACTTCTTTCCCTTTTAGTGCTGAGTGGTATTCATCTTATGGATATATGACATTTTGTTTATCTGTTCACTGCTTGATGGGAATTTGGATTTGGGGCTATTATGAATAACGCTGCTATGGATATTCACGTACAAGTCTTTGGAGGGGCACATACTTTTGCTTTTCTTGCATTCCTCCCTTTTTTCCACCATCCTGCCAGACCCTGATTTTCACTGGGAGACCACGTGGTTTCCTGGAAACTGACTCTACCTCCCCCACTCAGGGATAGAGCACATGACCCAGGCTAAGCCAATCAGTGTTTTCCATCCCCCAGGCACAGTGACTGGTTCCTGGATGGGCATATGACATAAGTAAGTCCAATCAGAGTGACACTTAGGACACCGGTGCCTCTGAGCCCAAGATGGGCCTCCGGGCACAGCTGCCCACACTAAACATGGGGCCCGAGAGTCGGTAAGCTCCTGACATGAACGGTTTCCCTCGGACAAAGGAGCTGACGGCAACCCTCGCCAGGCTGCATCCGGAAAGACCACCGTGAAGGAGGCGTGGAGACCAGGAGCTCTGCCATGTGGCGTCACCCAGAGGCGCGTGTAGCCCCAGGAGGGGATCTGAGTCTGAGTCAGGTCAGCATTGTGTTAAAGGGAGTGAAAAGCCGTGTGGCTGACAGGGTCTTGGTGCTCGGGCCGGTGTCAGGCCTGTGCCTCTGAGGTGGGAGAGCCGAGTTCAGGACATTGGTCCACCAGAGACCTCCCGGCTCCACATAATATCAGTCGGCGAGAGGTCTCCCAGAGATCTCCATCTCAGCGCTAAGACCCAGCTCCACTCAATGACCAGCAAGCTACAGTGCTGGACACTCTATGCCAAACAACTAGCAAGACAGGAACACAACCTCACCTATTAGCAGAGAGGCTGCCTAAAATCATAAGGTCACAGACACCCCAAAACACACCACCAGACGCGGTCCTGCCCACCAGAAAGACAAGATCCAGCCTCATCCACCAGAACACAGGCACCAGTCCACTCCACCAGGAAGCCTACACAGCCCACTGAACCATCCTTAGCCACTGGGAACAGACACCAAAAACAGCGGGAACTACGAACCTGCAGCCTGAGAAAAGGAGACCCCAAACACAGTAAGAGAAGACACCCCAAACACAAAATGAGAAGACAGAAAAACACAGCAGATGAAGGAGCAAGGTAAAAACTCACCAGACCAAACAAATGAAGAGGAAATAGGCAGTCTACCTGAAAAGGAATTCAGAATAATGATAGTAAAGATGATGCAAAATCTTGGAAATAGAATGGAGAAAATACAAGAAACGTTTAACAAGGACCTAGAAGAACTACAGAGCAAACAGACAATGATGAACAACACAATAAATGAAATTAAAAATTCTCTAGAAGGGATCAATAGCAGAATAACTGAGGCAGAAGAATGGATAAGTGACCTGGAAGATAAAATAGTGGAAATAACTACTGCAGAGCAGAATAAAGAAAAAAGAATGAAAAGAACTGAGGACAGTCTCAGAGATCTCTGGGACAACATTAAACACACCAACATTCGAATTATAGGGGTCCCAGAAGAAGAGAAAAAGAAAGGGACTGAGAAAATATTTGAAGAGATTATAGTTGAAAACTTCCCTAATATGGGAAAGGAAATAGTCAAGTCCAGGAAGCACAGAGAGTCCCATACAGGATAAATCCAAGGAGAAACACACCAAGACATATTAATCAAACTATCAAAAATTAAATACAAATTACTCAGCATAAAAAGAAACGAAACAGTTATTTGTAGTGAGGTGGATGGACCTAGTCTGTCATACAGAGTGAAGTAAGTCAGAAAGAGAAAAGCAAATACCGTATGCTAACACATATATATGGAATCTAAAAAAAAAATTTTTAAATGGTTCTGAAGAACCTATGGGCAGGACAGGAATAAAGACGCAGAGGTAGAGAATGGACTTGAGGACACAGGGAGGGGGAAGGGTAAGCTGGGACGAAGTGAGAGAGTGGCATGGACATATATACACTACCAAATGTAAAATTGATGGCTAGTGGGAAGCAGCCGCATAGCACAGGGAGATCAGCTCGGTGCTTTGTGACCACCTAGAGGGGTGGGAGGGGGGGGGTGGGAGGGAGACGCAAGAGTGAGGAGATAGGGGAACATATGTATATGTATAGCTGGTTCACTTCATTATAAAGCAGAGACTAACACACCATTGTAAAGCAATTATACTCCAATAAAGATGACACTTAGGACTTGGCTGGAAGATTACTCCGTCCTCATGCTCCTGACCGTGTGATTTGTCTGGAAGCGCTGCGGCTGTTTGCACTCACGTGGGAAGCCAGCCTTAGGATGGAGCTGACGCATGGAGAAGTACTGGGTTGAGAAGATATCAATGAGACGGAACTGGAACTCTGACTGAACTGTGCCTGAAGTCCACCAATTCTGGACTTTTTCAATTATATGGGTTAATCCACTTTATGTTAAAGCCAGCTTAAAATGGCTTTTGTTGCTGCTGTTGTTCATAGCTCGGGCTGGCAAAGCATGGCCATGGCCAGCCTGTTCTTGTAAAACAATGTTGCTGGAGCACAGCCATGCCATTCATTTCTATATTGTCTATGGCAGCTTTGGAACACTGAATGGTCCACGAGGCTCAGATATTTACCATTGACCTTTTGAGAAAAAGTTTGTCAACCTCTGTTATAACCCAAAGCTTAGTATTCAATATGTACCCCAGTTACTCAGGATAGAAACCTAGGAGTCATCCCCGACTCCTCTCTCTACTTCATCCTCTACATCTAATCAGCCCCAAGTCTGATTGATTTTATAGTCTGAATATCTCCTGAATCTGTCTGCTGTCCCCCAGCCCCAGTACCCCTGCCCTACGTAGACCACTGTCGGCAATCACGTGGGTCACAGCGCCCACCTCTAGGCTGCCCCACAGAACTGCTGGGTGATCCTTCTCCCACCCAAACTTGCTGAGCCCTTGGGCTCCCCACTGCTCCCAGGGTGAAGGCCACACTCCCTGATTGACACTGCAGGACCCTCATGATCAAGTCCCCACCTGCAGTTCCAGCCCTATCTCCCCTCCCGCTCTACCCTCTCTTCCCAGGGCACACAGACCAGCTCCCACCTGTGCGTGATTCCTCCCAGTTCCCCCAACACGGCATGCTGTGTCCCTCTTCCTTACACTCTTCCCCACTTTGTCCGCCTCTGGGCTCCTGTGCGTCCTCCAAGGCCTAGCCAGAGCCTCACCTGTTTTTTGATATTCCTCTGATTCCCCCAGGCTGATCGGAGCTCCCGTGGGCCACGCCCGGGCTTCCTTCCACGGCAGCCCAGTCATATCCGCCTCTCATGTCTGTTCACACATTCGCTACCCCCGCTGACTAATTCATCTTCTCGCTTAGCTTGGTCCAGCTCGGGGCCATACACAGACTAAGGGCTCAAGAAATGTTCGTGGGGCACAATGTTCCCTGCCCTCTGCTCCAAAGCCACCGTGAGGAATCAGGGGTCTCCTGGCTGGACGAGGCTTTGAAGGAGGGACCATCTGGGCTCAGTGTTAACAGAGGTGATGGAAGGATTGGAACTGCCGGGGCCTCCCGGGCAAGAGCGCCTCCAGGAGGTGCAGAGAAATGCCTCCCAGGATTCAGAGAAAGGAAAAGTAGGGCAGGAGAGAACGGGTCACTGCGGCGGCCCCTTGAGAGTGCGGAAGAGAAATGAAGGGATTACGAGGAAATGTCATTAAAATAAAGATCTTCCCTGGCCTCTCGGGGCGCCAAGAGGAGGCCAAATGGCCAGTGAGGGGGCCACCGGGTCCCGTCAGAGCTGCCGGAAAGTTTAGGGATTTACAAGACTGGCCCTTTGGAGGATTTAGGGAACATCTGATTTCTAAATCCTTGACTGAAAACACATTTGGCCACCAGCTGGCTGAGTGCTGGGTGAACCTTCCCAAGAAGCTTCTGTGGAGGATTCAGGGGAGCACTGCCCTCACCCACTGTGGAGGTCTTGGCTTCCACATGCCAGGGCTCAGGGCTGTGGCCCCATTCAGTGCTCCTTCCAGAAGCGGGTGCTGATGTGAGTCCAGTACACAGAAAACCAGAAACCAGACAGGCCTGAACTCCCTCATGGGACTAGAGTGAGGAGCAGATGAGACAACGGATGTGAATGTGCCTTGCAAACTGTAAAGTGCTGTCACACCCTGTCAGTGTCTGTCCTTGATACAGCCTTCCCAGAGACTCCCCCAGCTGAGTGAGTCACCCTGTTCTCCCCAGACTGTGTATAAACCTCACTCTTGCACCTATCCCCTCCGTCACAGACCCTAAGGTAGGACGTGTCCCCCGCCAGACTGAGATCCTTGGGGACGGGGACAGGTACATGATTCTTCCACATCTGGCTCGGTTCCTGGCCCAGAGCAGGAGTTTGACAGCTAGTTCTTGAATGACCTTGACTTGTAGAGAAGCAGTTAACTTGAGGGTGCTGGGTAGCCTCAGTTTGTAAAAACAGGGACCAGGTGGTACGTGGTGGAAATCTTTCTAATAAAATGACACAATGTTTCGTAAGTTGTGGCTCAAGCAGTGTGAGCGTCTGGAAATGCAGTCTCAGGGTTGAGAATGCTAAAAGCTGTCTGGTCCTGTGCTGTCCGGTAGGGTAGCCACAAAGCACGTGTGGCTATTTCGATTTCAATTTAATTTAAAGTTCAGTTCCTTAGTTGTACTCGTCACGTTTTGGGTGATCAGTAGCTGCACGTGGCTCTTGGCCACTATAGGACAGTGCAGTTGAGAGCATTTCCATTACTGCAGAGAGTTGTCTTGGACAGCACTCCTCAGTGCGGGGAAAATTCATGTCCGTGCGATATCTCAGGCCCTGATCATCTTGGGGGCTTACCTCCAAGATTTCTGGGAGAGAGCTGGGGGCTCTGGAGCCTGACCAACCTGGGTTTGGATCCCTGCTCAGCCATCGACTTGTGCAGCCTGAAGCAAAGGGACTTCCACCTCCTCCCTGAGGCTCATCTGCAGACTGGGTGACCGTGTGCCTGCACAGAGCCGTGACACTTAGAGAAAAAAGCTTGTAAAGGGCTTCTCGGTGTCCCGTGCAGGAGTGAGTGAACCAGCTACACGGCAGCTCTCAGTGGGGGAGCCTCCAGGCTCCTGGAGCTTGGAGCTCAACTGCCCAGGGACAAGGCAGGCTGGAGCACTTCCGGGCACTGAGGGCCAGTCTGGGGCAGTGGCTGGTGGACGTGCCTGGCTGGGGGCAGTCGGTAGGAGAGGGCGAGGCTGGAGCTGGTGGGGCTGAGGCTGGGCAGGGGCAATGAAGCTCACTCCTGAGCCCCTAGCTGCGGAGGAGGACGCTTTGCAGTCCGAGTTAGCATGCACTTCCTCTGTGTAAAACTCTCCGCTGTCCACCAGCTGGCTAGAGGATAGTAATTAACAATAATATGAACATAATAGCAACAATATTTACTGAGCATTTTCTATTTACCAGGCACTGTGCTAAGAGTCATGATACACATATGCATTAGCTCGTTTCCTCCTCGCAACAGCCCTGTGTAATAGGTATATTGCTCTTACCATTTTACAGATGGGGAACACTGAGGACATTTGTTCTAAGTCACACAGTTATGAGGTGGTGGAGCAGGGGTCTGACCCCAGGCTCCAGAGTCTATGCTTTGGATAAAGTACAGACTCCTTACCTGGTCTTGAAGGGCCCTGCAGAGCCCTGCAAAGCCGGCCTTGGTCACCCTTCCACCTTCATCTCGGGTCGCTCCCCACCTGTCTGGTCAAGTTCCTCAGGCACCCCAGGTGTCTCCTTCCTATGCTTGTGCCGTTGTTTATTCCTTGACCTAGACATCCTCCCCTCTTCCCCTTAACCCTCCACAGGGTCCTGTTCATCCTTCAGGACCCAGTTCTAGTGGGAGCATTTTGAGGCCAAGGACTGGGCCTAAGTCGTTTCTGTGTCACAATGTCCAGCACATGGCTTGGAGCATTGGAGGTCTTGGTAAATTACGGGTGGTGGATTGGAGGGGGATGAGTGAGTGGATGGAAGGATGGGTGGAGCAGGTGGATGGTGAGTCGAGGGGAGAGAGTAGAAGTTGGTGGATGATGGGAAACTGGATGGGTGGACCGGTGGCTTCTGCTCAAATGCCAAGGGGGAGATGGGGCCTGAGCTGAGCACAGGGCAGTGGTGTGGAGAGCAGCGGCAGTCTGAAGACATTTCGGGGCAGAATCAGCAGGGCTTGCAGGGGGCTGAGGGGCGGGGAGGGGTCCAGAGCAATGGCCAGGTTTCTAGCTTGGAGACTTAGGAGGATCATGGTATTTTCAGGGAGGAGCAGGTCTGGGGGAGATGGTGATGAGGTCCATTTCGCGTGTGGGAGCGTGAGGGGCCCATGCGGGGAAGGTCTGGGAGGCAGCTGGGGAGATGAGCCTTGGACAGGTTCAGGGGCAAGGTCAGACCTCACAGAGACTTGGAAGGTCATGTGGCTTCAGGACTGAGGGCTAGAGCACAAACCGTCAGGAAAGGCGGAGGAACCACGGTCCCTGAGGTAGAAGAGCCAGGAGGGACACAGCACAAGGGGGGAGGGCACTGCCATGTCACAAACACCCATAAATCATTGCAGGCGGTGTGCTGCGGGCAGCCAGGGCCGAGGGGATGCGGGCAGGAGACTCAGTGCTGGAAATGGGCCGGGAAGGGTGGCGAGGTTTTGACCAGCCCAGGGAGGGATTACCCTGAGCAGGGAAACTGCACAGGCCGAGGCAGGGAGCAGAAATAGGCAAGTTATGTCCACGTACCCTGAGGGCCTCGGAGCCTGCGGCAGCCAGTCAGCTGGAAAACAGGAGGCTCCACGCCTTTTCTCTGCCCTATCTGGCACCCTGTGACCACAGCCTCCAGGGCCTGGGAGCACTCTGGGTTAATCTGAGTGCTGTGCTACGTGGGACAAGTCACCTCCCCTCTCTGGGCCTCATCTGGAAACTGGAATCAGTGCCACCTGCCTGGTTTGCCGAGAGGAGTGAATGAGATGTGGGAGTGTGAGAAGCCCCCACTTGCATGAGGAAACTCCATAAATGCTATTTTAAAAACCTGTTTTTGCATTTCAATTCCACAAATATTTATGGAACTAAGGTTCGGTGTAAATCCATTTTGTAAATTAAATTTTCATACAACAAATACCATTTTACCTGGGCCTGGGGTGGCAAGGTTGGTGAGGCCGTTCATTGTTTGAAGAGCCCTGAGTCAAATTCTTTTCTTTTCTTTTCTCTTATTATTATACGTCTTTATTGGAGTATAATTGCTTTACAATGGTGTGTTAGTCTCTGCTTTATAACAAAGTGAATCAGCTATGCATATACATATATCCCCATATCTCTTCCCTCTTGCGTCTCCCTCCCACCCACCCTCACTATCCCACCCCTCTAGGTGGTCACAAAGCACCAAGCTGTTCTTGCTATGCGGCTGCTTCCCACTAGCTATCTATTTTACGTTTGGTAGTGTATATATGTCCATGCCACTCTCTCGCTTTGTCACAGCTTACCCTTCCCCCTCCCCATATCCTCAAGTCCATTCTCTAGTAGGTCTGTGTCTTTATTCCTGCCTTACCCCTAGGTTCTTCATGGCATTTTTTTTTCTTAAATTCCATATATATGTGTTAGCATACGGTATTTGTCTTTCTCTTTCTGACTTACTTCACTCAGTATGACAGACTCTGAGTCAAATTCTTTTGAAAAGCCCCAGTCGGTTCGTTTTTCGAGTCAATGAGGATTTCAACTTTCCAGGCTCGCAGAGGGAGGCTTTCATTTGTTCCTTGTGTGTTTTGAAAAGATCCTCCCAGCTGCAGTAAGAAGAGGGACCGAGGGAGACAGCAGGGCGTCCAGGAAGGGGGCTGGTGCAGTGGTCTGAATGAGAGATCATGGTGGCCTGGACAGGGGGTGACTCCGGGGATAAAGAGAAGGGGATTCGAGAGATGTTGAGAGAGGAGGAAGGTGCATAGGAGCCCTTGGCATCTTGGTTACCGACGAGCGTGAGCTGGTTCCAGGTACCTGGTTAGATGATGCCGTAGGAGACAAGACCTCTGGAGAAGAGACCCTGGACACGTGGCGTGTGACGTGTCCACAGGGTGGCGGGCAGAGCTGCCCGTGGGAATTTGGCTTTGTGGACCTGGCCCTCCAAGGGGCAGGCTGGGCTGGAGAGAAAAATAAATGTCTGTGAGAGGGAAGAAGGGAAAACCCAGAGCTTGTGACAATTAGCCAATAAATATTTTTTCAGCATTGAAAACATTTGTTGAGCGACGCCTTCCCTGAGCACCTCCGTGTGCCAGGTGTTGTGGTGGGCACTGGGGACCTGGTGATAAACCAAGCACACAAACTCTCAGCCTCGTGGGGCCGGCATTTTAGTGGGAGGGGCAGGGTGTAATCAGGATAAATTGCTCATTTGCATATAAGCCTTACAACCTTACGAGGAAGGTGCTGTAATTATTCCCATTTTAGAAAAGAGCAGCTGAGTCCCAGAGACGTTAAGAAACTTGCCCACAGTCACTCAGCTATGTAACTGGCAGAGCCTGGATTTCTACCTCAAGCCCCTGCTTTTCTGTTAAGAGTCTTACCTGTTGTGCTGAAATGCATCTCATTGACAAAGTCAGGTCTCAGCAAAGATCTGAAGGAAGTGAGGGGGTAAGGCTCACTGACATCTGGGCGACTGACATTCCAGGCAGAGAAAGAGCAAGTGTAAAGGCCCTGAGGCAGGAGCATACCTGGTATATTTAGGGAACAACGCAGAGGCCAGGGTAGCTGGGGCAAAGGGAGTGAGCAGAGAGTGAAGGGGAGAATCGGGCGTGGTGGAGGGACCACCCGTGGCATCTGTAGGGCTGTCAGCTTTTACTTGAGGTGAAGTGAGGCCATGGAGGGTTTAGAGCAGAGGAGGGGCAGGCTCTGACTTGTGTTCTAGCCCGATTCCTCTGGCTTCTGTGTCCGGAGCAAGGGCAGAAGCAGGAGACAAGAGAGGACGTGACTAATCCAGGCAAGAGGTGATGATGGCTCAGTCCACAGCAGTGGTAACATGCAGGTGGTGCACCAGCTTCTTGATACGTCGTGAAAGTGGCTTCAGTAGGAGCTGCTGATGGCTTGGGTGTAGAGGGTGAGGGAAAGAGAGGCATCAAGGATGACTGCAGGGCTTGAGCCTGAGTGGCTGGTAGGAGTGGGTTCCATTGACTGCGATGGGGGCAGCTGTGGGGAAGCCGCTTCATAAAGTACTTTCCATGTGCGTTATCCCTTTTAATGCCCTGGCTACTCTCTGCAGTAGGTGTTGAAACTCTCGGAGGTTATGTGATTTGCTCAGGATCACCCCGCCAGAATGAGGTGAAGCCAGGACAGGAAGCCAAGTCGCATTATAGCGTTTGGAATTTTGATCCATTCATTCAATCAGCAAACATTTCTGGAGCACCTTCTGTGTGGTAGGCACTGCACTGAGCGTTGACAATGATGACCAATGACGATGGCCCTGCCCTCGTGGAGCTCCCAGTCTGATGGAGAAGGCAGTGTCATCCAATGATCATGGAAATGATTTCCTCACATCAGCATGATAAGTAGCGAGAAACTGAGGGAGCCCTAGGAGCCAGTAACTGGGGGCTTGGACTGGCTGGAAGGTCAGGGAGGGCTTCCTGGAGGAGGCAAATGTCAAATGCAAAGGCCTCTGGGACAGAGGGTCTGTAGGGGTGTTGGGGGATTCTTGGGAAAATACTCCCTGGTTTCCCAGGCCATAGTGGAAGAACCCCAAGGGAATCACAGGCTCCCAGAGGACAGCTGTCCATTGGGAAGTTGCAGAATCTTTCTTTTAGTGTTGGATTATTCTAACAGCTTTATTGAGATAGAATTCATAGACTGTACAATTCTGGATAGAATCCGTATACTGTACATATACTGTACCCATTTAAAGTGTACCATTCAATGGCTTTCAGTATATTCACAAAGCTGTGCGTCCGTCGCAGCAATCCATTTGAGAACATTTTCATTATCCCAAAAAGAAACCACGAACCCCTTAGCTTTCACCCACTCCCAGTCCCCCCACCGGCAACCACTCGTCTACTTCCTGTCCCCACAGAGTTCCCTGTTCTGGACGTTTCATATAACTGAAATCATACCCTATGTGGTCCTTTGTGACTGGCTTCTTTCACTTAACATAATGTTCTCGAGGTTCATCCCTGTTGGAAGTCCCTGAATCTTAATCACCATCAGAGCTGACAAGAACCTAAGAGACTGTCTTGTAGGCTTCTCCCACCTGTTGTAAAGTGGGCAGTCGGGAGGAGACTTGCTCTGGTCCCTCAGCGAGGAAGTTGGGCGGACTCCAGGGCAGGTCTTGGGACCCCTTGCCCCACCGCCCTGCACAGGATGCCTCCCTCTGCCGTCACCTCTCTTCCTTCCGCTTTGGGCTCCCACTGATTTTGGCTAAAAGTGACAACTTGATCAGGCACGCATCCTCCCAAGCACTGAGTTTTCACGTACTGGCAATTTTCACACCCCATGGTGCATCTTGGACTCTTTTAAGAATTTGTGTCTGCTAATTCAGAATGTTTTGGAGGTCAGTGTTTTCTTTTCCTTCTGTTTAAACACTTTTCATCCAGACGGTTCTGCCTGTTTTTCTGGGTTGGTGATTTCCCCACCTGGGGAGGCAGGGCCACACTGGGGTTAAATACCAGGTCTTAGAATCAGATGCCCTGACTCTTCCTCCGTGTGGGTAATGACTGAAGTTCTCTGAGCCTCAGTTTCTCCTTTTGGAAAATATGGGTAACATTGTAGCACTGTGAGGAGAAAATGAGGTCAAAGGAGGTGTAGCTATAGAGAAGTTAGAGATTATGAGGGCTTTCCAGGGCCCTGCTGTAACCAGGAGAAAAAGATGAACCTCCCCCATCATCCACTGCCCCTTTCTCCGTATTCCTACTGCGAACTGACCCCTGGACTTCTTCTCCCCGGGCTGAGGGGGAAAGCCTGAGTTCAGATCCCAGCCCAACCACTTGGATTCTGTGTCCCCAGATCAGGTAGATGACCCCTGTGTCTCTGTTTCTCTACCTGTAGGATGAGAGAACAGGGGCGGGGGCTTCCACTGAGTCCTCCAAAGCAACCAGGAGGCTCCTGGGAGCGGAGGTGTGGAATGGGGGGGGGGGGCTTCTTCTTCTCCCAGGAGGGCCTGGTTCCTGCTGATTTAAAGATCCAATCAGGGGCTTCCCTGGTGGCGCAGTGGTTGAGAGTCCGCCTGCCGTTGCAGAGGACACGGGATCGTGCCCCCGTCCGGGAAGATCCCACATGACACGGAGCGGCAAAAAAAATAAAATTAAAATTAAAAAAAAACAAAAACAAAATAAAGGTCCAAGCAGAAGCAGCAGCACCTGTTCAGCAGAGGTGGGTGGAGAGGGACCCCTGGCTTTCCTGTGCCTCTCACACGAGACGAGACCTGTGATGTAGGAGGTCGGGGGGTGCTGATGCAGCACCTCCTGCTCTGAGTGCAGGGCACAGGGACCGAGCCTCTTTGAAGGGTCTTTTTCAGGCACATACTCTGTGCCAGGTATTCTACTTGCATTATCTTCTTAATCCTCACAGGAGACCTCAGAGGTGGTTCTCTTATTTCCATTTGACAAGCAGGGAAACTGAGGCTCAGAAAGGGGCAGGTGCCTGCCCAGTGTCGCCGGGAGAGTGAGGGCTCAACTGGGATTCGAACTCGGGACTGTGTGACTCTGGCCCCTTTCCTGACCGCCCCCATTCAGGGAAAAAGAGGGAGAAGCAAGACGGGGAGAATCTGAGCCTTTGGAACCCCAGCTTCCCAGCTGCTGTGGGGATTCTGTGGGCGGTGGGGAAAGCATTGTAAATATGCATGATATGCAAATACCCCTCTGAAAAATAACGTAGGGGCCCTCGTGAGCCGGGATGCCAGAGTGCTTTGGAAAATGTAGTGTACAAACACTTGGGTTTCTATGATGATTGCTCCGTGGTGTCCCCCTCCCCAGCATCCCCAGGGCCAGTCCAGGGGTCTCAGGGTGGAGGGATTATCCCCGGCCACCTCCTAATTGACGTTCTCCTTCATTCTTGCAGGCACCCGTGCCTCCCCACTGCCAGGGGCCTGGTGGCCGGAACCTGGTCACTCCAGGTACCGGAGGGCCCCGTCCCACGTTGCTTCCCGCCAGCACCTCTGACCAAGCGCCCGGAGGGATGTGTGTGCCAGCCCTCGGTCCAGCACCCGCTCCCAAGGTGACGCCTGCTGCTTTCCGACTGGTTCCCATTTCCCCTCCGCACGTAGCTCCGGGGTTGGTAAGTAACTGTCTGCAGCCTGGGCACACGGAATCAGGGCCGCTCATCCACAGACCCGTGCTTGGCACAGTTGGGAAGTGTCCAGCCTTCCCACCCAGCGACACCCACGTGCCGGTGAAGGGACCTCAGTGAGAGCTGTTATACGTCTGGGCTCAATTTATAGTTTAACCACGTGTCTCATCCAGTCCTCCCGACAACCCAGAAGTTGAACACAGTGATTGCACCCATTTTACAGAGGAAACAGCCTCAGAGAGGAGAAAGCACCTGCCTGAGGACGCACAGAAAGCCCAGCTCTATCCATCTCAAAGGCCAGCTCTTACCACACCCAAGGGGCTGGGGGGTTGGTGACACGGGCTCAGAAAGGGAAGGGGAACGTCGGGCTGGGCCGGAAGCCGTGGAGCCTATGAGACCCCGGGGGCGGGGGCTGAGGTGAGGCCATCAGAGTTCCTGAATCTTGGGGAGCCCTGTTGTTCCTGCCCCTCCAGCTTGTTCCACCGGCAACCCTCCAGTCCCCAGCATGCCTGACCCCAACATGGATGAGGGGCCCGGCCCTGCAGCATCTCTGGTCATCCTTCCCACAGCAAGGATCCCAACAGGGTGCCCCAACTCAGCGCCGGCCACAGCGCCGGGCACCACTTTCCTGCATCTTATTCTCCTACCACCTCCCCAGGTTGTGCAGGTGTGACTAGTTCACAGTTGAGGAAACCAAGGCTCAAAGGAGCTCATGGGGGGACTTCCCTGGTGGTCCAGTGGTAAAGAATCCACCTTCCAATGCAGGGGACGCAGGTTCCTGGTCGGGGAACTAAGTAAGACCCCACATGCCGCGGGAGAACTGAGCCTGCGCACCACAACCACTGAGCTGGCACGCCTCAACTAGAGAGCCCACGTGCCGCAAACTACAAAGCCCTTGCGCTCTGGAACCCGCACACCACAACTAGAGAGAAGCCCATGCGCCGCCAACGAAGTTCCCACGTGCCACAACTAAGACCCGACACAGCCAAAAAAAAAGAGGGAGCTCAAGGGGCTCGCCCACGGTCACCCAGCCACCACTCAGCGCTACACGGGGTTGTCGGTTTAAGATCTACCTCCTAGTCTGGCCTCAGCAACCCAAGGGTCAGGAAACATTGCTTCCTTCCCTGCCGGACAGCCAGCAGCTGTGCCTGGCACCTGGTTGGTGTACGTGGGAGGAAGGAGAAAGGGAGAGGAGGAAGGCGCTCTCACCTCCCTCCACCCAGACGCTGGCAGGACCCAAGAGCCCACTGGCCTTTCGGCCAGCCTCTGGTCCCTGCTGACCCCAGAGAGCTGGCAGTCGACTCAAGCCTTCAGCAAGGCGGCCAGCCCCTCTGGTCCCCATTCTCTCATCTGCCAACAGCTGATCAACCTCCCTAATGGGATGGTTATGAGAAGGGAAAAGACTCGTAAATATGGATAGTATACCAATGCCACAGGATAATAAAAACCCGGGAAGTTCGCTGTAGATAATGTGTATAGAAGTGCTTCTTCAGGAACAAGGGCTGCACGCTCGTCCGGTGCCCCCTTCTTAGTACTAATAACTGTGAAAGGGGCCCTAGTAATTAGCTGCCCCCCGGCCCAGCTCCCCCGATCTGGCCTGGGCTGTTGTAGTGGCTACACGCAGCTGTTACATTTGGCGGAGCAGCTGTCCTAGGAAAAGACGTGATAAGGCCACCTGGTCTGAGAGCTGTGTCTGTGGGATTTAATCATATGCAGATACTCCTGGTGCTGCCCTAGGCCCTGCATGCCCTCCCTAGGGACTAAGTATGTGAGAGGAGCAACCTGAATGACAGCGGCCGTTTCGTGAGCAGTTACTATGTGCCTGGCATTGTGCTAATGCTTCATTTTCTTCATCATCTCAGTTAAGCTCCTAGTGACCCTGTGGGAGGTCGATGGGGAGACCGAGGCATGGACCTGGGGGAGAGGGCTCACCCGGCAACACTCTGGTCCTTCCAGAAAATTACCACCACTCTCTGCCCACCTCCCTGCCCCGCCCCGCACCAGCCAGGCCTGGCCGGAGGGGCAGGATCGTGGCCTCCAAGAACACAGCATAGCTGGCAGCCCCTGGCATGTGTGGCCCAGTGACGGAGAACGGGATTCCTTGGCACAAGCTGGGAGCGCAGCCGTCAGCACTGCGCCGAAAGATGGAGGACCGGGCGGCAGCGAGGGAGGTGTTACTGCTGCTGTTTTGCTAACGAGCTGGTTATTTAAAGAACAGCCCAAGTCGAAGTTGGGAAATTGGATGGGGAGTCTCCGTGCCCAGGGCAGAGGCAGCCGGGGGTCCGGGAGGCTGGCTGGGTAGGGACAGAGTGGCCACACTTTCTTTCTTTTCATTTGCTTTCTATTATTAATAATGGGAACAGCACTATAAAAGTCTGGAAAAGGATTACCTTTGTGAAGAAAAGAGGATATAAGGATTGAGAGTGGGGCAGGAGGGGTTCCTGAGGGGTAAGCGGTGTTCTCTTCATTGACCCAGGTGGTTTTGTGATCATTTATTGCAGTAAACATTTTTGTTTTGTGCACTTTTCTCTATGAATTAGGTTTCACAGTAGAAAGGCTAAAGAGCAATGCTAACAGTAATAGTTAATACTTCTTGAGCACTTACTAAATGCCAGGCTCTTTGCAAAACATTTTACCTTATTTCATTGAATTCTCACAGAGTCTATTATTCTACCCATTTTACAGAGGAGGAAAGTGAGGCTTAGAGGGGTAGAGTTATTTATCATGTTGTCGAAGAGCTCTCAGGTGGGAGAGATGGGATGAGAAACAGGACAGACTGACTCAGGCCGGCATCACTGTCCCATGTTCGAGATTGGGGGCCAGGAAGTTCCCCCCAAAGGGCAGGGGATCCTCCATTTGTCCCTCAGATGTGGATCGGTGCCATTGCGTTCTTAAGGCTTGGGAGGCCAGGCAGTTGTCTGTGGCCGTAGGCAACACATGAGGCATCTGAGAGTGTGACAAGGGGTCAGAGCAGAGCATTTAGCCATCTAATGTGTTGACGGATAGGAATGGGACCTCCCTAGGGACAGGCTAGGGGAGGAGGCCAGGGCTCACCCAGGAATCACTCAAGGTAAAAAGAGATCATCCAGGTGAGACAGGGTCAGACCCAACCTCTGAACTAACTATACGTGGGGCCGACCTGCCATTTCCTGAGGACCCACTGTGTTCTAAATATGTCCATTATCTTCCTCAGTCTTTAGAACAACCCCGAGAGGTCAGTGGTATTGGCCCCATTTTATAGATGAAGGTACTGAGGCCTCCAGAGAGGAGATGACTGGCCCAAGTCCACACAGCCAGTGATGGGTGGAGCTGCTCCACCAGCTCTGCTGTCTCCAGGGCCCTGTGTCCTGTGCGTGCAGCAAGCGCTGCTCGGGGCTGGGGTCCCGGCCCGGCAGGCACCTGGCACGGAAGCTCCAAGCAGCCCGTGACTGGAGTCAAGTTCTAAGGCAGACCTGTGGGTCCCCAAACTTGTGCTGGGAACATGGCCTGGAGGGTGGCACGGCAGAGGGTATCTCCAAGCCCCAACGCAGAGGCGCCTGCTCTGCAGACGGCACCAGCCCCAGAGGCGTTCCTGCATTCCCGGAACATTTACTGAGCGCCAGTCCCTGCTAGTCTGTGCCCCTTGCAGAGCACACAGCCTTAGGGAGGGACAGATATTATACAAACACCCCAGCAGATAAACTGATTACACAGCGACTCCATCGATGCTTCGAAGGAAATTAATGGTGACGTGATAAAGATGAAGGGGGAAGGGGGCCTGAGTGACACAGAACAGCATCAGAGGGTGGCTGTGGTGCTTTACTGGTAAAACACTGGGGCTGGAACAGTCCCATTGTTGCATCACTGGTGGCGGCTGCTTTCACCACTGTGACCTCCAGAGGTGACACCTGCTGCGCACTTGTCACGTCCTGCCTGGACCCTCAGTGGGTCCCAACTGGTCCCCCAGACTCGCCTTTCCCCTCGTTACTGAGAGTCAGACCCAGTTGGGGATGAGGCCCAGGGAGGAGGGCAGCTTAACGGGGTGCACATGGCTGGCTGGACCCCGGGCCAGCACCACCCCCGCCCCCATCCCCAAGCCCCAGCTACATTCCCATCAACTCACTTGCGTCTTCCAATAAGCACTCTCGCCAGAGACACTGCTATGGAGACACCCTGGATTTGCTTTTTTTGATAACCGTTTACCCTGCCTGGGAAGACAGATGCTACCTTACAGACACTCAGAGAATCTTAAATATTTGGCAGAGAAACTTATACTGGTGAAGTCAAACTCTTGCAGTCACGGAATCTTAGCCATAAATAATCCAGCAAGAGCAAACATACGCGTTTTACAAGTAGGTTCACTGCACCTTTCCTGAAGACAGTGATAAATTAGAAACTACCCAATTATCTATCAGCAAGAGATGGTTAAATAAATTACGGTCCAGCCAGACAATGGTGTTCTCAGCGGCAGTGGAGACAATGCCGTAGATATATTCTTGTTGACATGGAAACATGTCCGTGGTGCATTGTTGAGGGAAAAATAGGAGGTTATAAAATGGTGTATGTTGTATGATCTCATTTTTCTTAGGAAATGTATATATAAATATATGCGTGCTCCTGCCCAGAAGGACAACCATTATACTGTTCGTAGCATTTTCCTCTGGGTGTGAGATATGGACAAGCTCTATTTTTATTTTTGCTTGTATCATTCAGGTACTTTTCAGGTACAAGTGACAGAAAACCCAACCCAGACTGGTTTAAACAAAAATGGAATTGATTGGCTCGTGAATGTAAAGTCCAGAGGCAAGTCCAGCTTCAGGCTCAGCTGGATCCAGGGCTCAGACCTTGTCACCAGGACCTGATTGTTTTTTCTACCACTGTTTTTTTAAAACATTTATTATTATTATTATTTTGGGCACACCATGCAGCATGCGGGATCTTAGTTCCCCGACCAGGGATCAAACCCATGCCCCCTGCAGTGGAAGCACGGTCCAGTGCTTCCACTGGACCTCCAGGGAAGTCCCCACGACCTGATTTTTATTATTTTTTCTAAACACACTTTATTTTTTTTCCTATTTTTATTTATTTATTTTATTTTATCTTTGGCTGCGTCGGGTTGTAGTTGCGGCACACGGGATCTTTGTTGTGGCATGCGGGATCTTTCGTTGCGGTGTGCAGGCTCCAGAGCGCATGGGCTCTGTAGTTTGCGGCACACGGTCTCTCTAGTTGAGGCATGCGGGCTCAGTAGCTGTGGCGCGCGGGCTCCGTAGTTGTGGCGCGCGGGCTCAGTAGCTGTGGTGCGTGGGCTTAGTTGCCCCATGCACGGCATGTGGGATCTTAGTTCCCAGACCAGGAATCGAACCCGAGTCCCCTGCATTGGAAGGAGGATTCTTAGCCACCGGACCACCAGGGAAGTCCCCCCAGGACCTGATTTTTAGTCACCATTTCTCAACTCTGCTTTCTCTGGGTTGTTCCTATGTTCTCATAGGGCTTTCTCATACAGGTGATAAGATGCCTGTCCAGAGGAACATGCAAGACTTCTTCCCAGATAGCTCAGACACAAGTCCCAGAACAGAGTCCTGGCATTGATTGGTCAAAATTATGGACACGCCCATTCCTTAATCAAGTGCTCTGATTGACAGCCTGGGCCTATGTACCACCCCACAGCTGGAGGTGGAGTTGACACCCAGAACTTTACCAGTGGAGAGTGGGGAAGAGTAGCTTCCCCAAAGAAAATATAGGGCTGTGGCCTAAAGTAGACCCAGCAATAGCCAAACACAGCAAATTCCCCCTCCTGTACTTATCTGAATTTCCCAAGATGTATAACTTTCAAATCAGAAAAAAACAATACAACTATTGAAAGGAGTCCTGATCCCAGACCTTACCATCAGAAGCTCCCTGAGGCAGCTTTAGACTCTTGGAATCAGAATGTCAGAATCTCTGAAGTGCCAGTTCGGCTCAGGAGACATCGGCTCTCTCTGTGTCAGAGTCCACTCTGGGCCCAAGGGGCGGCGGGGGAGGGGAGCCGTCCTGGCCTCCAGAGGTCTTGTAGTCTTTGGAGGAGTGAGAGGAGCCCACGGATGATTCATCTGGAATGTGGGTGTGCACACCGGGGCTGAGGGAACACAAGGGCTAGCATGGGAGCAAAGAAGGCTTCCTGGAGGAGGTGACACCTAAGCTGAGTAGCCAAGAATACAGGAAGAACATTGTAGGTGGAAGAGGCACATGTGGTGGGAGAACAACCAGTGGATGAGCAGCAGCAGGCCCTGATCACAGGGGCTTTGAATGCCGGGATAGAGCTTGGCCTTGATCCTGAAGGCAGTGGGGAGTCTTTGAAGGATGTCGTGGAAGGAGGAAAGTGTCAGCAAGCTCAGTCTGGCTGGTGCTGAGAGTACAGCCGTGGAGGGGTCAGGTTGAGGCTCCATGTGGGGAAGGAGAGAAGAGACCCAGTGGCCCCTTAAGAGGGGGCCTTAGATATCTACTGGTCTAACTTCCTCCCCACCCTGGGTCAAAATTCCTGTCCCGATGTATCCAGCCACTGCTTGCATACCCCCAGAGATGGGGAGCTCACTCTCTGTTCCCTCCACCTCTAGTTAGAAAACCCCTGCACAGGATCAAGTCCACAGTCCTGCCATTGCCTGAGGCACACCCGGAACACTGCCCACCCACCTGCCACTGAGGTCTTTCTCCCGAATGACCTGCTGGGAGGGCTGCCAGGGGCCTGCATTTTCAGGCCAGAGGGTTCCAAAGCCATGGAGCCCTGAGTGTCTGCACAGCCTGCTGGGAGCTTGAAGAGGGACAGGCAGAAAGTGTCACATCAGCCCAACAGCAGAGCAGTGTTTAGGCCTTTGGACACACATCTGCCTCAGCAGTTCTCCAAATGCCCTTTGCATTTTACAAACAAGAAACTGGGCTCAGAGAGGCCAAGCCACTTATACAAAAACACAGAGCAAGTTAGAGGCAGGTCTGGGACATGGACCTAGTCTCTTCCACCCCTGCCCCCTCCAGGGCCCTCCTATCATCCTTCAGGTGAGCCCTGGTTACTTCATCTACTTGGACAGCTTTTTTCTTGGAAGCTCCAGCTACCTCAGATCGTCCCCTGATACCCTTCTAAATTCAGAGGCAGCCAGCAAAGTCTTCATTCACCAAAATGTTTGTGTCTGTTTATTTTGACAGCAGCATTTTTTGTCCCCGATACATCAAAGCTGTGATACACGTGAGCCACGTTTTATGGGTCGTCTCTAATACTTCATTGCGTCCCACGGTCCCCATTTAATCGTTCTCTCTCACACTCCACAGATATTTATTAGCACCTGCCATGTGCCAGGCGCTGTACTAGACAGCAGGCTACAAAGATGCATTAGAGCAGACCCTGCCTGGAGGGGGGGGAGAGTTCACAGTTCAGACGAGGAGAGAGACACCTCCATCACCGATGGCAGGTGACACATGGCAGGTCAGAGGGAGGTGCTGATCACTTGGGGATCTCTGGGGCCAGAGCAATTGATTCTGTCCCTCTGAGCAGAGTCTTGAAGGATGAATAGGGGTTCTTCATGAGAAACAACTGGGAAGGTTACATCAGGTAGAGGAACTGGGCTACACAAAGATCTCGCCTGCTTCCTGCTAAGCGTTTAGGCCACCGGGCATGAGGGGTTGGGGGGAGAAAGGGCTGGAGAGGTCAGCCCAGGCCAAAGCTTGGAAGGCCTCAACTGCTGGGCCAGGGAGTTTGCATTTGATCCTTGGAGTAGAAGAGAGCCAAGGGCAGAGCAGGTTTGGGTGTTAGAAAAGCCAGCACATTGGGCTGGTGACAGTTGGGGGTGACAAGAGGCAGGGCAGGACCATGGGAATGGCTCAGAAGGGCGCTTAGCAAGGAGGTTTAAAAGGACTTGGGGGCTTCCCTGGTGGCGCAGTGGTTGGGGGTCCGCCTGCCGATGCAGGGAACGCGAGTTCGTGACCTGGTCTGGGAGGATCCCGCATGCCGCGGAGTGGCTGGGCCCGTGAGCCGTGGCCGCTGGGCCTGCGCGTCCGGAGCCTGTGCTCGGCGGGCGGGGGGGCCACAGCAGTGGGAGGCCCGCGTGCCGCAGGAAGAAAAAAAAAAAAAAAAGGACTTGGGGACTTAGTGGGTGCTGCAGAAGGGGAGAGGGAGGGTTGAGTTTGATCCTGGGAGGGGGGTGGTGTGGGCTCAGGGGCCCTGTGGACCAGATTTGAGGGAAATCCTGGCAAAGCCTGGCTCAGTGTCAGTGAGAGGGTCCCCAGGTGGGGCCAGCAGGGACCTCTTCCGCTTTCATGAGACTTAGAGCAGCAGTCCAGTGAGGCCTCCAGGGTCCCCATGTCCCCGCTGAATGACTGAGGTAAGTGCCTTCCCCCCATGGAGCCTCATTTTGCTTCTCTGTAAAATGGGGTGATGATAGTACCTCCCCAGGAATTATGGGAAGGGTCAGGCTTTGCAGAGAACCTGGCACACATTAAGTGCTGGGGGCTGCTCTGGTTATCATGGTCACGGGTGTAGAGGTGGGCAAGGGAACTAGGGTGTGTCACCTGCAGAGGGGAAACCAGAGACCTTGAGGGGGCCTTGCTCCCTGCCTTTCTCTCTCTGTGGGGGAAGGCAGGGGTCTTCCAGACCCTTGGGTCTGGCACTCCAGGGAAGGAGATTCCAGCTAAGGCTAGGAAAACCATTTGGATACAAAGAATTCTCTGCAGATGGGCTAACTTGGTGATAATGAACTCCCCATCACTGGGAGTATTCAAGCATCAGCTGCATCACAACTTGACCAAAATGTCTATAGAGTATTTGTAATTCTGCTGAGAATCTGGAAGGTCCTTTCTGGCCCCGAGAGTCTTTGACTTCATGTTTTTTCTTCTCTGAGCCTCAGTTTTCTCATCTGTAATATAGGGAGAATAGCAGCCCCTGTCTTCGAGTTGATTGTAAAGTTTAAGTGAAATCATCCAAATAAAGCGCCTAACCCAGATTTGGCAGAGCAAGTGCTCTGTGCGTGGTTTTCATCATTGTTGATGTTTTTACTAAATTCCTGGGTGTGTTACTTCCATCTGAGGACCTCAACTTGCTGTATGTGGGTCAGATGCTCGTGACAGCCAAGCTTTCAGGACCCAGTCTCTGGCCTTCTCCTTGCCACTGTCTCTGTCTCCAGCTCCTCCCCTCCCCCCACCCCCCTGGAGGTGGTAGGAATTCCAGACCCTTCTGGGCCCCTTTTAGTTCCTGCTTGAGCGAGAGTTGGCAGGTTGGGGCGGCGGGCGCCATCCGCCTCCCATATGCTTCCTGCTACTTAGAGGAAAACTCTCCCCACGTTCCTGCAACCACACGGGCTGACATTTCCAGACAGACGCTGGAATCAGCTCTTCGGGGGACTGGCAGATAAATTTGGCTGTGGCTGTTGGGAAAATCTTCAGCCTTACCGGGGAGGTGGAGCCCAGGCTCACTGACTTCTGTCCACCCCACGTCTCCTCTGGCCTGGCCCTTGGTGGGGGCTAGAGCACTGTTCTACAGCCTTGCAGATTAGGGTAAGTCTTACCAGCCCAGCTCTCCCCCTGGAGAGCCCCAGGTCAGGAAGGGTGGCTTCCAGCTTTGCATTCAGAGGCAGCAATAGTTTGCAAGTGGAAGCCGTGCATCCTCCCTTACGCCGCCGAGGCCCCTGGGTGTGGCCAGATCAACCTCGCAGAGGAGCAGGTTTTGGTTTAGAGAGACCCGAACTCAAGACTACTTAGGGGCTTCCCTGGCGGTCCAGTGGTTAAGACTCTGTGCTTCTGCTGCAGGGGGCATGGGTTTGATCCCTGATCGGGGAACTGAGATCTGCATGCCTTGCGGTGTGGCCAAAAAAAAAAAAAAGAAAGAAAGAAAAAGAAGACTACTTATGTGTCTGTGACCTTGGACAGGTGGCTCCACCTCTCTGAACCTCTTTTTCTTCATCTGTAAAATGCGGATAATAATAGCATCTGTCTGAGTAGAAGCCCTTAGGATGGTGTCAGACTCGTGCTAAGTGCTCAGCAAATACTGCTGTCATCATCGTCATTATCGTCATCGTCGTCATTATTATTTGGTCTAGAGCAGCGCCTGGCACATAGTAGAGGCTTAGTAAACATTGCTGTTTTTTTCTCTTCTTCTTTCTTACAGTGGCAGCTACCTAGGGAATATCGGAGCGTTTCAAAATGAGCTCCAATAGTGGTGACCAGAGGCAGAAATGCAAGAAAAGGAACATACAGAGGCTGCCACATCCAGGGTAGAGTGTAGGTGGCCAGACACTCCAGCACGTATGCACATACACACACAAACACACACGCACGCACACACGCTCTCTGTCCCAAAGTTTCATTCACCCCCGCTGGAGTCTGGAATGCCCATCTGCTTGAATTCTGTTGGTGCTGAGATATAAGCAACATCCTGAGGACATGAGACACAGAACAGCTTGGTTTTGATGGACGGAAGGGAGAGGAAGGCCTGGCTGGAGGCGGAGTTGGGGGGAAGCTCTGGGCATTGACAGCAATAGGAGGGTTCAGGAAGCCTGAGTAGTGCTGTTCGGCTGGAGTAGAAAGGGGGAGGCGGGAAGGCGTGGGAAGCAAGTCTGAGCTCCATTCAGCACCTCCTGATTGAGCCTGAGTACTGGGCCTCATGCCAGGCATGGGGAAACGGGTCGAAAAGATGGGCCTGCTTCCTGCCCTCAAGAAGCTCTGGTTCTCCTGGGGATGGGGGGAGGTTGTAGATGGCAAACAGCAAACTAACAAGATTGTAGGTTGTGCTCAAATTGACCAAGGGGCTGAGAGAGGAGGTGGCATGGGCTGGTGGTGGTGGGTACCTACTCGAGGCAGGGTGGGCAGAGGGGGCCTCTCTGTGATCTGAAGTTGGAGCTGACCCTGCAAATGCTGGTCAGGGTAAAAGGACAGGGGACAGAGGGAGCGTAGGGAAGGAGGCAGGAGCTGGATCCTGGAGGCCTTGGATACCAGGTCCAGTCAGAACTGCTCTTGCGGACGGTCATTCTGGTGGCGGGTGCAGGAGCCCGGTGGGGAAGAGATGGGAACCAGGACACGCGTCTGCAAAGACTGATTGACAGCCCGCTATGCACACTGTTCTGGGCCAGGTAGAGGTGGGTGAGCAGAGAGGAGGGAGAGAGCAGTTCACTGGGGTCAGGAGATGAGCAGAATCCTGGGACTTGAGACAGGACCGTTTGCAAGGGAGGATCTGCACCTGGGTGTACTTGAGAGGTGAAGTCAGGTGAGAGAGGAGACATGGGGGAACTTAAAGCCAGACACCAGAGTGGTCAGGAAGAATCTTAGAGGAGAGCCAAGTGCTAGGTGTGGGGTGTCAGGCCTGGGACTGACAGCATACAGGTGAGGGAGTGGGCACAGGCTGAGGCACTTACCTGCACTAGACCTAGAGGCCGATTCCAGATCTGCTTACCTGCTGTGTGACTTCAGGAAAATCACTTGGCTTCTCTGAGCCTCACTTGTTATAATACTGAATCAATTGGAATTGAATTTGGCTGCATTTAACAGAAGAAAAAAAGAAAATAACGGTGATACAAACACCCAGGGGATTATTCTCATGTAACAAGGATCCCAGGGGCAGGCCGGGGCCAGTGCAGCATGTCAAGCAAGTGATCAAGGGCCCAGGCCTCTGTCATCCTTAGTGTGTGTCTTTTGTTCTCATGGCTGCTCCACCTCCAGATGCATCTGAATTCCAGGTGGAACAAAGGAAATAAAGACTGCATGCTTTCTGAATCTACCCTTCTTAAAATCTGGAAAACAATCGATTTCCTAGAAGCCCCACTCAGTGGACTTTTGACTACATCTCATTTATCAGATGTGGTCACATGGCCATCCTTGCTGCAAGGGCAGCTGGTGAAGTGAATATTTCTAACTGGACACTTCTGCTAATTAGGCAAAAAGAAACAACGGCTAGCAGGATCCACTTTAAAGTGCCCACCTCACAGAGGCTGTTGGGAAGATTCTGCGAGATTATTAATGTGTATAAAATATTTAGCACCTGGAATAGAGCACCCTCTCAGTATATGGTGGCTTCCTTTATTATACTGCCCTACTGTATTCATTCACTCATTCGTTGATTCAGCAAGCATATATTGTATTCTGGGCACCGTATACAGTCCTGGAGACATGACAGGGACAGTGTTTGCCCTTTCCACAAAGAGTAGGGAAAACAGGCAAGGAAACAGGCAGATTCACTCCAGTCCAATCAGTGTCACAGGAGGATCGGAATGTCCATTTACTTATGTCTGTTTTTTCTTACTGCTGTGGTCCCACCACCTAGAACAGTGCCTGACACACATTAAGCACTTAATAAAGAGTTCTGAATGAATGAAATAATTTAAGAACTACTCATTAGGGGCCTACTGTGTGCAAGGCTCTTTGGACTGGATAGAGAAAGCGGGTGACACATCGCCCCTCCCCGCAGAAGAAAGTGAGGAAAGAAAATTGCTGCAGGCCAGGCCTTGAGGTGGGTGCTGGGGACCTAGCAGTGAACGAGAGTGTTGTGGCTCCTGCCTCCATTGAGCCCACAGTCTAGGCTCAAGAGCACTGGAGAAGGAGTCTGGAGTCCTGAGATCACATCTGTTCGTGTATCCTGGAGTAAGTCCCGTCCCCTCCTTGGGCCACAGTGTCCTCATCTGTATGACAAGTGTGAGGGGCCCTATGTGGGATCTCAGTGATGCTGGGCATATAGGCAATACATAGGCAGGTGGGCTAGTGCCAGCTTGCCATGTTAGGAGAGGGTGGGGAGGGGACTGCATCTGAGCCCCTTGAAATCTGCTGGGGGCCTGAGAGGGCAAGGGGTTTGGGTTCTGCTCCCATCCTCACCTGCTCCAGGATCTGGGCCCAGCAGCTTGACAACAGCCAAGTGGCTGGGCATGGAGCGTCCAACATTGTATGTGGACAGGTAGCAAATGGGCTGTGCTGGGTCCCCCAGGTGAGAAGTATGACTGTAGTTATCAGAGATCTCCTGGAGGCAGGGGGAAGCAGCCCGGAGTGTGAGGGTGGAGATCCGGTTCTGTCATTTGGTTGGTTATGTGACCTTCGGCAGATTTCTTGACCACTTTGAGCCTTGGTTTCCTTAACAAAATAGATATAATAATCCTTGCCTTTCCTGCCTCTGATGACCTTGACCCAGCACCTGGCATGTAGTAGGCGCTCAATATTGGTAGTGATCATCGTTACCATCGTTACATTTTCCTTCTTGGGAAGGGGGAATGGACATTTACTAAGCCCCCATTGTACGCCAGGCTCAGTGTTGGACACACCACCTCATTTTATCACAACTCTGAGAAGGTGGCCTTCTTCCTGTTCATCAGAGGAGGGCACTGGTATTCTTTTGTGGCCTCATCTTCCCCTTCTGCTGTCTCAGAAGGACTGAGTTTCTGGCTTTTCTTGGGTCCCTGCTGAACTGAAACCCTGCAGATCTTTGAAGAAGGGCCCGAGGCAGCCCATGATGCTTGCTCTGAGACCATGTAGGTAGCCTATGAGGTCAGGGATGGAGGTGGGTAGGGCAGGAATCTAGCCCTCATCAAATGGACAAGGAGCCTATAGAAGGTGGCCTCAGAGATGAGTGATGGAGTGGGATCCACTCCACTCAGAAGTGCTTTTCCTCTTTATTCAGTATCTTGAGAGCAGAGCAACGAGCCCAGCCCTTGAGATGAGGTGGCAATGGGCCTGGCCCTTGCTGCCACCCTTGGCCATGACACTCTGCCTGGTGGCCATCACTACTTGTGTCTGAAATTAGGCCAGGAGTGAAAAAAAGGAAAGGCTTGGGAGGCTCTCCTGGCCTAGGAAGATGGATTTTCCCAGCCGAATACCCCTAGAAAGCCTTCCTGAGGTACCCCAATCACTGGGTGAGAAACAGGAAAACAGGCCATTGGCATAGATGACTACAAATGGAAATAGAAAAAGAAGTAGCCTGTTCTGGGCCTTACAAATTCCAGAGCAGATAACAAGCTGGAAAACAGAGGCTTTCATTGCCCCCCCCCCAGCATGGGTGGTGGGGATTTTGTCACCGACCTTGGCACTGGGCTGTTTGGAGTGCATACGATATGGTTGCCTTGTCCCTGACATGGATGGCAGGAGTGTTGTCCGTGGTGCTGAAGAGAGGGTTTGGCCCTGTCCCAGTGTTTGGGGACGCTGTCCATGGTTCTGTCTTCAGAGAGTTCTCATGAATCATTTCCAGGACTGGTTTTCTGGGAACCCAGTTGGGACATCAGAGGCTTTGGCCTTGGCATTGATAAAATCCAAGCAGTATCTGCGGTAGGATTCGGGACCATGTTACTGTCTACCAAGCACTCTTTTAAGAACTTAAACGTATTATGCTGTTTTATTTCTAAACATCAAACTGCGGGAAAGGTACTAATATGTATCCCCATTTTAGATGTGAGCTAACTGAATCCTAGAGAATTTAAGTGAACTGAGGACTCTGTCTCTCTCTAGCCTCTGTTTCCTCAGTCTTAATAGGAAGGTTGTTGGTAGCACTACACAAGCTAATGGATGGGGCTGGGCTTTGTAAACTGATGAGTGGATGGGGTGACCTTAGTCTTACACACAGAGGGAGGCAAGAAGGGATTGTTAAGTATATGCTTTTAGAATCTTATGGGGTTTCCTTAAAGGTGTGAGATTTGAGCCAGATCTGAAAGAGGGTGTGAGGGGCTCAGGGATTGTATGGAAAAGAAGGGGATGCCCATTTACTGAGCACCTACTACGTGCCAGGCCCTGTGCTGGGCACTTGACAAACCCCCACAAGCACACCAGGGAGGAGTGACTGGTTCTATTTTATAGCTATATGAGCAGAGAGGAGAGACTTCCCCAGGTTACCTAGCTAGAACGTGATAGAGCTGAAAAAACCCTTGAAGACTAGAAACCACGCACTTGAACATCAAGGCTGGAAAGGATTCTGGGTGTCATCTGGTCCAGCCCAGAGAAGGGACGTGACCCTCTGGGGGCATAGTGTCGGCAGCAGGACTCAGATGATGTTTGGCTTCCTTTGGTGTCTTTCCTTTCCCAGGACTATGACGCCACCACCCTCCCCTCACCACTGGCTTAGGCTCCAGGGAGGGCATTGTGTCACAAACAAGGACTAGATGTCAAAGAGGCCCAGAACTCAAGTCCTGGATCTGCCATCTGTGAGCTGTGTGGCTTCAGATAAGTCATTAAACCTCTCTGGGCCTGTTTCTCCATTTTTAGCAGAGCAAAATAGTGCTGTAATCACTGCCCTGCAGGGTGGTCTTGAGAATCAGAACAGACAGTGGGTAGGAAAAGGCTGACAGGTTAGTTGTTAGTAGAAATTAGACCCAGAGAAGGGAGAGAAGCTCCCCGCCTCCAGGCAGCACAGCCAGTATCAGAAGATACAGAGAAGGGCCTAGAACTGCTACTACCCAGCGGGACTGGCAGCCAGGCTGGGGCAGCCCTGGCAGCCCCAGCTGATGGACATTCCTTCAGGCAAGCAGACTCGAGCCCCAGAGCCAAGTGTCCCTGGGGGGTTCTGTGGCTGGGCCAGCCCTGGCTGTTCCTCCACCAGCCACCCTAACAGCTCCAAGCTTAATACGCCCACAGGGCTGCCGTCATGCCCGATTAGTCCATCCTCCACCACCCTCTCCCCAGGGCCCTGTGTGGCCCTCTGAGGCCCCGGATGTGACCATGGCTGCTGTCCTTGGCACCTGTTGGGCTTTTGGGAAGAGGTGGCCACCTGCTCTTATGGCCACCTGTGGCCTTAGGGATCTAATTCCCCAGCCCAGACAAAGAGGCATTAGCTCGTGGGCCCAGAGATTTGCCTGCACCCTCCCCCTACACTCTCCCCTGGCTCCAAGGCATTAAAGCAAATGAAGAAGGAAAGAAGGGAAAGATGCAGGGATAACAGAGGAGGACGAGGTGGTGGAGGAAGGGAGGCAAGAAACTTAGCACCGGGCTTCCCTGGTGGCGCAGTGGTTGAGAGTCCGCCTGCCGATGCAGGGGATGCGGGTTCATGCCCCGATCCGGGAAGATCCCACGTGCCGCGGAGCGGCTGGGCCCGTGAGCCATGGCCGCTGAGCCTGCGCGTCTGGAGCCTGTGCTCCGCAGCGGGAGAGGCTGCGGCAGTGAGAGGCCCGCGTACCGATAAATAAATAAAAAAAAAGAAACTTAGCACCACCAGCCGCTCTCCTCGGTGACTCTGGTGTCAGCTGGTGCACTTTATGAGACACAAGCCCGCCTCATCCACACGCTCCTGTGAAGCTCTCAACAGCCTGGGAAACCAGCAGGACGCAGGATCATGTCCATGTCACAGCCCCTGAGAGGTGACGTGACATGGGGTCTGAGGTGAGGGTTTAGTCTGGGGCCAGGCTCAGGGGTCACGGTGGGATGCTTTTCATGGCAAGGGTACAACCTGGGGCCTTGGCCTCATCTCCAGCACCTGTCAGCACAGGGCAAGCATGTCAAGGGAATGGAGGGAGGGAGGGAGAAAAGAAGAAAAGAAGGAGGGAAGGAAGGAAGGAAGGGAAGAAGGGAGGGAGGGAGGGAGCGAAGGAAGGAAGGGAGGGAGGGAGGGAGGGAGAAAATGCTGAAAGTCTTCCCAGGTACTAGAGGGACCTTTCACGGACCCAAACTCATGGGTGTTATTTGAATGATTTTCTTATATAAATTATGTCATAGTAAGTGAATTATCTTTGCATTTTGCTTTGTCCATGTTTTTGACATCTATCCAAGCTCAAGTGTATCTGTAGTTCGTTCATTCTTCTGCTGAGCGGTGTTCCATTATATGTTGTTACCACGTTTTGTCCATCCTCCTTCTGGTGGACGTTTCAATGTTTCCAGTTCTTCACCTCAAGCGGTGTTGCCATGAACTTCCTTGTAGTTGTGTGTTAATGCTTCTCTGGAAGCAGGATTTTCTGTTTTAACAAACACTGCAAATTGCCCTCCGAGGTGGTTATGCCACTTTGCCCTCCTGCTAGTGACGTATCTGAGTTCCCATTTCCTCAGCACCTCCCCATCAGTTGATTTATCACTCTTCAATTTTGCCAATCTGCTGGAAGAAAACATCTCATCTTCATTAGCATCACCCGACTATCAGAGAGGCTGAGCTTCATTATATGTTTAACGGTCATCTGAATTTCCTCTTCTGCAAAATGCCTGTTCATATACTTTGCCCAGTTTTCTACGGGTCACTTATCTTTTTCTCATTCATTTGTTAAAGAGGTTTATGTATGTGAATCTCAGTCCTTGTTATGTTTGTTGCAGATATTTTCTCCCAGTGTGTTGCTTTTCTTTTAATTTTGTGTCTCCTTCATTCAGAAGTTTAAAATTTTGATGTAGCAAAGCATCATTTTGCCCTTTATTTGCTTTTGTTTACAACTTCCCCACCGAAGGTCATAAAGATATGCTATATTTCCTTCTAATAATTTTAAAGTTGGTTTTTTTTCATGTTTCACATTGAGGTCTTTCATCTATCTGGAATTTTATCTTTGCATGTGGTAGGAGGTAGGGAATCTAATTTCATGTTTATATGGATAGCTTGTCCCAGCAGCATTAGTGAAATACTCCATCCTTTTCTTGCTAACTTGAAATACTGTCTCTGTTTAATGTTTAAGTGCCCATGTATTTATGGATCTATTTCTGGGAGCTCTGCTGTGTCTCATTGATCTCCTTGTCTACCCCTTTGTCTATCTGAATTCTACACTAATTACTGTATCTCATTGTTTTTTCAACAGGGACTTGTTGGTATTTGGGGGTAGAACGATTCTTTTTGGGGGCTGGACTACCCTGCTCATTATAGGTTCTTTAGGATCCCCGATCCAATCCTCGGTACTCAATGCCAGTAGAACCTTCCCCTCGTCCCCCTCAGTCATTGTTACAACCGAAAATTCCCCGATCGTTTCCACATATGCCCTAAGAGGGCAGTTCCACCCGCCGTTGAGAACCACCACAAATGGCTGTCTAATGTGGTTTGATCTCTGATAGGACAAGCCCCTCCCACACTTCTTGATTCTTCTTTTTCATGATCTCTTTCCACTCTGCTTTGCTGTCAAGAATGGAATCCATAACATGACATTCTGTCAGGCACCTCTGGATTTTTGTTGGACACACTGGGTTAGAATTCCTGCCCTCCTACCTAGTAGCTGTGTGACTCTGGGAAAGTCAGTTAACCTCTCTGTGCCCCATTTGTTAAATGGTGATAATAGGTCCTCCATTTCACAGGGTCAAGAGAGAGATAAATGATTAGGAGCATGACAAGTCCTGGGCAGGGTGGGATTGCTCAAGAAGTGGTAACTGTTAACATTGTTCCTGTGATTATTCCTTCTCTGTGACTCTCGTGATAGTCACTGTCCCATGCCCACCCGTCAGGAGAGGTGCCCAGAGCTGAAAGGAGTACCTAGTTGGGCTCTGGCCAGGGCAAAGAACACCATTGCTTCCTCTGCCTGGGAAACGAGATGGCAGGATTTGCTGCTGGGCTCGTTGTGTGGATAACAAAGGCTGAATCCAAGGTTTGGGTCTGATCAATTAGGAGGGTAGAGCTACCAGCACCTGGGATAGGGAGACTGTGGCGAGAGCAGGTTTGCGGGGTCAGGAGTGCAGGTTTGGACATGTCAAGTTAAAGATGCCAGTTAGACATCCAAGTGGAGATGCTGAGTGGACAATTGGATACATGAGTCCAGAGTTCAGGGGAGGGATCCAAGCTAGAGATGTAAAAAGACCTTCCTAGGTCTTTTTCACTGCAATTGCATAGATGTTTTATTTTGTGTGCTTTTCTCATAAATGGAACCATGCTTTAATTGACCTACAGCCAGCTTTTTTCAGGTATCCTATGGTTTGGAGATTTCTTCTCAGGTCAGTACATAGAAATGGACCTTATTCTTTTTCATGGCTGCATAATATTCCACAGTATGGCTCAATGGAAATTATGTTCCCAGTCTTCTACTGTTGGACACTGGGTGTTTCTGCCTTCTTTTCTCACTCACTGTACCGTAAGCAACCTCACAGAGGTCTCTTTGTTTAGGAAGGATGGAATTACTCTGGCTGGCCTCGGGGCTGTGGAGCTGCCAATGGCAGCTCCAGGCTTACCCATTTTTAATATTTGGCCACTGCCCAACGGTTTATTTTTAAAGTTTCTTTGGAAAGTTTGAAAGCAAATATTTATTGAGTCAGGCCTTGAACTGGGCCTGAATTCACAGCTGTGGACACACCTGAGGACCCCTCCAACCTAGAGATCCCAGTGTTCTGTGGCTGGGGAGATAAGAAAGCACAGTGGTTAAGCAGGCTGGTTTTACCCCTTCCTTATGGGAGTGGTGGGGATCGCAGGAGATAATGAACGCCAGGTCATGGGCTTCACTGAGGCCTGTCACGGGCAAAGCACTCTTACTGTATGAACTCAGTATTTATCATTTACAGCTGTGAGTCTAAGCCGTGATTTCCCCGATTCATTCCTTTGTTCCTTTTCTTCCTCTCTTCTTTTTTTTTTAAATTCCCTTGTCTAAGTAAGAAAAAGAAATAAATAAGAGATCAGATGAAGAGTAAATAGAGACAGTAATGAGATAATTCCAGGTTATACTTTGGAAATATCCAAAGTATAATTTTGGATTATTTTTATGGCAAAACTATAAATTTGCCTCTGAGCTTCTTAATAGACAAAAAAGAGAAATACAAGACGTCGCATGACTCACAGTGCCCTTGAAAGGGAAAGAAGGCAATTAATCGCTCAGGTGTGTGCAGAATGACCAAGTCTGCAGTGCCATTCATACAATAAGTACAGTAACAATGGGAGCTGCTACAGCTCTAGTCTCCGAAGGATCTGAGGGTGAGGGCTGTGACTGTGGGACCCTGAAGGTCAGGATACCAAGGGGTGGGTGGTGGAGCCTGAGGTCCTGGCCTCCCAGTCTGGTGGGGGAGAGAGCTGGGACCACTCCGACCCTACTGCATGGCAGAGTGGGCTCCCGGCTGAAATGGGGGCTCAGAAATGTGCAAACTGGACCAAGGGGCAGCGAATTTCAGTGGGGGAAGGCTTCATGGAGGAAGTGGTATTTGCCCTGGGGCCTCAGAGGCCAGGTCAGACTTTGACCACTGGAGATGAAGGTGGAGGTCATGAGATCCCCACCAGGTCCCGCCTGGGGAAGGAGCATCTCTTCATGGCATTTCACAGATAAAGAGAGCTTAGAGACCCGAGTTCAACTGTCTTCTCCGTGAAGGGAAACCTGAGGCTCAGAGAAGGCAGGGATGAGCCTGAATTCTCACAAAGAGGCAGGGACATCGCAGGCCTCAAGCCCGAGCGTCCTGCCTCCCTGCCCAGGGCGAGTTCTCCCCCTCCCCACACCCTTACCCACCATGGCGCCTTCTCTGGATTCTGGCTCGCCTCCTACAGGGTCATTAACCACCTACTGCCTGTCACGTGGTGTCCCCTTCTATTTAACTCCCACGCTGTGGCTTACAGAGGCCTGGAATAGCAGCCCCAAGAGAGGGGGGCTACCTCCGCTGCCCTCCCCTCTAGTCTAACTGAATTTCTCACAGTCACAGCTCCTCCCCTAAGACAGAGCAGAGTCCTGGCTCCTGGGCCTCTGTGTCATTGCAAGAGAACTGACTTGTCCCTAAGTAAGATTCAGGTATCAGAGGTGAAGTACCCACCTGGGGAGTCCTGGATACACACTGAGGCCCAACTTTGATCCCAGTCTATATCCTGACCCTAGCCCCACACTGGGCCCTGACCTCACTCCAAGATTGAATCCTGATCCCTTCTCCAGGCTGAGCCCATCAATAGCTGGGGTTGGCCCTTCCCCCCGAAACTGCCAGAAACTCAGCTGAGGATACTCCCCCCCACCCACCCCGTGAAGGCTAGTGGTTCCTGACTCAGACTGTGCCCTAAGGGTTCTGCCTAAAAGACCTGGCCCCCACTCCCTGGCCTTGGCCTCAGTGGCGTGGGCACCAGTATCGATGGGTAACCGACAAGCCATGCAGTCCCGCCTGCTCTGACTGTGAACTCTGCTCCCCCAAATGGGCTGCCAGCACAGCTGAAACCCTCCCTCCCCCTCATCCCAATTTGCCTCCAAGCTAATTCCCCGTGCCATGTGATCCATGGTGAGGGCTGAGATATTTATAAAATCTGTGTCCTTCATGACAAAGCCAGCCCCAGGGACCAAGGCCAGAGCCACTCTATTCATTCTCTAAAGCCCCCGAAACTTCAAACCACACCCACCGCAAGGTCCCTCATCAAGGTCCACCCGAAGCCACAGCTCCTGCATTTCGGAGCTGCCCCCTCTCCTGGGCCCTACCAGGCTTAGAACACTGTTCCCAGCAGCAACCAACCTTGGCAGAGCAGAAGGGGCCGGGCGCTGGAGGCGGGCAGCAACCCCCCTTCAGCCCGGGTGCACCTGCCGGTGAGTCACTACCCATCTCTAAGCGCAGGTCTCTTTGTCTTGCAAATAGAACAATGGCCCTTGAGTCTGTGGGCTGGGAGTGCGATTCAGTGAGGGGCAAAGTGCTCAGCACAGGCCTGACAGAGGGGGTCTGCTCGGTGTTAGAACTGTTCCCACCATAACCAGTGCCACGTGAGCAAGTGGGCAGGCCCTACTATCCCTTTCCCACAGCCTGTCACAGGGCCTGAAGGTACACCATTTGGGTTGTCTAGAAATCTCAGTTAAAATACAGATCACCCCGGGAAGGAGGCAGCTTAAGGCTGTCCTTCCGATGAGTCGCAAAGGCTCCATGGTGGGCTTTAGGGCCTGGGTGATAGGCAGGGAGTGACTTGGGGTCATACCCCTAAACGGTCCCCTGTACTAACACCACCTTCCCCAGTAGGTCAGAGACCTCAGAGGTCTTCCAGGCCGCCTCTTCCTGGGGCAGAACCCCCTCCTCAAATTCTGCCAGCATTCCTCTGGCCTCTGCTTGCATTCAAGTTCACCATCTCTTGGGCAGCTCCTTGCACTGTTGGCATTTTTTTTAGATTTGTGCCAAAATCTTTCTCCTTGTAATGTCTGCCCTCTTATCCCAATGCTTCTGCTTGGAACATTGATTGTTGAGCCCAGCCCTGTGTGCTGGGCTCTAAAGACCCAGAGGAAAAATGCCTAGCGTGATCCCTGCTGTCTTCACAATCCACTTTTAGAGTCAGATGGGCTTGTATCCTAATCCCAACTCCACTTGGTACTTGCTGTGGGGTCTTGGGCAGGTCACTTAACCTGTGTCCTCATCTGTAAAATGGGTTGCCGTGCAGAGGATAAGAGGTGATACATGTGAGGCTCTGAGGACAGGGCCTGACGCGTGTTTGGAAAATGATGAATGGTTGGGTTGGAGGAAGGAGGCTGAGGGCAGCATGGCCCAGGGAAGGGAGAATCAGCCCACACTTGGTCAGAACTGCGCTGAGAAGCTGGGGCAAGCCAGGATGTGATCAGCCAGGCAGACAGAGGGGAAGGCTCTCCTGGCAGTGGGCACTGCTGAGTAGAGGTCTGGAGGCTTGACGCCCACAGACTGTCGTGGTGTCAGAAGCCTGGGTGTGTAGTGGCCGTGGATGCTGGAGAAACTGCCTGGGTCATGTCACATGTAACACATGTCACGTGGTGTTACTGGGCCACAGAGTTTGGGCTGAATCCTGTGGCCACCGTGGAGGCTGTGGGGTGGTTAGGAGGCCTGGCCAGGGGGGCATGGATTGAAGGGGCCGGGCTGCTGTGACCCTCCTGACAGGTGTTGGTGGCCAGGTCCAGGGCTGAGGCAGCAGGGATGGAAAGAAACAGGCAGATTTGATAATTGGCTCAGAGGTGGAACCACCAGACCTGGCCAGTGGGCTACAGGGAAGGGGGGCTATTGGAGTAAGAGAGGGGGAGCAGGGACACCACAGCATCCAGCCCAGGTGCTGGAGACTGACCCTAGGATGGGGACACGGAAGGAACAGGTTTGCCAGAGGGGATCCAGATTCAGCTCAAATGTGCTGAGTCCCAGCTGCCTGCCCACCTGCCCCTTCTCCCAAGCTCTGGCCACTGCCGACACTTTCATCCATCTGTGTAGTTATGTTTATGACCTCTCTTCCCTGAGAGACTGGTTGTCCCTAAGGGTAGGGGCCACGTTTCTCCTGGTTTCCACGGAGCCTAATGCAGAATAGGGCCACTGGAGCTCTGACTGGGGGAGTTGCCCAGCACCTCTGACCTGTGCGGGTGTGGGGCTGCAGGGAAACAGAGGAGCCCTAGCCCTGCTGGTCCTCCTGGGCACCTGTCCGCCATCCTCCTCCTAAGACAGACTCCAGGCCCCCATCTCCTCCGGGGCGTGACGTCAATCATTAATTGCTTCTGAGATGTGCTGGGATTGCGTGGGTTCCAGGGTACGCGTGTGTGCACGTGGCCCTGGGTGCACATACGTGTGCACATGGGCCTCCGTGAGTAATTCCAGTGGTGCTTCCAAATGCTGTCTCCATGGAGAGGCCTCCGCCACCGCCCCAGCCCAGGTGGGTTGCCTCTCCACCCCTGCCGGCTCCCCTCCTGGCTTCTCCGTGACCCAGATTCGACCCTCCCATATCCGCAGGGCTCTGGCTTCTGAAAGTTTGGGGTTCAGGGGCCTTTCCCCAGACATGCCTCTCATTCAGGGCCAGCCACGCTCGTGGAGGCCACGTGGAGAGTGGGCGCTGGCCTGTGACTGCCGGGGCCGCACCCCACTTCCTCCACCTTGGTGTGCGGCTAGGAGATAATGACGGCTCCCCTGGGGGATCCAGTCACGGGACCCTGCAGGCTCTGGCGTCCTCTGCACACGCCGCCTCACTCCTGCGCCCGCCACGCTGGCTGCCTCACAGTAAGCCCCTCACCCAGTACACTCACGTACTCTGACACCCACTCTCTTACACACTCACGTTCTGACACGCTCCCAAGTACTCATGGTCTCGCACACGCTCACACGCTCTCTCACACTCACGGCACCAGCTGCATACCCACTTAGGCACCTGCCGTTCCTCTACCTGGAATATTCTTTCCCCAAGTATCCACAGGGCTCACCCCTCACTGCTGCCCAAACATTGCTTTTCCAGAAAGCCTGTCCTGACCACCCATCACACCTGTTCTTCTTCACCTGCTCTAATCTGCTTCCAGGTAGGTATCGTTACCTGACGTTACATGATGTACATTTCTCTGTTGTCTGCTCCCTACCCCCCGCCCAGAATGTGAGCTCTGTGAGGACAGGAGCTTGGTCTGTGCTTCTGTAGCCCAGAGCCTTGATTGCTCTGGGCAACAGGATTAGGATTAGTCAACAGATACTGACTGAGCGTAGAAGGTGCTCAGTCAATATCTGTTAAAGGAACGAATGAGTGAACCTACAGCCCATAGGCCAGAGCCCGGCCCCTGCTGATCGGTACTGTAGTTCTCACGGTTGCCGCCGTTCTTCACTCTGAGCGAATGTTAGTCAGCTCCGTGCTGGGCACTTCCACACACCTTATTGCCTGTGAGCCTCCCAGTCGGTCCCGGGAGGAAGGTACAGATGTGATTATTCCCACTTTCTAGAGGAGGCTGTGAGGCTCCGTGAGTTGCCAGGGGTCTCTGAGGCTGGCCAGGCTGATGGAGTTGGAGCCCAGGCCTGCCTAGTCCCAGCTCCAAGCTAGTGCTTCCTGCCAGCTTCAAGATCACCACCTGCAAATGCAGCAATCTTGGGAGCCCCACTGATATAGTATCCTGGCAGCAGGCACTCCAGCCCACTGAGGAAGGAGGCGGCTCCGTGTCGGAGAGAAAGGTGGGCCCCAGAAACAGGAACCGCGAGTTCCCATCCCAGGTTGACTTCCTTGTTGCCAGGTGACCTTGGCCAGCATCTGCCCCTCAGCACCCCGGGAGGTCACTCGGCCAGCTCGAGACCTCTTTCAAGTCTAAGAGAATGAACAGAAAGCCTGGGGCCAGGGGCCTCCCAGCCCTAATCCCCTCCTTCAGCGCACACACACACACACACACACACACACACACACACACACATACACACACTCACTCACACCCCCGGACCCCACGAGCAGTAGGGACGACGAGGTTTGACCTCCTTTGGGGGTAATTCCAGGGACCCATTGAAGACCATGTACCTCAAAGCCAGCCTTAATCAGCCTCAGTTTCTTCATCTGTAAAATAGGGACCCTAATAAGCACTGCCTGCCCTCCCCAGGCTGTTGTATTCAAATGATTCAGAGCAATGAGGACGGCCTTTGTGAGCCCTTTTGAAGAATGACAACTTACCAGCAGTAACCACGCCCTTCCCCACGCCACCCCCATCCCTACCCCACTGCCCCGTATTAGGAAGTTGACCTGTGCCCCAGGGAAGATTTGCTAAGAAGAAAAATCCTGAGGCTCTGGAAGTGTAGGGAAGTAACCATCTTTATTCCCTTATTATAGACAAGTAAACTGAGGCTTGGATTCGGGGCATGATTTCTCTAAAGTGGTATAGAGCAGGTTATGAAAACATCACTGGGTGGAGGGTCCTTAAGGGAAGAGCAGGTCCCCTTGACAGACACACCTGACCTCACACTTCTTCCTGAGGCTGCCCTGCTCTCCCTCACCTTGGGGCTCAAGGTCAGTACACATGGGATTGCCCAAAAGCTTGTTAGGAAATGCAGGTTCTAGGCCCTCAGCTCATATAGACTTGGGTGGGCCCAGGTGACCTGATGCAGTTTTCACATTGGGAACCCAACCTGAGAAATACTGACACAGAAAATGGAATCGTGAGAAACTAAAACTGTTGTACCCACAGCATGCATTCAGCTGACACTTAATACAATCCTCCAGCGCCGAGCCCTGGGCCAGCCTGTGCTGGGGACCCAGCGATGCCCCCGTGTGATCGGGGCACAGATGTGGACACTAGCGAGCATTCCCTCCCTTCCGCCTTCTTTGGATTTATTCTGGTGTTCTTTCTCAGCTTCTCGAGTTGGATGTTCATCATACTATTTTTCAGTCTTGTTTTCCTTTTCTAATATAAGCGCTAAGCCTATACATGTCTCTCTAGGTATTGCTTTAGCTTGTCTCCCACAAATTCGGTATATTGTATTTTCATTATCATTCAGTTCTAAATATTTTCTCATTTCCCCTTTGGTTTCTTCCTCAACCCATGAGTTATTTAGAAGTATGTATTTAAAAATTTTCAAACATACGGGTGATTTTAAGTTACCTTTTGTTATTGCTTTATGGTTTTTAAAAAATGTATGTATGATACTGTTTCTTTGGTACTTGTTGAAACTTGCTTTATGGCCTAAAACTTGGCCAGTTTTTGTAAATGTTGCATACATGTTTGAAAAGAACATGTATTTTCTAATTATTCGGGTCAGAGTTTTCCACGTGTTCTAAAGGTTCAGTAGTAGTTCTGGTGCATTAGAGAGAGGAACTGGGGGTTGTGGGAGCCAAGAGGAAACTCCCGACGCAGGCTGTGTGTCTCAGTGAAAGCCTCCTGGAGGAGATGCTACATAAAGTTGGCGTTAGCCTGATAAGCAAGACAGGAAGAGCATTCCACCTAGAGGGAACAGTGTGGGCAAAGGAATGGAGGTAGGGAGTAACTTACAGAAAAACATGGAAACACTGATAGAACTTGCTAGGAATCCAGGGGAGATAAGATGAATCTGGTTGAGGTGGCAGGGTCAGGGAGTGATGTTTATTGGAGGACATATTTATCCTAGGATGGTGGGATGAGTCCAGTTTTAACTAACATAGACATGCAGAAGGGCATGTCCAGTGGCAGGAACTGTGGGAGTAATAATACTAATTCCAGTTGACATCTGTTGAGCTCTTACTACTTGCCCAGCATGATGCTAAAAGTTCTATATAAATTCACTCATTTAATCCTCTCAATAGCTCTGTGAAATAGACACCATTATCATCTCCATTTTACAGATAAGAAAACAGAGGCCAGAGAGGTTAAGTAACTTGCCCCAGGTCACTCAGCTCCAAGTGGTAGAGCCAGGATTTGAAGCCAGCCAGATACAGTCTTGACTGTAGCTCCCATGCTCTTAGCCACTACACTGCTGTTTCCCAGGTATGGTGGGGCTGGTGGGGAATGACCTGTGGCCCACTGTCACTGGGCTTGGATTACCTGAGACAGGATGGAGAGAAAAGCACAAGCTGGACAAGGTGAGGGTTTTATACTCATGAGAATGGGGTTCCATTGCTGACTACTTCCCAGCTCTGTGACCTTGGGCAAGTCACTTCCACTCAAAGAGCCTTGGTTTCTTTATGTATAAAATGGGCCTGCGCTCCTGCCCTGCCTGCCTCACAGTGATGTGTAAGGATCAAATAAGATCCTGTGTGCTTTGTAATCTCTAAAGTGCTCTGCACGTGGGTGTCATTGTTGAGCCAACTCAGGGAGAGCTTGGAATGTCAGGCCAAGGGAGCAGGGCTGTCTTCCGTCAGTGGTGGGAAGCCTTGGGCGGGCTTAGAGCTGGGGATGGGCAGGGAATCCTGAGCCTGAAGCTGAAAAGAATCTCTCAGATCCTCTCTCCGGCTCTGTCACTTCAGTAAATATTTGTAAGAGCTGAAGGTATTTCTACGCTGAGTCAAGTTTCAGCTCATGAGCAAGTTCCAGTGGGTTGCACAGAGTGCCAATTTGAGGTTTCGGTGAGGAAGTGAGCTTTTTTTTTTTTTTTTTTTTTTTTTGCGGTATGCGGGCCTCTCACTGTTGTGGCCTCTCCCACTGCGGAGCACAGGCTCCGGACGCGCAGGCTCAACGGCCACGGCTCACGGGCCCAGCCGCTCCGCGGCACGTGGGATCTTCCCAGACAGGGGCACGAACCCGTGTCCCCTGCATCGGCAGGTGGACTCTCAACCACTGCGCCACCAGGGAAGCCCTGGAAGCGAGCTTTTGATTAGCCATGTCTGCCACGGGTGCAAGAAACAGCAGTGGTGGCAAAGCTTTATATCTGCCATTCAGGCTGTAGTCCAGAGGTTCTCAACGGGATGGCACTGCCCTTCAGGGACCATTTTTTTATTACCACAGTAATTGGGCAGACACTACTAAGCACATAGAGGGCAAAGACCTGGAATGCTCTAGCGAGCCCCTCACAATGAAGAATTGTCCCACGTGCATCCCACATGACTTTGAATTGTCCTACCCGTCATTCCAGCAGACAAAAAAATCTGTTTCTAATTCCCTGAGCCTGTCCCCTCAGTATATCTCATATACATGCATGAAGTATTTTCTGCACAGTTTTAACATACCCTGAATTGTCCAGGAGCATATCTATCACGTATACAAAGGAAATGATATGTTTTGCTTGTTTGTTCAGAACTTTACCAAGTGTTGGTTGCCGTTTTGGAAAAATCGCACCCTCTTCTAACTTTTGGTTCTTGTGGTATTTGAGTAACTGATTCAACAACACATCTCTGTCTGCATTCATAGCTGTCACTGACTATGTGTGTGTAGGGGCCAGCATCCGATTCCTCCATGATGCTTTCTAGTGGAGTTGTGGCCCAGCATTTATGGTTTATAATGTACTCTATTATAAATTCCTTGCCTTTCACGTCTCCATTATATTTCAGTTAGGGCATTTTATTTTTTTTAATTATGTGTAGGTAGGTAATATTATCTATGAATTTCATTTTGGGATAGTAAAGCGAGACATTACCAAATATTTGCTATAAAAATGGGAATTGGAGGGAATTCCCTGGCGGTCCAGTGGCTGGGACTTGGCGCATTCACTGCTGAGGGTGCGGGTTCAATCCCTGGTCAGGGAACTGAGATCCCACAAGCCGCGTGGTGTGGCCAAAAAAATAGGAATTGGGGTCTGATGGGTTTGGACGGGGTTGGGAATGACTGCTGGAGCCCAACCCCTTCCTTTCATGGGGAAACTGAGGTCCAGGGAGGGAAGAGGCTCACCTTTGTTCATATGCCAAGTGGGAGGCAGAACTTGAAGCTCATGTTTTAGGAAGATTTGTCTCATTTTACAATGGGGGGAGCATGGAGGCAGATCAGCGAAGTGCCTGAGGCAGAAGAATGGGGGTGAGAGGAGGGGTTGGCTGGGGATGAAAAGACGGTGCCGAGTTGGGAGATGATTTGAAGGCCAGGCAGGCATGTGTCATAGGCCCTATGACATAAGGCACTGGGCGGGGGCGGGGGTGGGGAGTGGAGGGGGCATGCGCCTTTAGTTCTTTCTTGAGGAATTCCTCCCTTTGCTGGAAAAGCTGGCCATCTCTGGCTGGGAACATCAGAGGAAATCAGGCCACCCCACAGAGAGGCAAGACAGATCTCCTGCCATCTACGCCCAGAAGAACCTGAGACTCAAACTGGGTCCAGCCAATCAGGCAGCCTGAGGCCAAACCAGCTCCCACCCAATCCTGGGTGGCAGAGGCTTCCGTTCCCTGGGAAAATGATGTGTCTGTTCCAAGAAATAAAATATCCTACAATGAGTTCAATTAGATTTCACAGGCACATGAAAACGCGATCCATCTCAAATGGCCTCTGCAAACCTCCAGCCACAGATAAATATTTTATTCCATTCCAAGCAGTCCCAGGCAGAATACCAAGCAGCATCTAGCCACCTCCCTGGTGGGTCCAGACAGTCCTGGCCGAGGAGGTGGTTCTGAGCAGAGAGACGGAGCCCTCGGTCTGGGCCGTGTGCTGCTGCTTTAGCCCTCAAGTGACCTTGAGCAGTTTGCTTTTCCTTCCTGGGAATTGCACAGCCTCACTTGCAAAATGGGTTTACAAAAACTCCTGTCCTGCGTCTCTCCTCCCCACACAGTGCTGACCAAGGTGCTAGGCACACTGGAAGCTCATGTTCATCATCAGATAGTCACTAAATAGCTGCTGTGGCCAGCATCGTGGTTGGTGTAGGGACACTCAAGACAGGCCAGTCCTCGCCCTTGCAGAGCTCATGATCAGGGAGGAAATCGACACGTAAACAAAGACCGCTTTTGAAGGAGATGAGTTTTGCGAAGAACATAGGCTGCTATGTTGGAGAAAAACAGGGAGCACATACTGTGGACTGAAGGGTCAGGGCAGGTCTCCTGGAGGCCAAGATCTGAATTGGGAAAAGTATTCCCAGCAGAGGACTCAGCAAGTGCAAAGGCCCTGAGGTGGGAAACTTTCCTTGGTGAGTTTGAGGGTCAGGAAAACCAGTGTGGCTGGAGCCAAGTGAGCCATGGGGAGAGAGGTATCAGGGTCATGCTGCATCTCTGTTCAACAGATGAACTGTGAAGCCGTTCACAACTGTGCATAGGGCCAGGAAGACACGCATCACCCCAGTGGGAAGAGCTCTGAGTCAGTGCGGTTCAGTTCCAGGTTCCCTGCTGGAGCTCTGCTGATGAGAACAGTCTGGCAGAAAGGAACTGTCCCTTACCCAGGATATCTCTCGACCTGGGCAGTTGTTTGGGGTTCAAATCTCAGCTCCAGCACTTACCAGCTGGGCAAGTTACTTCACTTCTCTGGGCTTAGTTTCCTCTGAAAAAGGAGGCATGATCTCACCTCCTCTGCAGGACTGTTAAATGGGCTAATATGTGTCAAGGGTCTGGTGGATCACAAGTGCCCAGTGAATGAAATAGTTGGTGTTGTTATGCTGTCGTCATCATTACATTACTCACATACTCCTCCTACTGACCCATGGTTACCCCAGAGTCCCCGAGGGGCACCAAGGTAGGCTGCAAGATGTTCCCCCAGAAGGCGTCATCCCTAAGCATCAGGCCACATCTTATGAGGCATAGCCGGAGTCCTAGGGACAGGCAGGCTGCAACTGGCGCATCCCTCTGCTCCCCAAAAAATCCCTCGTAGATCAGATCCTATATCATCCATCTCCGCTTCCAGTGTTCTTTTTCTGAAAGCTTCTCCAGAGAGATGGCATATGAGGCGGTGGAGCAGAGTGAGGGTTGCAGAGCGGATGGACATACGCAGATGGGGCTCTGTGTGTGACGTTGGCCTCCCCACGAGACATCTCTGCTGGTAAGCACTGGCCTAGCTCACAGGAGGTGTTTACAAATGTTTGTTGAATGAATGAATGAGCTACAAAAATGAGTACGCTGCCACCCCAACTTGTGGGGAGCCCCTGGTCCAGTGAGGACCCTGACAGCTCATTCTAGCACATGCAAGATGCTCCAGCAGCCTGGAGCAGGAGGTCCTGGAGGGAGAGACAGCTGACCGGGCTGCAGGCGAGAGGAGTGGTGGGTGAGCAGATCAGGGAGTGCCTCTGGAGGAGGTGATGTGTGAGCCGGGCCTTGCTCCAGGCCCAGGGGAAGGGAAGGGCATTCAAGGCTGAGGGACCAGCACACACAACAGCCTGGAAGGAGTGTGTCTTGGGAAGTGTGGGTGGCATGGGATGGAGATGCTGCCGCAAAAGTGGGCAGGGACAGGGTTGCAGAGGGCCTTGAAGGCCGGGGAGCAGGCAGGGAAGGGTCTTTCTTTGGTAAAGGAGGATGTGGTTAGAGTCAGGAAGACATGTAGAGTCATTAAGAACAAGGATTCTGGACTTAGATGACCTAGGTTCAAATCCCAGCCCTGCCACAGACAGGCTCTGTGACCTTGGGCAACTTCTCATCTGTAAAATAGAGATGCTGATAGTACTTAAGTGCCACGTGGGGCTGTCAGAGGGTAAAATGAGTTAGTATATGTGCTTAAAGTGCTTGAAACAGAGTCTTAACACATGATGAGGCTGTTTAAGTGTTCGTTACTATAAGTATTATATACACATGTGAGAGAGACGTAGGCCATTTCTGAAAGACCGCATGAGAAATTCCTTGGGGGGTCAGGTGAGAGGGAGACTTCCTAACTTTTGAACACATCCTAGGCATGTGCTATTTTAATAATGATGGTGGTGGGGGCTTCCCTGGTGGCGCAGTGGTTGAGAGTCCGCCTGCCGATGCAGGGGACATGGGTTCGTGCTCCGGTCCGGGAGGATCCCACATGCCGCGGAGCGGCTGGGCCCGTGAGCCACGGCCGCTGAGCCTGCGCGTCTGGAGCCTGTGCTCCGCAACGGGAGAGGCCACAGCAGTGAGAGGCCCGCGTACCGCAAAAAAAAAAAAAAAAAAAAAAAAAAATTGATGGTGGATGGGCCAGGGAGGCTGGAGGGGGCTGGGGAATTGTTGGACCAGAGCTGATGAGTGTCTAGTCATGCAGAGGATGTGGGGAGGGATGCAAGGGCTAGACTAGGGTGTTGGATGCTGCCACCCTAGAACGGCCTGATGACCTGTTAAATGTGGAAGACAGGGAGAGGGTAGAGTGAGGGCACCCCAAAGTTGGCACAGCCATGTTGGAACATCCAGTCCCAAATGGACACCAGACCAGGGGCCTCCATGGAGGGGAGACCAAGAAACCATGCCAGGCTGGTCCCTGAGAGAAGGGCCCAAGGTAAGAACAGTCCATGGGGCCCAGGGATGCTTCCTCGAAGGTGCTGAGAAAACGACCAAAGCAAATTATTGGTGTCCATGGGGAGGCTGGGGCCGCTGGCCCAGGTCACGGAGGTCGCTGTTGGGAGCTGGAACCACAGTGGGGAGCTCACCCCTTGTCCTACCTGTTCAGCCCCTCACCTTGGCGAGGGACTAGGTGGGGGTGAAAGGTTCACCACTGAAGTCATGTTGGATGAGTCACCTCTGCTCTGCAGGGTGCACATGCCTTGTTTGTCTTGGTCTCAGAGCTGGAAGGGGTGACGGGGCACCTATGGGGGGAGTAGGGCTCATTGCAGGATGTTCGGATACCACAGATGGTTCTTGACCCTGGAACACAGCTTTGTAATTACCAAGTCCTGTACCTGACCCTCCCTTCCCATCCCTCCAAGAGGAGGGAACAGGGCTGAGTCCCCTTCTCCCAGGGCAGCCAGCTGGCAGACACTAGAATCTCAGACTGTGAGCTGTAGAGACCTTGAAGACTTCCTATTCCAGCCAACCCCCGTGTTGTGCAGATGGAAAAACTGAGGCCCAGAGGCCAGCAGGGGCCAGCCTGAGCTCACACCGTGGGTTAAGGGCCCAGCCAGGACCAGGTGGCAGGCTCCGTGCTCCATCTTGCTGGAGTTGTGGGGTGGGGGGAGTGGAGGGGGGGACAGTGGAAAGCCTTCAGGAGTCAAGTAGACCCCAGTTCGAATCCTAGCTCTGCTACATACCAGACAAGCACCTCACCTCTGAGCCCCAGTGTCCTCCTCTTTCAATCAGAATTAATGATGCTTCATCCTTAGAGTGGTGGGAGACCCAAGGATACCATGTCTTAAAGAGGCTGGTGATAACAACAAGGTCCTACAGTATAGCACATGGAACTATATTCAATATCTTATAATAAACTATAGTGGAAAAGAATATGAAAAAGAATACACACACACACACACACACACACATAACTGAATCAGTCTGCTGTACACCAGAAACTAAGACAACATTGTAAATCAACTATACTTCAATAAAAAATATATATATTTAAAAAAAATTTTTTAAGAGGCTGGTGCACAGCAGGCCCTCAGTGAGCACTGTTCCCCCTTAACATGTGGTCCTAAATGGGTGTGCACTTCTTCCTGAATTTATCATTTATTATGCACCTGCTGTATACCAGGCTCTGGGAGGTAGGTCAGACTCAGGAGCATCTTTGCCCTCAAGGAGCTCACAGTGTGTAGGAGAGAGGAGTCCAGATTTGCTGGAGGGGTGACTAAAGCATCCTGTGCCCCCTGAGGATCAGAGAAATACTCCCAGAGGGGATGGCATTCGGGCTGGGCCATTGGCGTGAGCAGGAGTTTCCTGGGCAATCAGGGGCAGCGGGGGGACACTCCAGGCAGAGGAAACAGCAGGTGCAAAGTCGTGGACATCTGAATCTCTCGTGTTCGGGGAGCCCCAAAGGACCCTTTATGTGTGGCTTCCGGGCGGGAGGCACGGATTGGGGCACGGGCAGCCTAGGAATCAGGCCGAGGGGCTTGGGTTTTATCTCAGTTGGTGTTTCCCTGGAGATCTAGAGACAGGGATTGCAGGGAGATCTTTTGGGGGGTGATCCCAGGAAAGCCTCACTGGGGAGTGGAGAAGGGAAGAAAAGGGGGTCGGTAAAGGATTGCTATCTAGGCAGGTACCGCTGTGGACGACGGGGGAGCCTGGGAGACGGAGTAGAACACAGAACTCACAGTTACCAGCACCCAACGGCTAAGGAGCCTGGGGAGGTTATCCACTAGCTCCCCGTCCATCATGGGTTGAGGGCTACTTCTGGGGGCATCGGCTCCCGGATATTTCCTGCTTGCCTTGTGCCCGGGCTGAGCTTGCTCCTATAGACAGAGTCACAGTCTTTGCAGGAGGCAGCCTTTGGTGGGTGGAGGTGAGTGTCCAGGGAATATGGGCAGGGCTCTGCCGGCATCTGCTACAGATTTCATCCTTCCGTTGTCTTTTGCGGAAAAGGGACCAGCAGATCCCTGTGCCGGGAAACCCAGCCCCCTGTGTGCTGCCTGTACAGCCCCAGCTCACCTTCCCGCAGGCATCCAGTGCTGAGGCCCTGTCCGCTTACCCCGGGTCAGGTCATGCCAGCTCAGAAGCTTTCAGATGACTCCTAGGAGCTGCAGTTTATTATTGTTTTATAAACTTTTGCAATAGATAATATACTCGCCCGGATCAAAATTCTAAAGACTAAATGCAATGTGATATCCTGGATTGGATCCTGAAACAGAGAAAGGACATTAATGGAACTGGTGAACTACAAATAAGGAAGTCTGGAGTTTCATTACTAGTAATGTACCTACGCTGATTTCTTAGTTTTGACAAATGTACTATTGTTATGTAAAATGCTAACGTTAGGGAAAACTGGGTGAAAGTTATACAGGAACTCTCTGTACTCTCTTTGCAACCTGGAATAATCTAAAATGATTCCAAAATAACAGGCTTATTTTTTCTTCATTCTAAAAAAACATAGTAGAAAGGTCCTCCTCCTACCCCGTCTTCCATCCACCTCATTCCTAGAGTTTTGGTTACCCTTCCACAGATAAGCAAAGATGAATAATATTCTTTTGCCCCTTTTTCAGATGATTGGTACCCTTCTGTGGCACATGCCATAGGGGCCCTTCCCACACCTCACTGTCCTGTTCACGTCAACTGCTTCCTCCTGGAAACACCTGCACCTCTCCAGCTGAGGGATTTCTTTCAGCTTGCACAGGGAGGGCGGAAGTGCTGAGAGTTCATGCCCCCAGGCAGCCCTCAGCCTGTGCAGGAGGAGGTGGAAAGTAAACACCCCTGCTCCCTTGGCCCTTGGAGGGAAGACTCTGAGATGTGAGTTCTCCCTGCCGCGCAGAATTCCCCCGTGGGCCTGAGCTCAGTTGCCCACAGCTCAGGAACGCATCCTTTCTTGCCTCTCCTTGCTTCCCATTCCTTCACCGTGCTTCCTAGAATCATCTCCCAAATAGACCCAAATCATTGGCTAGGGGTCTTCTTCTGAGAGAACTCAAACTAAGACAGGCCCTTGCTGTTTCCACTTACTGGTGCATTTCAGAGAGATTTTCATGTCAGTGCTTGGGGCTCCCTCATTCTGCGTAGTATTACATAGTATGCTAGATCATAATTTGCTTATCCAGTCTCCTAATGGACATTTGAGTTGTCTTCAGGCTTCTGCTAGTACAAACAACGTTTCAAGAAGGGCCCTGTGGGGAATTCCCTGTTGGTCCAGTGGTTAGGGCTCTGCTCTTTCACTGCCGAGGACCTGGGTTTGATCTCGGGTCAGGGAACTAAGATCCTGCAAGCCGCATGGTGTGGCGAAAAAAAAAAAAAAAAGATGACGAAGAAGAACCCTGTGCACCACCCTCATTTCCTGTGCCTAAAGCTAGGCTGCTGGATAATTCCTGGAAGTGGAATTGCTGGTGGCAGTGGCCTTTGGGGGCCTGATCTGTTTTTTTGTTTGTTTTTTATTTTATTTTATTATGATTATTATTTTTAACATCTTTATTGGAGTATAATTGCTTTACAATGGTGTGTTAGGTTCTGCTTTATAACAAAGTGAATCAGTTATACATATACATATGTCCCTATATCTCTTCCCTCTTGCGTCTCCCTCCCTCCCACCCTCCCTATCCCACCCCTCCAGGTGGTCACAGAGCACCGAGCTGATCTCCCTGTGCTATGCGGCTGCTTCCCACTAGCTATCGATTTTACATTTGGTAGTGTATATATGTCCACGCGACTCTCTCACCTCGTCCCAGCTTACCCTTCCCCCTCCCCGTATCCTCAAGTCCATTCTCTAGTAGGTCTGCATCTTTATTCCTGTCTTGCCCCTAGGTTCTTCAGAGCCATTTTTTTTTTTTAGATTCCATGTATATGTGTTAGCATACGATATTTGTTTTTCTCTTTCTGACTTACTTCACTCTGTATGATAGTCTCTAGGTCTATCCACCTCACTACAAATAACGCAGTTTCGTTCCTTTTTACGGCTGAGTAATATTCCATTGTGTATTTGTGCCACACCTGCTCTGTGTTGATGGCGGATGGTCTACAGTCTAAATCTAGAGTCCCTGGGGTTCACCAAGGCCCCCCATGATCTGACCCCAGGCATCTGCCTCACCACCACATGGACAACTTGCTGTTTCCAAGATTTGCCTACGCTTTTCCCTTCTATGAAATGCTGTTTCCTAGTTTCATCTGTTGAAATCTTTCTGGTCCTCAGAGATCTGGCTGAAATGCCACCTCTTCCAGGGAGCCTTCTGGTGCCCCAGTGAGTATGAATCCCTCTTTTCACTGGGCCGCACACTCTGGCTTTGATGCTTCTTGGAATTTATTTTTGTGTTGTCTGATTGCCGTGTGTATTTGTGCTCCTGCACTTGGCCACATGCTCTGTAAGGGCTGGAACCGTCTGAGTCACAGAGCAGGCTTCATAAATGTGGAAGGAAGGTCCCTCAGCAGGGCCCAGAATGAAACAGGCTGAGGCAGGTGATCTCTGGGGCCCACCTGCCCACAGTCAGACCTCTGGGGCTGGAGAACAGGGCGGTGTGTCCCTTGGATGACCTTTCCCTAATAGACCTCTCCCAGGAGGGCCATGGTGAGCAGGCAATTAGAGGTTGTGTCCCCTGATCCAGGCTTGGGGTTCCGTGAGCTGGTGGCAGACGGGACGTTGTTACCTGAAAGCTGAGAGGTAGCCCAGGGAGGTGACTGGAGGCACAGGCTCTGGAGCTAAACTGCCTGGGTTCAGATCCCAGCTCCATCACATCCTAGCCATGTGACCTTGGACAAGTCACTTCTTTCCGTGCCCTCTGTAAAGTGGGACTAACAATGGGATGCCCTTCCTAGGGCTTACTTGAGGATGCAATGAGACAGTTCATATAAAGTGCTTATGCATATGTAGGAAGCACTTGATAAATAAGCTTCAGAAAGGTTTTGAAAGGTTTTGTCGGGGTGGGGGGGCGGCGGTCCCTGTAACAAGCACCTACAAAAACCTTTCCTGGGTGCTGTGCGGCACGCTCTTGCTGAAGCTCACACGTACCCTATGAGTGAAGTATCTTAATGTTTTGAATTGTGGTGGGATATACATCAAATTTACCATTTTAACCATTTAAGAGTGTGCAATTCAGTGACATTAAGTACATCCACCATGTTGTACAGCCGTCACCACTATCTATTTCTAAAGCCCTTTCATCACCTCTAAGAAGCATCTTGCACCCATTTAACAGTCACTCCTCACTCCCCCCTCCTCCTAGCCACTGGCAACCACTAATCGACTTTCTGTCTCTATTAGTTTACCTTTTCTGGGTATTTCATATAAATGGTTTCATACAGTATGTGGGCTCTTGTGTCTTGCTCCTTTCATTTGGTGTAATGTTTTCAAGGTTCATCCGTGCTGGAACGCGTATCAGTACTTTGTTCTTTTTATGGCTGAATAATATTCCATTGGATAGCAAGTGAAGTATCTTATCCGTGCTTCCCAGGTGAAGAAACTGAAGCTTGGAGAGGCCAGCTGACCTGCATAAGGTCCCACTGCTGGGAAGAGGTGCCGCCACATTCAAACTCAAGTCAGATGGGATCTGACACCTGCTTTCTTCCTCTCTTAGCACCTCCTGGTGGACAAACGCTCTCCTATCCAACTAGTCCCATTTGGCCCTTCACAAGGGCCCCGCGCAGTTGGGATAATCCTCTCCATTTTCCAAATGAGAAAACCGAGGTGGGGAAGGAAGGTGACTTGCCTGAGGTCCCACAGTGAGTCAGCCAGGACTGAGGGTCCCGGCCCCCACGAGCACCAGTAATGCTTTGACATGACAGACAAGGGGGTTATTGAGGTCCCTCCAGACTCTGATGGCATGGGGAGGGGAGAAGTCCTGCCTTTGCCCCCTTCTTAGCCCTATACAGTCATCCCAGTGTGACCGTGGGGGCTGTCCGTGGTGCTGATGGGCACCCTCTCTGCAGCTGTGGACAGCTGTCCCCCACCATCCATCCCTGAGTGGTTTTTTGGCTTTTGTTCATCAGCAAAAAAAAACCATTTCTGTTGACCAGCACCTCAGTCAGACTGCTGACTGTCCCGCCTGAGCAACAGGGTGCCGGGGCACAGCAAGTACAGAGTCAGGAGACCTGAGCGCCTGGAAGCTTCCACCTGCTGTGTGACCTTGGGTGAGTCCCAGCCCCTGCCTGAACCCAGTCAGCAAAGTGTATCATGATGAGGTTGGACAAGATATGACAGATTCAGTGCTGAACATGCCACGATTAGTAGGCTTTAGAGAGGCTTCCATGGGCACTGCAGAGGGCGAGACCCCATCCCTGTCCCCCTCCAGTCCCATGTAAGCCTCATGGGCAACAACCACATGCAGTGATCCAGTTCCAGGCAGTGCTGTCCCAGCTGTCTGTGCTGGTGGAAATGGTCTCTATCTGCACTGTGCATATGGTAGCCACCAGCGAAATGTGGCCATCGAGCAGTGGAAATGTAGCTAGTGAGACTGAGAAGCTGAGCTTTCGTTTTTATTTAATTCTATTTAAGTTTAATTAAACGACTAGAGCTGGTCTAGACACTTGGGCTCTGGGGACACGAGAAAGGCAGAGGGCCACTCAGAAAGTGTCCACAACACAGAACACACCCAGCCCTTGTTGGTTCTCGACCTCCAGAGCGCACTGGCTAGGAGTCCAGAGGCCTGGGTTCAAATCACAGCTGCCACCAACATGCTGTGTGATCCAGGCCAAATCTCACTCCCTCTCTGAGCTTCTAAGTAGCTAAACATGGATGGTGTCCAGCCCCGTCTGCCTGTGGGTATGTCCTGTTGATAAGGATAGCAGTAGTGAATACATGTAGGACACTCACTGTGCCAGGTGTAGTGCCAAGCCATCTGGCTATATTAACTCACTTATCTCTCCCAACAGTGCTTTTAGGAAGCTGGACTCAGGGAGGTTCAGGAACCAGCTCAAGGTCACACAGCACCAAGATTCAAACTTAAGGAGCTTGCCTCCAGAGCCCACATTCTCAGCCTCCATATTGCACTGCATGCAGGGGGAGGGCTGTACTCAGTCCTCCCTAGGGCCACTGCAGGGAGTGGCTGGAGCAAGGCAACGAGGCTTGGAGTGCCAAGTGGTAGCCCCCGGTGAGGCCTGGAGGTGGAGGGGAGGGGATAGTCATGATCATCACCCTCTCCTCTCCCCACCTCAGGATTTTCCTAGGTGAGGGTGGGCTGACCTATTAATTCCCCTAGGATTGAGGGGGTCCTGGCTTGGAACTTCGGAGCAGAAGCTCAGATCAGACCTCATTTACTCCATCTCAGCCACAGACACCTCTTCCTTTGCCTGTGTCCCCATGTTCCCTCTTGCATGGGGTAAGCATATGATTCATCCTTTAAACCGTGACACTTATGAGAATGAAACAGGGACTGGCCATCTGAGGTTTAGGATAATGGCTAGAATCCGAGTGAACCACGATGTATGTCACGCTCTTCATGCGTGAACATTTATAAGCGCCAGCTCTGTGCAGGGTCCTGCTTCTGGTACAGAGGAACACTCAGGACGGCCTATGATCCCTTAGGGTGGTGGCTCCCATCACTGGGGAACCCAGAGGAGGCCTTACCCCCAACCTGCAAGGTCAGAGAGGACTTCCTGGAGGAAGAGGTGTCTCTTCTGAGCTTTGAGGATATTAACTAGGGAAGGAGGCTAGGGACAGAGCATTTTTCAGGAAGGTTCTAGGGAATAGAAATAAACCAGCCCATCTGGGACCCAGACATGGAGAAGAAGCAAGAAAGGGGAATGGGTCAGCCCAATAATCAACTCCCTTCTCTCCCACTGGGCAGCTCCAGCTCTCTCCGGCTGCTCTCCCTCTGAGGCTCTGTCTATCCGACCACCTCATTCGTTTAGCAACTGCTTACTGTGCACCGGCTATGTGATGACTCTGCCCTTGGTACTGGGGATACAGTTGAAAATGAAACAGCCGTGGTCGCCCACCCACATCTCAGAGCCCAGAGAGAATGGAGAGACAGATATGAATCAAGTACACAAGGAATCAAGCAGTATAACTGGAAACCCTGTGAGTGCTTTGAAGGAAATCGAGAAGAGGGTCAAGAGAGAGGAGGGTGGGACAGAGGAACCGCCTTGGACACAGGGGTCAGGGAAGGCCTCTGAGGAGGTGATGTTTGAGCAGAGATTCGAATCAACAGAAGTAGCCAGATATGTGAAGAATTGAAAGGAAGAATGTTCAGTTAGAGGGAACAGCACGTGTAAGGCCCTGTGGCAGGAAAGAGCTGGGGGGGGGGGGGTGCCGGAGAAATGATGAATGAGGGGACCAGTGTGGCAGAGTCAGGGTGAGAGGAGGATGGGGTTTTGCCTGAGAGCGAGGGGAGGCCTTGAAGGGGTTTAAGGGAACTGGGTGAAGCGATTCTATTGTATGTGGGTTTCTCAAAGGATGACTCTGTGATTCTGCCCCTGTAGTCCCTTTGTTCTGAGGGTCTGGGTCTGTTTCCTTCTACCTTTTCTGTGTCTGCCACACAAAGGTGAGTGCTGCGTGAAGGGTGTGCCTGTGACCTCCAGAGCCCCTGCTGAGGACAGGCAGTTTAAATGGGGTGTGGTCTCAGCGAGGACCGGGAAGCAGCCCTGTCCGCACAGAGCCCCACAGAGCCCCTCAGCCCGAAATCTGTGCCCCTTACCTCAGAGGAGCTGCAGCACCTGCATCCTGGGCGCCGTGTCCGGAGTTCACCAACAGGATGGGCAGCCCAGGCATTCGGCTTTGAGCAGAGGAGGGGGCCCAAGGTAGGGACAGTGTCAGCCACATGTCCTGAGCAGCCTGATCCAGGGGTGTCTGCTGGAGCCCTCGCCTGCTCTCTTGTTGACCAAATAATCAGTTGATTGAATGTCATACTTTTCAAACAGTTGCTATGGACACAGACTTAGGCTGGAGACAATTCAGACCTTGAATCCATCAGGATAATGGAGGTGTCATAGATGGGAAGGATCCTGGAACCTCAGCCTGGAATGTGGGCTCAGGAGTCAGATTGATTTGCACCAGGCTCTGACCCCTACCAGCTGTGAGGCCTAGAGCATGTGACTTTAGCCATTTGAGCTTCTCTCTAACATGGATGTATCCGTTACCTATTTCTGCATTAAAAAAATTACACCAAAACTTAGCAGTGGCTTAAAACAACAAACATGTATTATCTCACACAGTTTCTGAGAGTCAGGACCCCAGGAACAGCCGCAGTGTGTGGTTCTGGCCCAGGGGCTCTCATGAGGTTGCAGTCAAGTTGTCAGCTGGGGCTGCAGCCGTCTGAGGTCCTAACTGGGGCTGGAGGATCCACTTCCACGTGGCTCACTCATGCAGCTGGTAAATGAATGCTGGCTGTCAGCAGACTGCCTCAGTTCCTCCCCGCATGGACCTCTCCTTAGGGCTGCTTGAGTGTCCTCACAACATGGCGGCTGACTGCCCCCAGGGCCGATGATCCAAGAGAGCAAGAAAGAAGCTGCAGCGTCTGTTCTGACCTACCTCAAGTTATACTCGGTCATTTCCACAATATCCTGTTAGTTATACAGCCAATGCTGTTCATGACGTGAATATCAGGAGGTGGGATCACCGGGGTGTATGTTGGAGGCTGGCTACCACAGTGGGCTCATCATCTCCACCAGGAAGAGCTGCAGTGAGGCTTAAATGAGCTCACACATGGGAGGTGCCTGGTATCCAGTAAGCACTCAGGAAAGGGTCACTTTGATTAGCGTGAGCTGAAAACTCACCACCCTGTTGCTGCCTCACTTTCTTCATCGTTTCTGGGCATCCCCAAGACCTTCTGCCACTCTTTCATTTAGCAAAAGCTTGATGAGTCTCTACTGAGTCCAGGCCCTCTGCTGGGTGCTAGTGACACAGCAGTGACAAAGACAGATCCTGTCCCTGCTATCCCAGGTTCCACTGGCATAAATCTGGGTGATACAGAAGAAAGGGCTGGCAGGTAAGGGGCTGCTTGGGACGGTGGTCAGGGCCGGCTTCTCTGCGGAGGCAGCCTGTGTTGCTGAGATCTGGATGAAGTGAAGGAGGAGACACGTGGTCAGAGGCGGGCAGAACATTTCAGGCAGATGCACCAGTAAGGTCAAAAGCCCCAAGATGGGAGTTAATGATCTGTGTTCAAGGAACAGAAGGGAGGCCCAAGGGAGTAGGGGCAGGAAATAAGGTCGGAAAAGCAAGAAGTAAGAAAAGTAAAAAGATTGGCTTTGAGTCTAAGGGCCATGGGAGTTTAGATCGTCTAGGTGAGATCCAATGGGGGCCTGGCCCCGGGCAGGGCAGTGGAGGTGGGGAGAAGTGGTGGGATTGCGGGATATCTTGAAGGTGGAGTTGTTTTTGAAGGATTTGCTGTTGAATGGGATGAGGGGGTGGGGTGAGAGAAAGAGGAGTCAAGTATGATTCCAAGGTTTCTCTTTTTTTTTTTTTTTTTTTTTTTTTGCCCGTGCCACACAGCATGTGGGATCCTAGTTCCCTGACCTGGGATCGAACCTGTACCCCCTGCAGTGGAAGCGCGGGGTCTCAACCACTGGATCACCAGGGAAGTCCCGATTCCAAGGTTTCTGACCCGAGCAAGCAGGAGGATGGAGTTGTCACAAGCTGAATTGGGCCAGACTGTCAGAGGAACAGATCAGGGTGGGTGGGAGATCAGACATTCGATTTTGGACCCATCAGACACCCGGGGCGAGATGTCAAGGAGGCGGTTAGAGATATGAGTCTGGTGGTTGAGACAGAGATTGGGCAGAAGATGTAAATTTTGGAGTTGTCAGATATAGGTGGTGTTTAAAGCCACGAGTCTGGATGCAATCAGCAGGAGAGGGTGTGTAGAAAGAAGCAAGGAGCACCCAGCTCCTCTAGAATTTAGAGGTCAGAGGAAGGGAAGCCAGCAAGAGATAGAGCATGTGTGGCAAGAGAGGTGGGAGGAGAATGGGAGGGTCACCCAGAGATGAAGCCACAGTGTAACACAGCCTGCCTCTCTCTACTTCCACCCCTACCCCAGGTAGCATCAAGGCCCTGGAGGCCCCACAGAGCCCGTTGCTGCCTCACTTTCTTCGTTGTTTCTGGGCATCCCCAAGACCTTCTGCCACTCTTTCATTTAGCAAAAGCTTGATGAGTCTCTACTGAGTCCAGGCCCTCTGCTGGGTCCCTTCCACACATCATCCCTTCAGAGGCCTAAGGCAGTGCCTCTATCCTCCACGGACTTCTGTTTGGCCAGAATGTTCGGCCGTACCACCCACATCATTGCCAGCCTCTCATCACTCCAGTCGCTCTCCCATGTCCCACTCTAGCTGTCTCTCTCTCTCTTAACAGCAGGGCTCAGCATTGAACAGGACTATCCCCTCCCTTCATTTAGACTCTTTCTCTGTTAATGCGACCTTAGACGAAACCAGCCTTTTGGGTAGCACCAAATTCAGATATAGGTAGGACATAGTAAGAGATCTGAGCAGGTTAAAGGGAGGGGCTGTCGCATAGCACAGGGATATCAGCTCGGTGCTTTTTGACCACCTGGAGGGGTGGGATAGGGAGGGTGGGAGGGAGGGAGACGCAAGAGGGAAGAGATATGGGAACATATGTATATGTATAACTGATTCACTTTGTTATAAAGCAGAAACTAACACACCATTTTAAAGCAATTATACCCCAATAAAGATGTTTAAAAAAAAAAAGGGAGGGGCTGTGAAGAAGGGAAATGGGGATGGTAATGTCTGAAAAGGGGTTAGATCAGCAAGGGTCTTGATTGCCACACCAAGGAGTTTGGACTGAGGAGGGAAGAGGATCCAGAGAAAGTTCTAGATTAGGGAAATGGCTCAATCAAGTGAGTTTTGCTTCAGGAGGGGCCGTGCTGGGTTGTGTTCTTGACCTTGTCCCTGATTAGCTCTCCCATGCTCACTGGCCAACTCTGGCTCCAGGATGAGCTGGCGTAGGGCAGGGAGGCCCCGCTCTGTGCAGATGGGGGTAGCGGCTGCAGACACAGAGGCTCTGTGGAGCTGGGAGGGCTCTTGGGGAGGCAGCTGCTCGGCTGGTTCCTCCACGTTTCCATGAGGGCAATGAGGCTTATATTAATGAGAGGTAATTATTGGCACCCGGATGGGCCTAAGTATAGCTCAGAGACAAAGGCAGTGCAAGGCAGCCAGCCGCTTCCCCTGCAAGGCGGAGGCCTGCCTATTTTAAGACTTCCCCAAGGTGAGGCTCCTGCCACCGCTGGGTGTCGGGTGACCGAGGGCTTGGCACCCAGAGTTCCAGGAATCCTGACCCAGAGAGCTCAGAGGGAATCGGTGTAGCCAGATGCCCAGACCACCCTCATGCAGACCCTCTACCGCCTAGAGGTGGAAACTGAGAGGGACCAGAGAGAGGGACCGGTCCAAGGTCACAGCAAATACAGAGCAGAGCCAGAGTTTGAATCCCGGTGCAGTTGCATGCACTTTCCGCTAAGCTGTGCAGCATCCTACACTGGACACCTCGGCCTGCCCCCAAGAAGCACAGTGAGGTGAGGACCGGATCGTGACCATATTTATCAAGCACATAGAGGCTTTCTGTATGACGTCACAATTCATCCTCATCGTAATCTTGAAAAGTAAAGATCCTCATACCCATGTTAGAGAAGAAGAAACTGAGGCTTAAGAGGAGTAATTAAATCGCCGAATGTCCCGCAGTAAGGAGAGAAAGAAGTAGGACCCAGTTACACCCTGTCTTAGGGTCAGATTCCCCGGGAAACAGACTCTGAGGTTTGCATGGGAAGTCTCTTGGGAACACCTGTGACAGGAGAGGAGGGCAGGATTGGGCAGGGGGAGGAGTTGAACGGAGATGCAGTTACAACAAAGGCCCTCAGTAAATCCCAGGGGAAGCTCTGGAGCTGGGATGGCTTTTTTTTTTTTTTTTTTTTTTTTTGCGGTACGCGTGCCTCTCACTGTAGTGGCCTCTCCCGTTGCGGAGCACAGGCTCCGGACGCGCAGGCTCAGCGGCCATGGCTCACGGGCCCAGCCGCTCCGCGGCATGTGGGATCTTCCCGGACCGGGGCACGAACCCGTGTCCCCTGCATCGGCAGGCGGACTCTCAACCACTGCGCCACCAGGGAAGCCCGGGATGGCCCATTTGTTCTGAATTGGACAAGGAGGCCAGACCTTGCGGCTGCACATCAATCAATTACTAGACACAGGCTGCCCCTGGGAAGAAGCATCACCTTGGGTGAGGCATCTCCCTTTGGCTGAGAGCAAGTCTTAACAGGTACCCGGCTGTGAACTGTCAGCAGCCAGTGCCCTTGGCAGCTGGAGACGCGAGTGCCTCAGTCCTGAAGCGAGGCTGAGGCTGGAGAAGCTGGCAGAAACCAGAGCACACTGGGTCTTTTGGACCTCCACTCTTCACTGAGGTACCTCTTCATGCTGCCCCACCCTCCTCACCCGGCAACGCAGCGCCAGCGTGGTCCCCTTCCTTCGCACACCCTCTAGTTCAGGAGGGCCAGTGGGGTTAAGAGTGAAGAGCCCTGGGTTCCAGGCTGGAGCGACCTTGCTGTGAGGCCTCATGCTGTCCCTTCCCCAGGACGACACTCTTGGTCTCGCAGTTCCTTTAGCTCCAGTAGGCCACGTGGCTGGAGCTGAAGTTTAGAGGTCTGCAGAGACTAGCTCCCCAATTGCCTTGAATGCCAGGCTCAGAGTCGAGCGTTCGTCCCAAGAGCCATGGAAAGCCACTGAAGGGAAAGAACACTATTGCTTTGGCGTTTTAGAAATATCACTCCAGCTGCAATTTGCAAGCTGGATTGTAAGGGTCTTAGAGTGGATGCAGAGAGACCAGGGAGAAGGCTGGTGTGATTTTCCAGGTGAGCAGTGGGAGTGACATAGGCAGAGGCTACAGAGAGGGGATGGCATCAGAAAATATAACTGAGGCAGAATTGCTGTGGCTGTCATAGTTGGGGTTCCTCAGAAGCATGACCAAGATAAAGATTCAAGTGCAAGTACTTTATTTGGGAACAGGCAGCACAGTGTGGGAGGGGGGAGATAAGGCAGAGAAGGGAGGTGGCCAATGAAAGGAACATTATCAGGCAAGTGATCTCTGTGCGTAACTGGAGCTCCATCCCACTGAGGACTGTAGAGCCCATTCCTCAGTTGTCCCACCCAAGTGGGGAAGACCTGGGGTATTTATACACAAACTCCCCAACAGTCAGTGGCTGAGAGCTGCAGCCTGATGGCATATGGGGCAGGTGGGTAGGGTGGGTAATTCCCTGGCAGTCCCTGCCAGCCACGTGTGAGCAGAGCACACTCCAGCTGCTACAGAAAGCACCCCCTCCCTCCGGCAGGGATGCACATGGTGACAGTTGGAAGCCAGCCTGTTGGGCACTGCAGTGATGAGGCCACAGGAGATATGGGTGGGGTACCCACAGCCACTGCTGTAGTGACCAATTGGACATGAGGTCTGTATCAGGCTCTCGTTGAAAGACACAGACACCGAACTCGGACTTCAGCAAAAAGTCTCTTAACTCTCATGTCGGAGACCTCAGGCAAGATCTTGACAGAGGACTCAAGGCTGACACTCAGACAAAGATAGCAGCCCTAACAGGAAGGAGGGCACTTCTTTCCCAAGAGTTCAGCCATAATCCCAGGGCCGACTCTCATTGGCTAACAAGGATCCTGTTCCCATCTCTGAGCCAGTCAGTACTCAGGGATGCAGGACTCTGATTGGCCAGGCCTGGGTCCTATGACTACCCCTGGGGCTCTGGCATAGGACTGGCTCCACCTGGACCACAGGAACTGAGCCTGAATCATTTTCCAGGCACAGTGGGAGCTGTTACGAGGGGAAAGACAAGGAAGGTCAGGAGAGGGAAGAATTCATGGAGGTGCCAAGGTGTCTGGCTTGAGCCCCTACTGAGTGACATTGAAGCATTTTACTGATAGGGGGATACTATGGGCCTTCTCAGAACCCTGGGATGCACCGGCATTTAAGGTGGGGTAGAAGGATGGACACACAGGGCCCCAGAAGTCAGAGACTATTTTAACAATGAGGATACAGTCCCAGGAAGAAAAGCGGAGGTCACCTGTGGTCCTTAAAGTTTCTAGCTGGTATCTAGAGGTCTCCCTGAGGCTGGCAGCCCCCACTCGCCCTCCTTTAATCCCAGAGGCACCTCCAAGGCAGGGACCTGTCTAACTCCTCCCCCCACAAGCCCAGCAAGGGACCTCATCATCAAGACCACCAGGACTGAGGGCAGGGTTTGTCCCCCAGGGAATGAGGCTGTGCCCGCACTTCACAGTTCACCAAGCACCTTCCTGCCCCCTCCCTCCCTTCCTCCTTTGGCCCCACTTGGCAGTCTGAGGCTCAGGACCCAGGTTCCCATGGTCCTCCTGGGGCAGCTCTGGATTCCTGGGGTCGGGAGTGCCTGGCCTATGAAATTGAAGCCAGCTTCTCCCTGGGAGGGCTGGAGGAGGTGCCCCGGTCTGGGAGGAGAAGTGTTGTGTGCACTTCTGGGGCAGGGCTCTGCGGCTATCTTCTGCTTCTGGTGACCAGCCCTCTCCACCTCTGGTATTTCTAGGGAGTCGGGCCCCTGCCAAGCCAGCGAGCCAGAGGGCTGCGTTTGCAAACTCTCCTGAGTTTTCAGTATCATTGGCCTTACTTGAGTGGCCATCAAGGACATACTGCTGCACACACAGTTCTCCAGCTGGAGAGCCAAGGAGGCTGGCCTCTGAGTCCAGGGACACTGCAGCCCTGAGGGGATGCAAGGAGGCCAAGAAAAGGCCAGGAGCAGGAGGCATATGCGGGTGGTTTTGCGTTTGCCTGAAATTGTCTTCAAGAAGAGGTTTGCCCAGAGGGAGCTGCTGCGGGCTGGAGTGGAGGATACTTGACAGTCTGGGACACTGACGGGGTGGCTGAAGTCTGAGTTACCTATTTCACCTTGGCTAGAACTGCTTCTCTCAGGCTCAGTTTCCCCACCTGTAAAATGGAGATAATGGTCCCCCACCACGCGTGGCTGTTGTAATGAAGATAAAAATGTGAGTCGGCAGACTCCCTCTCCAGGCTGGGGATAAATGCTCTGACAAGTTGCCTGGTGGAAGCAGAGATGCTTCCGATGTGGCTGTTCAGCTACAAGGACCATTGCTCAAATGCTCTGGACTTCAGGATTGGGGTCCCTCAGGCTCCCAGGGTCAGGGAGAGGCTCTGGCAGAGAAGGGGGAGAATTCCAGCCAGTGGACTCTGCAGAAGTCTCAGGGCTTGGGAAGCCTTGGGGCACATTTGGTCATGAAAATGGCTAGGTCCAAGGAAGTAATTCTCAGATCCCTGAGGGTCTTAGGGCCAGCAAGCTCCAGGTGACAATTGCAAGGCAGCTGTGCAGAGGGATAGGAAGAGCTGTGGGTCTCAGCCCTGCCTCAGCTACTGAACCCACTATGTGATCTTGGGTAAGTTCTTCCCCTCAGAGGGCCTCAGTTTCCCCATCTATAAGATGGGGGTTTCACCTAGGCCAGTGTTTTTCATGCAGTGTTTGGTGGGGTCTGGGCTTTGCCTTAAGAGCTGCCCTGTGGGGTGGGAGGGTGTCTCGGACACCTAAACTTATGCTTGGCGTGTGAGTTTCCTATTGCTGCTGTAACAAATTACCACAAACGTAGTGGCTTAAAACACACAGATTTATTATCTTACAGTTCTAGAGATCAGAAGCCTAAAGTGGGTCGCAGGGCTGCATTCCTTCTGGAGGCTCTAGGGGAGAATCTGACTCCCTGCCTCTTGCAGCTTCTAAAGGCTGCCCGCATTCCTCGGCTCATGACCCCACCTCGCTCTGACCTCTGCTTCCGTCATCACATCTCCCTCTTTGACTCTGACCCTCTGACAAGGACCCACGTGATTAGGTTGTGCCCCTGCAGAGAATCCAGGAAATCTCCCCATCTCAGGATCCTTAACCATATCTGCAACGTCCCGTTTAACATGTGAAGTATCATAATCACAGGTTCTGGGCATTAGGCCTGGGCATCTTGGGAGCCATCATTCTGCCTCCCGTACCTGGCTTCAGCCGGAGCCCGTACACTCTGGCCCAGCCCCTCTGAGATTTCCTCTGTCCCCAGTGCCCTTGGCCTCACTTGCTCCGTTCCAGCCGTACCAACTCCTTGCAGCTCCTCAGCACACCAGGCACACAGGCCGGACCAAGCCTTGGGACTCCTCCAAGCATGACTAGTGGGGTCCAGGGCTAAGAAAGCTTGCTGACCTCCCCCTCTGCCCCATGGTACAGATGGAAAGACTGAGGCCCAGAAAGGAAAGGGACTTACCGAAGTTTGAGACTGGCATTTCCAGGATGGTTCTGGCTGGAAGGCCCATTTTACAATAGAGAAACTGAGGCACAATGGCTCCACCTACTTTCATCCTGAGGATATGCTCCTGCTACTGACTTGCTGGGAACTCTGTCCCAGGCCAGGTGTCATTGATTCATCCCAGTAGCAAAGGATGGGCTGATGGGCTTGTTGGCCTGTCTGATGGCTGCAGCCCCCAGCCTCTAGCCCAGGGGTCACACTCAGTAGACTTTTGTTGAGGACAGAGTGGGTTTTTACAGAGGGTTTACATGTTGATGTAAGGATTCTTCTGCTAAAATAGAGGTGGGACAGTACTGCCCTCAGACCTGGGTAAGAGGGGCCCCGGCCCCAGGCCCCACTCTTCAGAAGGCCTCTCTGGCCCTCTCTCAACCTTGTTGTTCCCCACGAGGCAAGGAAGTTTCAGGGGCCAAGGGAACATGCCCACCCAGAGCCTACATCCCCCTTTCGACCACACTCTGCAGCCTGGGCAGACCCCAGCCTGGAATTCCCTGCGCCAGAGACCCCAGGCCTGCTTCCAGGGCCAGCACAGATCCTCCCATGGTGGCCTACACTGCCAGTGGGACCAGCCCTAGGGCTGAGGGGTGGCTGTTTGGGGGGCATGTGGAGTGAGCTGGGGGTGCACGCATGGGTGGGGCTCCTCGTGGTGAGGAACAGAGTCAGAGACAGGAGGAAAAGGGAGGGCAGGCAGCTTCCCCCTGACCACATGCTGCCATGGAATTTGGAGGAGACCAAGAAGTCTGAGTTCGAACCTGGCTTTCCAGGTTATTGTGAAAATATGTTCGTCAAGGTAGGAGAGTAGAACGTATTTTGTTTAAAGTCTTGCTAGCCTGAGATGTCGCTTTTATTTATCCGTATGGTATGTGGGTCTCCATTTGTACTCGTGATTCCCGACCCACAATGTTAAGGGCAGGCCAGGAGTCTTCAGAAATCCTCCCAACCTTGAGATCTGCGGGGGTCTGGCTGACCTTCCCAGCATCCTATCCCCTCCACATCCAGCTAACGCCTGTCTGTCTTCTCTCCCCAGATTAGCTGCTGCCCGGGAGAGGAGACCCGGGCAACGCGCTAGGGCGACGGCCCCTGCCCCGAGGGCCGGGATCATGAAAGGCCTCGGTGACAGCCGCCCCCGCCACCTGTCCGACAGCCTGGACCCACCACACGAGCCCCTGTTCGCAGGGCCTGATCGCAACCCCTACCTGCTATCGCCCACGGAGGCCTTCGCCCGCGAGGCTCGCTTCCCTGGGCAGAATGCTCTGCCAGGGGACGGGCTTTTCCCGCTCAACAACCAGCTGCCACCACCCAGCAGCACCTTCCCCCGCATCCACTACAACTCCCACTTCGAGGTGCCAGAGGAGAGCCCCTTCCCCAGCCACGCCCAGGCCACCAAGATCAACCGGCTGCCTGCCAACCTCCTGGACCAGTTTGAGAAACAGCTGCCTATCCACCGCGACGGCTTCAGCACTCTCCAGTTCCCCCGCGGGGAGGCCAAGGCCCGGGGCGAGAGTCCTGGCCGCATCCGCCACCTGGTCCACTCGGTCCAGCGGCTCTTCTTCACCAAGGCGCCCTCCCTGGAGGGCACGGCAGGCAAGGTCGGCGGCAATGGCGGCAAGAAAGGTGGCCTGGAGGACGGCAAGGGCCGGAGGGCCAAGAGCAAGGAGCGGGCCAAGGCCGGGGAGCCCAAGCGGCGCAGCCGTTCCAACATCTCGGGCTGGTGGAGCTCCGACGACAACTTGGATGGTGAGGGTGGCACCTTCCGCAGCGGTGGCCCAGCCTCTGGACTGATGACACTAGGCCGCCAGACAGAACGCAGCCAGCCACGCTATTTCACGCACGCCTACAACACCATCAGTGGGCACATGCTCAGAGCCGCCAAGAACAACACCGCCGAGCTGACCGCCCCGCCACCTCCGCCGGCACCCCCGGCCACCTGCCCCAGCCTTGGGGTGGCCGCGGACACCAACTATGTCAAGCGGGGCTCCTGGTCCACCCTGACCCTCAGCCACGCCCATGAGGTCTGCCAGAAGACCTCAGCCACCTTGGATAAGAGCCTGCTAAAGTCCAAATCCTGCCACCAAGGTCTTGCCTATCATTACCTGCAGGTGGGTCCCTGCCAGGGTCAGGGGAGGGGGAGGGATTGTGGGGAAGGCACCAGTTTGAAGTCCAGCTCTGTCACAGATTGACTTGGAAAGTTGTTTCACTCAGGCCTCTGTTGACTCGCTTAGGAAATGGGTGGCTGGTGGTATCTTGCTAGTAAAAGGATTCCTTCCACTGGTCATGCTCTCAGCAGACATTGATTAGGACCCTTTTGAGACCGGCCCTGAGTAGGGACCAAAACATGTCCCTTCCCTTTAGAAGAAAACTATGGAAGCCGTGCCTTCTATCCCCTCCGAGGACCAATTGCGTGGCATTCTGCTTGCCAGCCTCCTGCCTGGTACTGCCCCCAGACTGGGGGCTCCTTGAGGATAGGGACCATATCTGGTGCAGCTCTGTGTCCCCAGGGCCCAAGACAGGGTCTGTCATACAGGAAGTGCTCAAGAAACATGAGAGGAGAGAGGGGTAGATGAACAGATGGACCCTTGAATGAATAGAGTGAGAAATAAATAAGACATAGTCCCGATTATCAGGATGCTGGGAGAGAAAGACACATGAGCAGACACTCCTGTCAGCATGAGCGGAATGTGCTGGAGATGAGCAGGGGGACTGCAGGAGCCCCGAGGCCCTAAATCAGTTTGGGGAACTAGCTTTTTTCTTTCAAACACTAATGTTTATTGAGGCACTTATTATGCACCAAGGCTGCACTCCTGGCAAGTGGCAGAAGGCTCAGAGACATCTCTGCTGCTACACTTGTGCTGGGCCTCTCAAGGGCAGGGTGAGTGGCTGAGAACTGGGTGGCTCCCGGTACCAGAGCCCAAGCTGTGGGTGAAAGTTACAGGAAGTAGATTTCGGTTCACCTGCAGATGGAAGGGGCTGTTTCAGTAGGTAGTGAGTCCCTCATCCTGGAGGGCATGTCAGCACAGGCCTGGCCAGCCTTTGGGAACACATTAGATGCATTTTGTGTGCGTGCGTGTGTGTGTGTGTGTGTGTGTGTGTGTGTGTGTGTGTGTGTGTGTGTTACGCGGGCCTCTCACTGTAGTGGCCTCTCCCGTTGCGGAGCACAGGCTCCGACGCGCAGGCTCAACGGCCATGGCTCACGGGCCCAGCCGCTCCACGGCATGTGGGATCTTCCCGGACCGGGGCACGAACCCGTGTCCCCTGCGTCGGCAGGCGGACTCTCAACCACTGTGCCACCAGGGAAGCCCCATTAGATGCATTTTGAACCGGATGAACATCAAAGTCTGACCTGAGTTCTTGTCATTCCATATAAAATTCCAAAGACAGTGAGACTATGGGGGGAGGAGGCTATTTTTTTCAATAGGAGGGAAATGAAATCTAGGCAGTATTTTATATATTTAAGGCTTTTGTGGCTCTCAATCTACTTCCTTAGCTTAGAAACATCAGAGGGGGTGGTGTGTGACCTAGCTCCCTCTCAAATGATATGGTTTGGTCTGATCACGTGAGAATGCTTCAGAAACACCGTGAAACGGTGGCCCTGCAGGCCCTGGAGTGGTGCTGCCTGCTTGCTCAACAGGAAGTAGGTGGGTAAGGGCTGGGGAAGCAACAGGTGTTGAGCGGGGATATACAAAGCCACCTTCCCAAGGGACAGGTGCAGGTAGGAAGGATTGACTAGCAAATGGTTTGGGGTAGAATGTGCAGGTCCTGGCGACTGGCTGGGCAGTCAGTTGGGGAGGAGGGTGTTAACGGGAAAGCCGCAGGGGTGGGGACCTGGGATGGGAAGCCCAGGCAGGGACCCTCCCTCAGCCGAGAACCAGCCACTGGCATTGTGGGAACTGAGAAGAACGTGGTCTCTGTGCAGGCGCGGTGACTTGGGGAGTGTGGTGAGCACTTGTGGGCGTGGCGAAGAATGGGTGTGCTGTGTACACTGAGAAACGTGTGCCTGGGTGTCCGCGGTGACATATAGACCTGGTGAAGGTGTGTGCTCTGTGTGTGTTGAGGCGGGGACACGGTGAGGAGGGACACGTTGAGATGTTCCGCGGTGCAGTGGTGGCTGGTGTGCACGTGAGGAGGTGTGTACGCTCTGTGTTCACGTCGTGCACTCACTGAGGTGTGGGCACGTGATGAAGTGGCTGGGGTGCATCCTTGGGGAGAGGGGTGTGCGGGGAAAGGGTATGCTTGCTCTCTGAGGTGCGTGTACATGGCACGGCGTGTTCACCCTGTGCTCAGGCTGAGGTACGTGTGAGTGCTGAGATGAGCGTACTCCATAACGAGGTGAATATCCACTGTGTGGACACATCGGTGGGTATCAGGTGAACAAGAGTGTAGACAGTGTGTGCTGCCCTGGAGCAGCTGGCAGAGCCTGGCCTCAGAAGGGCAGGGGAGGTCCCCTCAGTTGGTTTCTGCCACTGTAACCACTGAGGACCGGGGCTGCCCTCACAGCTGTGACCTTACCCTTATCACAGCCCCCTTCCACAGATGGGGTCCCTGGAGTTCAGATGGGAACACTGAGCGCTTTCTCCAGCTCACCACATGGCTGCCAGACCCCACAAAGCCCTTGTGCTCTCTGTACCTCAGTTTACCCACCTGTAGGATGAGGAATGTTGTTTGGCCCCAAAGACCTCGCCTCTGTACTGATGCGCTGGGGTCCCCTGATTCATCCTCCCCCACCATCCTAGGGTCCAGGGACCTCTCTCAAGCCTGCTGTTCCTATCTGGGCAGTGGGATCATGAGCCATCCACTGAGACAGCAGGGGAAGTGATGGGAACAGGGGTTGCTCAGAAGGGTAGCTGCAGTGGAAGCCACTGTGATCATTCTGTCTGGACGGTTTTGCTGGGGCACGCTCAGCCTGGGGTCCACGGAGATCTGAGGCTGGAGAAGGCCACATAGTGAAGCTGCGGCAGAACTGGCTCTGGGACCCAGGTATCCTTCCCAGCCCTGGCTCCGCCCTGCTCGTGGGTGCCTTTAGTGGCAGTACCCCGCACCGAAGGCCGAATTCCCCGAGGTGGGCAGCGAGGGAGCTTCAGGGGCCTGGAGATGGGGGTTCTAGCGTGCAGCTCACTCCCCAGGTGATGAGCCCGAGGCTGGGTGGCCGGCGGCGCGCTGGGGGTGTGCGCTGCCCCCTGAGCCACCCTTGCTGAGGGCTGTCCGCCCAACCCCAGGTGCCCGGAGGCGGTGGCGAATGGACCACCTCGCTGCTGTCCCCGCGCGAGGCGGACTCCACAGGCGAGGGCCCCATCCCGTGCCGGCGAATGCGCAGCGGCAGCTACATCAAGGCCATGGGCGACGAGGACAGTGACGAGTCCGGCGGCAGCCCCAAGCCCTCCCCCAAGACGGCGGCGCGGCGCCAGAGCTACCTGAGGGCCACGCAGCAGTCGCTGGGAGAGCAGAGCAATCCCCGCAGGTGAGCGCACGGTCCCGCCCCCTAGAGTCTCGCCCGCAGGCCAGCCCTGACCCCCAGAAGCCCCACCGTGGGAGAGCCTCTCCGAAGTCCAAGTCCCGCCCCAGGAAGCCTCTGCTCACCAGTGAGTCCTGCCCCCTGGGAACCCCGCACCAGAAGCCCTGGTCACCTGTGAGTTCTGCTCCCTAAGGGGACCACTCCCTTAAAGTGAGCCACGCCCGCAGGCTTACCCTGCTCCACTGGGGCACCGCCCACTTGTGAGCGCTCCTCTGGGAAAGCCTCTTTACACTCGTACCGCCCTGGCTCACAGGCAAGCTTTGCCCTCTAGGTGAGCCCCTCACAGGTATGTCCCACCCCTGGGAACCTCGCCTTCCTCCTCTTCAGCCGCCCGCCCGGAGATCCCAGCCCCACAGATGAATCCTGCCCTCCAGCCTCAGACCCAGGTGAATCCCCACCCCCAATGATCCAGGCCCCCTAGGTGAACCCTCCTTCCGGTTAGTCCCCTTCCTGAGATCTTCATCCTTAGCTTGGCCCCTGCACTTTGATGAGTTGACTCCGGAGAGCCCCGCCATTTGGTGAACCCACCCCATAAGCCCCCCACAGTTAAGTCCTGACCACAGGTGAGCCTTATCCTTTGGTAAATCATAAGGGGAGTCTCTCCGGAGTGATTGGCCCAGGTAAACCCTGCCCACGGGGGCTACATCCCCAGATGATTTCCACTCGTACAGGGGAACTGCCTAGGAGACCCTCTTCTTCAGGTTTGAGAACGCTGCCCTTAGTGAGCCCACCCCTTGTGCCAGCACTGCCCAGGGAAGGCCAGAGCCCCCTCTGCCAGTGCCCCTGTAATTGACCCCTGAGTTGAGCTCCGAGATTGGGGATGAGGGAGGATCCAGAAGTGAAAGGGAGATAGACAGCCTTCACCTGTCCCATCACCCGGCCTGGCATTCCACCAATGGAGCCCCATCCTGTTGCTTTAAGACTGGGAAGAGTTAGTGAAAGCGTGGAAAATGAAACACGTGCACACAGGAAGCAACAAATAACATGTTAGAGAGAGAAGTGAGCCTTTCACATGCAGAAGTCACCGTGGGGATTAGAACAGAAAAGAATGAGTGCAAAACAGGTGAAAGTTGGTATACGTGATTCAGAACCCTCTGAGGGAGAGAAACAAAAGCAAGTCAGAAACAAAGGACTTGGAAGAGTTAAAGGAAACAAGCTTAGCCCTAGTTCTACTCCTGGGGGCAAGAGCCAGAGCTTCATTGGAGGAGGTAGCCTAGGAGGACTGCAGCAGAGGGAATAGAGCAGGGCAGGTGACAGTAGACTGAGGCAGGGAGTCTCATTGGCTGGGACAGAGGCAGGGAATGGCCTCCAGGTGGGAATTCAGGACACCACCAGCCATTCCTAGGTCTCACCCTCTCTGAGCCTCAGTTTCCCTAGCTTTAAGTGAAGGGGGCTGAGCTAGATGATCTCTAAGACCCCTTCTACTCCTGAGATCCTGCAATTCCTTGAATGACCTGTGGGCATGGAGGTGGGAGAGGTGGGCAGGACCAGGGCCCAGGCCTTGAATGAGAGGGTATTGATAATAGTAGTACAGGCATACCTCAGACCACCGCAGTAAAGTGGATAGGGCAATAAAGTGAGTCACACGAAATGTTTTTGTTTTCCAGTGCATGTAAAAGTTGTGTTTACACTGTAGTCTAAGTGTGCAATAACATTATGTCTTTTTAAAAGTACATACCTTAATTTTAAAATGCTTTATTGCTGAAAAATGCTAACCATCACCTGACAACTCCAGGTTGCCACAAACCTTCCATTTGTTAAAAGGAAAAGAAGAGAAAAACAAAATAAACAATATCTGCAGAACGCAGTAAAGTGAAGTGCAATAAAAGGAGTATTCCTGTAGTAACAGTAATGCGGGCCATCTGTTAGCCCTCGCTGCGCTCTGGGCTCTATGCCTGCCCCAGTGCCCTTGAATCTGCGTCACTGAAACCTCCTTACAGCCCCAGCAGGCAGGCACAGTGACATCCCCCACTTTATAGGTGAGGAAACTGAGACTTAAGGGGTGACGACTTGCCCAGGGTCACCCAGTGAGGAAGCTGGATTCCAATCCAAGTTTGTCTATGTCAAGGTCCTGAGCTATTGGCGGCTTGGACCTTATTTCCAGAGCAGGGGAGTTGGGGAGGGGGAGGCCCAGGGTCAGGTAGATGTGAGAAAGATTGAAGAGCCAGGGCTATGGGGAGAAGTGGTGAGTCTTCAGGGGCCTGGTGGAGGCCACCTGGACATTGTGTCAAAACTGATGACCTTTGGGCGGCCCTGGCCGGAGGTCAAGGCTGTGGGCCTGGACCCATCTCCTCTGTCCAGCCCCTGGAATTGCCCCAGGCCTGCAGAGGAGGGGGCTGTAGAATTGAGCTGGTGTGGCCCACCCCTGGTTTGAAACAGTCAAGAGCAAGCTTGTGCTGCCACCTCGCGGTTGCAGTGGGCATGACAGGTGAGGGCCATCGGCACTCTCCAGACTCACAAGGCCTCCAAAGGCTGGGAGCAGCTCTCCCCTTGCTCATCACCCCCCACGCTACCCGGGATGGCAGTGACTTCCATTTTACCCTCTGCCCCTGGATAACCTTGGCCCGTTTCTCCCCCTCTGGGCCTCAGTTTCCCATGCTGAACAAAGGGTGGGCTGAGCCCCATCTGCTCCCCATCCCCACCAGGAGTCTGGACCGCCTGGATTCAGTGGATATGCTGCTGCCCTCCAAGTGTCCGAGCTGGGAGGAGGACTACCACCCCGTCAGCGACAGCCTCAACGACTCCAGTTGCATCAGCCAGGTAAGGGTGGCAGGCAGCCAGAAGGTCAGAGGGCTTGGGAGAGCCCCAACTCCCACCCAGGAAAAGGACAGACGTCCAGGTCCAGCCTCTGTTGAGTGGCCCCCGAATATCTGCCCTGTGCTTCTGTTCGGTCTTTGTTCCTGAAGCTGCCTGTGTGTGTCTCTTCCCCACTGACTGTCCTGTGGCTGGAGAGCAGTCACAGGGCCTCACACTGATGGCCTAAGCTGTGGGCCCAGAGGAAGGGGCCATACCACTGCCTTAGACCCAGGAGCCCTGAGGATAGGGTACTGGAGACCTGGGTTTGAGTCCCAGTCTTGTCACTGACAGTATGAACCCAGGACAAAACACCCCCTCCCTGAGCCTCAGTTTCCTAATTTACCATCGGAGGGTGATAATTCCTATTTCAAAGGGTTGTGAGGAATCAATGAGATAAACATAACGTGCTCAGCAAAGGGTGGCTCCCTTGATGCTTAGCATTGGCATCTTGCTGTGTGACTTCGGGCAAGTTGCTTCTCCACTCTGGACCTCCATGTCCCACCTGATCAGTGGATAGTTGGACTGCCAGGGCCCAGCCAGCTCTGCCACTAACAGCGGTAAACACACTGTGCTGTACCATTAATTCTCTCAACCATCAGCTAGCTCCTTGATCCCTCACAGCCACCCCCAGATATCATCCATATCCCCATTTCCTAGATGAGGAAACTGAGGCCCAGATAGGGGTGGGTCACAACAGCTAGGAAGAGGCAAAGCTGGGCAGAAATCTAGGGCTGTCAGACCCAGACCTGGACCTCAGCCCCTACCGTGTTGTGCACAGTACTTTACAGTTTGCAAAGGGACGACCAGTCAAGGCTTGAGGGCTCCCCCCATGGTGTGGATGGGGAGACGAGGCCCAGAGAGGGCAGACATCTGCCAATAGTAGCACAGTGGGGCAGTAGAGGCAGCCAGGTGCAGACGCAGCCACCTCTCTGGTCAGGAACAGGCCCCAGGTCCCGCCGTGTGCAGCCCCACGGCCTGGGCTAACGGACTGCTTAAAACTTGCGGATTCCAACTCCTTACCACCCCATATTCCTGGCCCGGCCAAGCCCGCCCCAGCCCCCATCCTCAGCACTGTCGTTCCCACGCTCCAAGGAGACTGACCTCTGACGTGGGGAGAGGGAGAGCCCCCCACCCCCGGCCAGGGGACCCTTTGCCCCACCGTCCTCATCCAGGCCCCACCAAGTCTCACCTGTGCCGTTGTCCTGTCCTGGACTCCGGGCCTGCCACCCCCAATCTATTCTCAGCGGCCAGAGGGAGCTTGTAAAAGACAGAAGTCAAATCACGTCACCTGCTCCGAAGCCTCCCATGGCTTCCACCTCACCCTAGTGAAAGCCAGACCTGTGAAGCCTGGCCTCCCTCTCAGATGTGCTCCCCGACTTGCTCTGTCACTCACTCTGCTCCAGCCACTCTGGCCCCCTTTTGCCCCTCACACACCTCATTCCTGCCCCAGGCCCCCTGCATTTGCTCTGCCTCTCCCAGGAGCATCTTCTCTCAGATCTTTGCACAGCTGGTTCTTCTCCGTGTCCCAGGTCTTGGCTCAAATGTCACCTCAGAGGGACCTGCCCTATCGCTTGCCTCAGGGCGTCCCCGGGGCCCTGTTTCCTTACTCTGCTTAATTTTCTTGACAGCACTTCTCACTATCTGGAACTATACTTGTTAGTTGATGTCTGTCTCACTCTTAAGACTGGGAGTTCCCTGCAGACGGGGACCTTGCTGTCTTGTCCCCACAGAGTCCCCAGCACATGGCACAGGGCACGTAGGTTTGCTGAATGGATGGCGTCCCTCCCTGTCTCTCCCATCCTGCCTGTTCTCTCATCCCTCAGTCTCCCTGTCGGTCTGTGTCTGTCTCCCTCTGTTTTTCTCTCCCCTCGTTCACATTTTTCTCTGATTCTCTCCAGTGTGTCTCATTTCCATGTTTCTCTCTGGGCCTGTCTGTCTCTCTCACACCCACCGTCTCCATCCCCTGCCTGGCCCTGGCACCTGGAACAATTTTGTCCTTTGCCTACACGAAAAGGTACACGGAATGAGCCAGGCTGGGGACCCCAGCAGGTCTCTCCAACTACGCCCTGCCCAGCCCCAGCTCTCCCCTAGCCCAGGGTCCTCTGAACCCCCAGACCCTCATCCCATGAAGCTTGAGTGACCTGAGCCACATATATCACCCCAAAGTCAGAGATGTCCAGTTCTGTCTGTGTCTCTGAGGCCTCAACTCCTGCCAGAAGAAACCCCGCTCCCACCAGTCACTGGACTGTGTAAGCCCTGACCAGGGAAGAGAAGTCTCTGGGCTCTGTCCCTAATCTGTACATCCTGGGAGCTGCCTGCCCAGGTGAGAGGCAGCAGACAGGACATCCATGGTCCCAGAAGCCAACCCAGGAGAAAGACTTACAAACAGCAGATTACAAGTCTTCAACAACACCCAGCCCCAGAAGGAGTGAGCCTCCCACCCCTGGAGGAAGCCAAGACCTCCCAGCAGCTGGGCCTCAGCCAGTCTGGGGAGGAGGTTAGACCAGCCAGCCACAAGTTCTCTTGCAGCCAGGCCTGAATACCCAACCCTAGCCCCCAGCCTCGGTCTCCCTATAACCCTCCCCCATCTCTTTCCTGCAGATGTTTGGACAGGCCTCCCTGATCCCCCAGTTGTTTGGCCACGAGCAGCAGGTCAGTATGTTTGCCATTCTCTTGTCCCCCAATCCCAGAGGCCAGGGCTGGGTCTCAGGCACCTCAGTGGTCCTGGCCCCTGAGCCGGGCAGGTACAAGCAGAGCCGGCACCAGGAAAGCCCCCTCCAGTGAAGATAGTGTCAGGAATCACATTGGTGCCTGGACCTTCCACTCTTTGGCCCTATCGCTTCACTTCTCTGTGCCTCAGTTTCCTCTTCTCAAAAATGGAAAAGAATGGGCTAGGGTCTATGGATGGGGCAAGAATAACCCCAGGATATTGGCATAACATTGTAAATCAACTATACTTGAATTAAAAAAAATTTTTTTTTAAATAATCACCCCAAGATAAAGGAAGGTGTACCCTGAGAGCTTCTAGCTCCCTCCTTCCTCTCATTCCCCAAAGCCTGGGAAAGGCCTGGGGAGACTTTTCCATTTGGACAGATCAGGGGCTGGGGGCATTGGCCTTCACATCCCAGCCACAAGATCCCCTGACTTATCTCCTTTCTTGGGTTCCAGTAAGACCTTTAAGGATGTTAGGGTTCTGGAATTAATGCAGAGACTTTTCAAGCTTACCAAAGGTGGTGAAGACGACGCCAATCCTGGCACTGTCTACCTGTCCTAAGGGTGCCCCATCCCACGCATGCCCATCCTGCCCCTGGAGGTGGTCCTCTCCTCCCTCCCAGGCCCCAGCCCCAAGGCCAGACAGAGAGGCAGGGATGGTGCTCTGGGCCCAAGTCCTCATTGGGGCCAGGAGTGGCAAGGGACTGATCCAAGGCCACACGGCCTACAGCACGGCCTATACATACCAACAGCACTAACCAGCTGGCCTCTCCCTGGGAGCTTGGGAGCATCTTAACCGACACTGACAAATCTTTGCACTTGCCCCCAAAGTTGCCTGTAATAACAGGTACAGGTTATCAGGTGCTTAGTTTTCCCAACTCTATTCGAAGCATGTGATTATGAATGATCTCATTTCATCTTGACCACAATCCTGTGAAATCTGGTCTCTAATTAGCCCCCATTTTACAGATGGGGAAACTGAGGCACAGAGCAGTTAAGTGACTTGCCCATATTCCTCTTGTGAGAAAATGATGGAGCCGGGAATGAAACTCTGGCAGTCCAGCTCCAGAGGTGGGCCATTACCGTGCAATCCCTAATCAAGACCTCATCGCCTTTGGCAATCACAGGGGCCTGTCAATATACCTCAGGCTGCAGCTTTGGAGGATAAACACCTGTCTCTTTAATACCCTATCCAAGTGAATTTTGGGTATGTCACATGGACTACGTTTCAATTTATCAGTGCTGTCTGATAGAATTTTCTGGGATGATTGGAAGCGTTCTATCATCCATGCTGTCCAATAAGGTAACATGAGCAAGTGAAATGTGGCTAGTGTGACTAAGGAACTGAATTTTGTTTACTTTAATTAATTTAAACCTAAATAGCCACGCATGGTTAGTTGCTACCATATGGAACAGAGCAAATTTAGGCCTTTCCAAACATATACTCCAAATTGGGTGATGATCAGGAATCCCCTGGCAGGCCAGTGTTCAGGACTCCGCGCTCTCGCTGCCGAGGGCCCGGGTTCAATCCCTGGTCGGGGAACCAAGATACCACAGGCCGCGCGGTGCAGCCAGAAAAAAAATTGGGTGATGATCCATCCAGTCGTTTTCCCTGATGCAGTGCCAGACGAGTCCACAGGCATTCTAGTCCATTTAGACAGGGAAACACTGACCCAGAGAATAGTGCTGGCCCGCCTGAGGTCACACAGCCAGGTCCAGGGCACAGTGGCCCCAGATCCAGCTTCATCTTTTCCTCCACAGGGTGTTCAGTCAACTTTTGCCCCCTCCCGTGTAGCCCAGGTGTCTTCCCGGACCCCCACCCAGTGTCCATGTTCAGCCAGCTGACACCTCAGCTTATACTCTGTGATCCCCAGGTACCAAGATGGCCTGAGACATGGGTCAGACAGACCCTTCCAGAACCATTGGAGAGTGTATGTATGGTGAGCCCCCTCTGCACTCACACCCCCAGCTGCAGATTTGTAGGATCCTGTTTCTAGAGGGACACTTAGAAACCATCCAGATGAGGTGGAACTAGATGTGAGATGGCAAATAGCATATATACCTCCGTTCTCCATACTGTCCATGGCAGGTGTGACTAATCAGTCCTCACTGCCACTACCCTCATTCCAGTATTATTTTCTCTCACCAGACTATGGCATCAGCTTCATCTCTGGCCTCTGCCTCCATTCCAGACCCTATATCCAACATCCATTCTGTACACCAGGGCTAGATTAATCTTCCTTAAATATACATTGGGAGTATTGATTCTGCTACTTCCTCACTGGGTACAACTGGCAAGTATCTTCCCCTCAGTAGCCCTCAGTTTCTTTGCTTATAAAAATGAAGGAATTGGACCGTAAGATGGTAAATATCTAGCACACCTACTGCCACCTCCCCATTCCAACATCCAGGGCAGACGTTACTGATTATAGCCTTCTTTCTGGCTGAATTCAGATATGACCTCAAAATCTATTAGCTAATCAGTCTGGACACACAAGATACAACCTAGCTAACATCCTAGAAAGTATATTTACTAGTTTCTCCTCCATTGTAGAGATGGGAAGATTGAGGCCCAAAGAGGTGAGAGAGTCTGTATATTTCTTAAGGGCTCCATCTGCCCATCCCGTGTCCTAAGTGAGACGGGAGCAGGAGGGTGGGCCGAGTTGAGGCCCCACAGACTCCAGCTCTGCAGCTGAGCCGACCACCAAGCACCCCATCCCTCCCCAGTGGGCACAGCCGGCCCCTGATGCCTGCTTTTGCCCTGACAGGTACGGGAGGCAGATCTGAGCGACCAGTATGAGGCAGCCTGCGAGTCGGCCTGCAGTGAAGCAGAGTCGACCGCGGCGGAGGCTCTAGACTTGCCGCTGCCCAGCTACTTCCGCTCCCGCAGCCACAGCTACCTGCGCGCCATCCAGGCGGGCTGCTCGCAGGAGGAGGACAGTGTTTCCCTGCAGTCCCTTTCCCCCCCTCCCAGCACCGGCAGCCTCAGCAATAGTCGCACGCTTCCGAGTGAGTACCGAGATGGGGGACCCCTGGGACCGTTCCTGGTGGACCAGAGGTGGGGAGGAATCCATGGTTGGTGAGCCAGGATTGGAGGGGTGGCCAGCAAAAGCAGGAGGCCTTGGGGCTGAACTTCCCACCAACTGGTGAACTGGAGCTCAAATGGCAGCAGTGGGGGGTGGGGGGCTGTCACAGAGGCAGATGTCAACACTGGGGATGGGGTGAGGGGGTCGTGAGGGCTGGAGCTTGTGAGATACTTGGTTGCCCCTGACTCTCTAGACCCTGGCTCTTACTGAAGCCCTACTTACCTGTTTGGATTAGTTCAGGTAGGCAAACCTGTGGGGAGGGTGGGCCCCTGCAGGGAAGAGGATGGGATCTGCATTGAGCCTTCTCAAAGGGGTGGGTTTGCAGGTTTCTCTCATATTCACAGTCAGGGACAACCTGTCCTTTCTGATACTTGTTCTAAGTTCTCTGACAATAACCCAGGCACGATCAGAGAAAAAGGGGACCCTGTGTCCCAGAGCAAGCCATGACCATCAAGACCCAGGAAGATCATAGCAAAATTTCTGGCTTAGTAGAGAGAACTTTGATCTCACTCTGACTAGACAGTTTTCCTCCCTGAGCCTCAGTTTCCCCATGTATAAATTGAGGCATAAGCCAGACCCCAGAGAGCTCTCAGGGGAGATGAAATAAGGCTGTGCCTGGAGAGGTTTAGGCGGGCCCTTGCACATGGTAGGAGCTGACAAGTGTAGCTGTTCTTACGGGTTCTCAGACTTGACTCTGAGCCTCCTGACAATCAAAGGCATTGAGGTTGGATTATTGTAGGAAAACCACATGTTTCAAGCGCTCAGTTGGTGTTTGATATAAATAAATGAGCCTGAATCTTATGGATATTCTATACACAAGAAACCAGCTTATTGACTGAAAACTGCAAAGGCAGGGGGCAGAGCAAGAAACCACTTTGTTTCACTATTACCTTTCAAATCGTGGCTGATATCTGGGCAGATCCCCGAGCTTTTCCAGGCATTTTTAGACCTTAAGGAACAGTCTCATTTTCAGGTATTGAGAGTCTGGTCTCATTTCAAAACATCAGTCTCATCTACTTCAGACCTCATGCACCTGCAGCTAGGGCCTGACTGGGCTCAGAAGCCCACAGTGGGGAGCTGGGCGTGGTGGTGAGTGTCTTCTCTGTTCCTTGTTCATCAGTGGCCATTTCTGGTTCCTCCAGGGGGAGGGGAAGGTCACTAGTGCAGATGTTGTCTGGCATCAGGAGTATCTGTGTGACAGATGCCACTTGCTAGCTCTTTCTCTTAGGTGGTGCTTTCAGAGTTTCTCCTATCTTGCAGGGCCCTTGTGGTGTCTTCTTTCCCAGCATGGGCAATCCCCCTCCAGGCCACTGCTGCTTATTCTGTCTCAGCTTCTCCAACCAGTGGTTGCCCTCCTCCGCACTCAGCCTCTTTTTGCCAGGGGACCTGGTCCTGCCAGGCAGCCATCTTGGGCAGACTCCTCTGATGACAACTCCAGCCCTACTGTCTCCCTCAGCTCCCGCTTTACCCATGTGAAAATGAGGCCTGTGCCTTGCAGAACTCTGAAAGTATAGGCTGGTCTGCTACAGCCTTCCTTCTAGACCTGCTGTCACAGCTAAGCCTGCCAGCCTCTCCACATTAGAAGTCTCCAAAGCAGGTGTCGGGGTCCAGTTTCTTTGGCCTCCAAATCCAGGGTATCCCTGCCAGGCTCTCCCAGGCACTCTGCTACAGTCTTATAAGAGTCTCAGGTAAAGGATCAGATTCCCCACATCATCAGGCCCAAGGAAAGTTCTCTAAGCAGGAGGTGGGCCTGGGGAATCAGATAGCACATCAACAATTTTCTTCAAATAAACCTTCACTCACCAATCTCCCCCGACCCCAATCACTCATGAATGGACTGAAGATGGGTGATGGGCTACATGTCCCAGAACTGTCTGGGTCCCTGTATTGGTCAACTATTGCTACAATAGTGCTGCAAAGCAAACAAGTACAAAATCAGTGTAATACAACAAGTAACATTTATTTCTTGCTCCCAAGTTTGTGGGTCAGCTGGAATGGCTCTCCTCCACATGTTTCTCACCCTCCTCCTGGGACCAAAGTGTCCTCCTGGGAGCAGTGGCTTTAGCAGGGCATGTTCTTCTCATGTTGATGGCAGAAGCACAGAGAGCAAGCCTAACTACACAGGCACATTTCAAGGTCCCTGCTTGCATAATATCTGCTAAAATCCTATTAGTTAGAGGAAGTCATAGCTCAAAAACAAGGGATGGAGAACTATCCTCCCACCGTGTGGACAGAGGAAGGGGTGAAGAATCAGGGTCAGTAATTCAATTTACTGTGGTCCACTTTCTTGGCCACATTTATTCGTGTCCCTCTCACAGAAAATACCCTTATCCCAAAGATCCTGAAAAGACTCATCCAATCATAACATCAGGATCTCATGGTACACCTGAAACTAATATAATATTGTAAATCAACTCTCCTTGAGTAATAAATAAATACATGCATACATGCATACATACATACGTACATTTTTTAAAAAGGAAAAAACATCTCATGATCTGTGTCATATATGGATTTGGCTCCTCTTGATCAAGCAACCTAAAATCTAAAATTAAAAAAAAAAAAGATATCTACCTCCCACCTCCCAACCCCCCGCCACACACACCCAGCATACCTTGGTAAAATAGGGACAGGATGACTGCAGTCCACACTCCCGTTCAGAAAGAGGGAGAAGGGGTTCAGAGACTTACTGATCCATGGCCATTCTGAAGTCCTTCTGGGCAGATGTTGGGCAAATACTCTGGGAAAGGGAATGTCTCTTGACTAGGCCCAAGCTCTACGCTCTGGGGTTGATTCCCTAAGCCATGGTTTTCCGTAGCTCTTGGCTCTGCTCTCTGAAAGCCCTTTCTTTTCCATTAGCCTTGTTGGCATTGTCTAAAGAAAGCATTGGAGAATAGGCCTTTGGGCAGCCAAGGAGCCGCCTTTGTCTGCTTCCTGCCTGAAGAAAGTTAGGGACCCAGTTGTCTTTTTACACCTTGAGTGGTCTCGGTCCCTTGAGCCTCAGCTGATCATAGTTTTGGCCACACACCTCCCTCAAACACTGTATGGGTTTTCTATGTATTTGATTCCACTTAACCCCATGTACCAAAAGGCACACCCACAATTATTTTTGAGTCATGTCAGTCTCTCTCAACTCAATTATGATGACTTTGGGTGCATCAGGCTTCTGTGGGGCCATGCTCTTAAGCTTTCTAGAAGCTCTTTTGAGCAGCTGAGAGCATCTACTGAATGGTACCTTATTATTTTAGAGTATTAATAAAAGATGTCATAACCACATCTTCGATTTGATCTGACCCACATGCTGTATCTTAAGGCCATAACCTTGGTCTGATCTTTGTCCCCAGGCTGTATATTAATTTGAAACTGATTTACTGGCTGGAGAAGCTGGAGTTGACTGATCTCTTGTCCAACTCAGCGAGTTCTGGGCTCTCTGCATTCCCTCTAAACACTCCCTGTGACACTCCCTATTTCTTTTATGAATTCCTCTTTCTGCTAAGTCCTTATCAAATTCAGCCCAAAGGAGCCAGCTCTTGCTTTCAACATTTTACCTGGAAACTCTCTTGCCCAAATCCATTGGTTCTCTTCAAGTTACTGTAGATTGACAGTTTTACCAAGCACCTTTTTTCAAGCCTACTCTAACAGGTTGCTCACTGCTCACCACTTGGTCCCAGAGCCGATGCTACATATTTTTGTTTTTGTTGCTTATACACCCCACTCTTGGTACCAATTTCTGTATCTATCAACTATTATCGCAATAATGCCGTGTAACAAACAAGCACATCTAATGTCAGAGGCACACAGTAATGCGCATTTGTTCTCATTCATGAGTTTTTTGGTTGGCTGGTTCTGCTCTGCATGTCCTATATTCTCCTCCTGGAACCAAAGCGCACTCCTGGAATCAGTGCCCTAGCCAAGGCATGTACTTCTCATGGTGGTGGCAGAAGTATAAGAGGGCAAATCCCACGGTACAAGCTCATTTCAAGTCTCTGTGTCACACCTGTGAACATCTGGTTGGTCAAAGCAAGTCACATGAGCCCAAAGCCAAGGTCCAGGGAAATACACTCAACCTTTTGTGGGAGAAACTGCAGTTACATTGCAAAGGGCATGAACACAGGGAAGGGTTGAGAATTGAGGCCAAAAATTCAATCACAAAAAAAAAAAAAAAATTCAATCACGGCCCCTTCAGCACATCCTGTATGAATAATCCAGCATTTCTGGCTTTAAATGTAGGGATGTGGGGCTCCAATTATTCTCAGTTTGGGAGCTTAAGCCCAAACCAGGATACTCAAGAAAGTACTGGTAGCAACATCTGACACCTACCCAGACATGTGTGCACATATATACCTACTTATGGACATATATAAGGTTCTGTACCCTTAGACCTCTTTCTCTGAAAACATATAAAAACACATGCACACTGATATTCTCACATGCACAAACATACACCTAATCTCTACATACAGTTGCACATCTCTCACATATGTGTGTGTCTCCTTCAAGGCTCATGCCACCTCCACACCTGTGAGGAAATCATGCCCCTAACAGATTGGAGCCACCAAAACAATCCCCCCTACCCCGTGTTTCCCCACTCAGCCCTGCCTCCACATCTCCATAGTGACTACTACGTACGTGCTCCTCTCTCCTCCAACCCCTGATCCTCTCAAGCTCAGCAAGTAAACTCACCTGCCTTGCAGGGAAAACCAAAGCCACCAGATTTTTCAGACCTGTGCCCAGACCTGCAGTTGGTCCCTACAGTACCTTAGTGCTGGGTTAGGAAAGACACTTAACTGTCATCTATTGGAAAATTACCACGAAGCACAATTTTTATTAGAATAATGTCCTTTACTGCCATCTGCCACAGATGTGTCATAATAAATATACAATTCGATTATGTCTGTGTTGTGAACAGCACCCCCCTTATACGTGGCACCTTTTATCAGTGTAAAGCTTGCACCACCATCCATGGCATTCTGGCCCGTAACCACCTCCCTCCTCACAGACACACCCCACCACCCACAGGTACACCCTCCCTCAGACACTGTCTCCCTGCAGGGGTCACCCTTGCTCAGAAGGCTGCCCCCTGTCCTCAGCATATGTCTCCAGGAAGTGAGCAGTCCGGGGCCTGTCCCCCACCTAGGGCTGTTCTGAGCCCCCAGTCGCTGAGGGGCATGAAACCTCTTTGTCACCCTCACATGGGCACATATGCTCTCAGGCCATATGCCAGCAGGTGGGTGGATGTGAAGGCCACTTACTGAGATGGTGAGAGCCTGGGAGGGGCGGGCCCCTCCGGAGTGGCCCTGGGCAGGGCATGGAGCTTGCCCACCCCCCAACCCGCTTGCTGGGGGCTGACCAGCTTCCCAGCTGTCAGCACCCCCTCTGTCCCTCCCCTTCTCTGACCCAGATTCCACATTCCAGAAATAGCTCTGGCAGGTGACTGGCAGGCAGGGTCGGCCCCAGCCAGGATGGTGGGGGAAACAGAAGCTTCACTACACACACATGCCCCTCCCCAGCCAAAGGACCTACCTGGGAGGGCCCACGGGGGTGCCATTACCCCCTCAGTCTGCCCCATCCTGCCCCTCTCTCTCCACTTCTGAGAAAGAAAAGAAAGAACAGAGAACGCGCTCCGTCCCACTCCTCCCTTCGCTGACGCTGCCCATCCCCCATTAGCGCTCATTCTCCTCTTCTCCCTCCCTTCCTCCATCCTTTTCTTCCAGCTTCCCCTCCCCTCCATCATCTTAACCTTCTGTCTGCCTGTCTCCCTCAGCCCTGTTTCTCCCCGCCAGCCTCTCTCCCTTTCTTTCTTCTAAATTTCTGGCCCTTCTCCCTCCCCAGCCTCCTTTCTGTGTCTCTCCCACTCCCTCTGAATCACAAGGGAGACTGTGACAACACCTAGGAGCGGTGGCTGCTGGGTGGTACCTGCCACCTACCCCTGCCCCGCACCAACTGCATTCCCCGCAGCTGCACATGGGTACACGTGTATACACGCGCACATGTGCACACACCTGGAGTCACTCTCTGGCAGCGCTTGGGATAGGTTTCTGGACTGGGAAACACACTTGCTCCTTGCTCAGGGGCCCTGAGTTCTAGTTTCAGCTGTGCTGTGTCACTCTGGGTGGGTCCTGACCCCTCCCTGTGCCTCAATTTCTCCATCTGTGTTGTGAGGCTTGGGTTTGGGGACCCCCAAACACCTCCTATCTGAGTCACAGAATGCTCTGTCCTCCCTTCTTTGTCCCCTCTCCCCTCCCCCAGAACTCTCCCAGTTTCTTCTCTGATTTACTCTCTCCTCCATAGACACAGGAAGGGAGGCGGACAAAATTCCAGTAAGCAGCCAACCTTCCAGGCAGCCTTGTCCCCCAAGCTCTTTCCCAGGCCTAACCCTCCACAATCTCCGGTTATTACACTACAGGCTCCTATCAGGCTGGACACTCCAATCCCCAGAATATCAGGGCTGAGAGGAACCTGAAAGACCATCATGACCAGAGATGCAAATAGACTTCAACTCACATGTCATCTCTGATCCCTGGAGCTCGGGACTGAGATTGGGTTAAGCAGAGAGATGTGTCACCATCGATCAGTGATGGCTACTTTGTCCAGGAATGTTGCACTTATCTGACGTTCCTTATTTAGCCCAGTTAACCACACACACACACACACACACACACACACACACACACACACACACACACGTTTACAAATACTTTACAAAGAAACTGTAGCCTAGAGGAGGTGAGTGTCAAGTCAGGGTCACCCAGTTAGAAGGTCAAGGAGCTGTTTCCCACCTCGGTCTGCCTGGCTTGAGTTCCCCATTATCCTGTGTTGGGGGGGCCATCCAAGGTCCTGGTAAAGAGATGCAGTGTGGTCACAGGAGTTTCAGGGAGAATTATCTGGCCACATGGGCAGGATGGATTGGAAGCTGTGCAGTGGTCCAGGCAAGGCACAGTGAGGCCTGGGCAGGGGCCATAGAGTCAGAGAGTAATGGGAGTGTCCAGGAGGCCTTCCTAGAGTGAGAATTCCCACCTCCTGAAATAGGCACCTCTCCCCAGAGGGCACTGGGCAGAAGGTGGCTTCCTCCCACAGCCCCACCCAGCCGTGGACCAGGAAGTTCCTGGTTAACTGGGTCACTCTCCTAAGTCCCATTTTTAGGCAGACCCACTGAGCCTTCTGGGGGACATAGTGATTGGGCTTAAGAACTGGTGGGCAGGCTGGGAACCCCAGCTTTGAGATTCTTGAACAAGAATAATTCCTTACTCCCTCAGGGGTAGAGAGGTCAGGCCAAAGGAGGAGAGACTAAGGTGCTTAAGTTGAACCTCGGAGGCCCTGAGGCCATAGTTAAGGGCAAGAGCTTTGCAGTGAGGCAGCCCTTTCATTGAATAGATGCTTACTGATAACCTCAATGGGCCAGGCTCTGCTCTAGGCACCAGGGACACATCAGTGAACAAAAGGGAAACCTCTGCCTTCATAGAGACTACATACTTTTTTGGGGGGGGGCATATGGGGGGAGGCAGACAAAACAATAAGCATAAATAACTCAAATAAGTATGTGGTTTACTGGCAAGTAGTGTAGGGCAAGGAGTACTGGGAGTGCCGGCAGCAGGAGGACAGGGCTATTGCAGCATAAACAGGGTACCAGGATAGAACTCACTGAGACAGATGTTTGAGCAAGCACTTGAAGGAAGTGAGGGAAGGAGTAGTGCTGGGGAGGTACTCCAGGCAGGGAGAAGAGTGGTACAAAGGCCCTGAGGCAGGAGGGTGCCTAGTGCATTGGAGGAGGAGCAGGGCTGGTGTGGTTGGGATGGAGCAAGACAGAGTCAGGCCTGTGCTTTGGGGCTTCCTGAATTTTCCTAAGTAATCAATCTAAAGATAAATACTAAGTGAATGGTATAGGTGTAGCATAGTGACTGTGAGACGGGCAAAGTAAGCTAATATTTTCGAAGTGCTTAGTACAGTGCCTGGCATCAAAAAAGGCTCAATAGCCCTCAGTTGCTTTTGTTACTATTAACTTTATGCAAGACAGTGGTATTGGAAAGACTGTATCATCTTCTTGAGTAAGATGCTTTTTAAGAAAAATTTATTTATATTTTTGGTTGCGCTGGGTCTTCGTTGCTGCGCGTGGTCTAGAGAAACTAGTTGTGGCGAGAGGGGGCTACTCTTCGTTGCGGTGTGCAGGCTTCTCATTGTGGCAGCTTCTCTTGCTGTGGAGCACAGGCTCTAGGAGCATGGGCTTCAGTAGATGTGGCATGCGGGCTCAGTAGTTGTTGCACATGGGCTTAGTTGCTCCGCGGCATGTGGGATCTTCCCCAACAGGGATTGAACCAGCGTCCCCTGCATTGGCAGGCAGATCGTTAACCACTGCACCACCAGGGAAGTCCCTTGAGTAAGATTCTTTTCTCCACTTTACATTTGGAAAAGAGATGCACAGAGAAGGGAAGGGACTTGCCTAGGTCACCCAGCAAGGCAGGTGGGGGAGCAGAAGCTGGATCTGCAGGTAGGCACAGATGAGGGATGAGACCCCAAGGACCAGGACTGTGAGTAAGGGGACTCGCAGGGGAGAAGTGGGGAACTGGGAAGGCCATGAGCCACGAAGGGAGTGATTTATGAATTCAGGCAGCTCCTACTGCACTTGGCTCTCCAAGACATCCTGGATGTGATGGTTTTTACTATGGAGGAAATGAAGGCTTAGGAGATTGAATGAGTATCTTGTCCAAGGTCACACAGCCCTCCGGAGTATGAGCAGGGATTCTAACCCAACCTGGAGGACCTCAGATGAGCACAGCAAAGTGAGGATGGAGTAGAGGGGACAACTAGAAACACTTAGGACGTACAGTCGATAGTACCTGGGGGGCTAATCTGACCACACAGAGATGAGAAGACCACCTCAGACTGCTTGCTCTGAGCCTCAGTTTCCCCTGGGAACAGCCAGGTGTCGCCACGGTAAACTGGTGCAGATTCTGCTGGCCGCTCTCGCGTCAGGGAGCATGCGTCTGGTTCCAGCTGGAACCGGTTTGGTGGGGGCGGCTAGAGGGGCGGAGTCCCCCGTGCTTAGGCATGCGCGTGCTGACGTGGGCGCGCGCTCCCTCTCGGGGTCGGGCGGCCTGGGCGTAGGCTGGACTGAGCGCCCCGCGCGCTTGCGCATACGCCCCTCCGCGCGCGCGCTACGGCCACGTGCCGAGAGGGTTGCGCGCGCCCCCGCCCATCCCGGGAGTCCCGAGCGACGCGCGCGCGCGCGCGTGACGCGGGGGGCGGGGCGGGGCGGGGCCGGCGCGGGGCTTTAACCCAGAGGCCCCGCCCCTCGGGCGTACAAAACCGGAGACTCGGGCCGGGCCGCGTGAGGGAGGAGGGTGAGTGCCCGCCACTGGCCGCAGCTGCCGCCAGCCCGTCGGTCACTTCGTCGGTCTGTCCGGTCCACGTCGTCGCCGCCGCCTCCTCAGCCCGGACGCCTGGGGCCCGCCCAGCGCCGCCCGGAGCAGCCGCGGCCCCGCGAGGAGACGGGCGCCGCCCCCGCCCGGCCCTACCCTGCCCTGCCCCCGCCCTCCTCCCCTTCTGTCCGTCCGTCCGTCCGTCCCCCCGCCCGCTCGCGCTTCCGTCCTTCTGTCCGGCCACCAGCCCTCGGGCCCGTAGCCCCGCTCCGCCCGCTTTGTCTCTCCCTGGCTCGCTGTCTCTTTGTCTCTGCCCTCGCGCTGCCTCCCAGCCCCTCCCTCGCTCCCCGATCTCGGGTCCCCCTCAAGGCGCTCGTCTCATCCCTCAGAGCCTACCCCCTCTGAGCGCCCCTCATCTTTGGGGACCTTTTTTTTCTGAACATCTTCCACACTCCCCCAAGGCTCTCCTCTGAGCTTCCCGCACATCCCTTGAGGGTCCTCCCTTCCATCTGTCCCCCCAAATCCCGGGGGTCTTGCCTCCTCTTAGCCCTCATTGCTTCAGGGTTTTCCCTCTTTTGGTGTCCCTTGTATACGCTGATACCTCCTAGATCCCTTGGGGTCTCTCCTTGGGACCCCTAAAGCTCCCCAGCTCCCAGACTTCAGCGCCCCTCCCTGCCTTCCCTTCGTTTGTCCCCTGTCGCTCTCTCCTTGTTCTCTCGGGCCTCCGCGCTCCTCATTCCTCTGGGTCGGGGCCCCCTGCTTTGCTCTCCCTGCCTCTCTCTGCCCCCGCATCTGTCTTGCTGGTGTCGCCACTGGATGTCTCTTGCGCTGCAGACCTCCCTTTAAGGCTACTCCTTTGCCAGGGCTCTTGCCGCTCCCCCTTGCTTTCTCTGCCCCGGTCCCCTGTCTCCCCTTCTCTCTGCTCCTGTGTCTCTCCCTCTCCCCTTTTCTGTCTTTGCCGGTCTCTGGGTCTCTGACCCCCATCCGGCCCTCATGGCTTTGTGTCTGGAGCTCTTGAAGCAATGTGAGTGGTGGGGTGTCCGGGTCTGGCTGGAGTGCGCCCGCAGGCTGGCCGCGGCCGAGGCTCCATGGGGTTGGCGCTGGGGCGAGGGCTGGCGCTGGGGCAGGAGGCTCTGGGGCCTCCCCACAAAGGGGGCAAGGAGGGAGGGGCCAGGCTGTCTGGCAGAGGTGGGAGGGGGAGCCTTCCTGCTCTGAGGCTTCTGCTTTAGTTGCTTGTGTGTGTGGACGGTGCCACGGGCTGGGCATCCCTGCCCGCTTGGCCCTGCATGGCCTGGCATTTTGTGATTGCTTGTGGGCAGGCCTGGGCTATTTTGGAGCCAGCAGGATGTGATATCACTTGGGCGTTTATTTAGACCCGATTGGGGGTGGGGACTGCGTTCTTGCCAACTTGAGTAATCAAATTTTGCATGGGGGGTGCGGCCTCCTAGGCAGCTGGGCTGTGCGGTTTGTGGCCAGAACTTTGCCAGCCACCAGACTGGGCAGGTGAACCAGGGTCTGTGCTGCCTTGGTCTTGTGGAGACTGTCAATCAGGGTGAGGGGAGAGAGGGGTTGTTTTTAACCTGACCACCCTTGAGGATTGGGTTTGGTGGTCTAAGACCTCTGCGGCCAGCCTCAAGCTGTGTGACTTTGAATGAGACCTTCAACCTTTCCAAGTCTCAGTTTCTCCATCTGTAAAAAGGGAATAATTATGGCAGCCTCACAACGTTGTCGTGACAATCAAATGAAACATCTGTAAAGACACTTCGGGAACTGTCAGCCTGTCTTTAAACTGAGCCCCACAGAGGGAAAGCAGCTTGCCCGGGGCACACAGGCTAGTTCATGGCAAAGTTGGGACAGGGATCCAGGCCTGGGACTCCCCAGCCCAGAGTTCTTTACCCTCCCCCCCCACTCCATTGCCACCTGGTTGTTCAGAAATGCACCTGCCCTTCCAATAGGGCAGGGGGCAGGCTGCCCCTTTTTATGCCCCCATTCCTGGTTGCTCTTTGCCAGTTTGTAAAGATAGTTGGGTGTGCCCAGCTGGATGTCTGTGCTGGAGACAGTTGGATTTTCCATGTTCCATCCTGTTGTTGTTTAAGGGTGGGCCCTGCTTGGCCAGTGGCACTTGGGAATAAAGTCTGTCAGTTTGTGGCTGTGAGCCCCACCTGCTTTTCCAGCTTCCCATAGAGTGGGGGAACAAAGGCTTCAGCTGAGAGATGCTCCACAGACAGCTGGGGTCTGCTTTCAAGGAGCCTCAGATGTCCCAGAAGTTTGGAGCAGGAGATAAGATCAGCTATTGTAGCCCCCTCGTCTCACGAGAGACCAGGGACCCACAGAGGATTTCAGCCAGGACTCCTGTGTCCTCTGCCATAGCACTGCCTCCGAGGAGGTCGCTGTCTGGCTGGTGTCACCTGCGCACTGGTGTATAATGACAGTTTCCAGCATCCGTTGACCTTTTACTGTGGGCCCTGAGCTTGACACGCTACACAGACTACTTGCAGCAGGGAGGAGAAAGGGCTTGGTCTCTGGCCTGAAAGTGGAGGGAATCAGGGTTGTGGTCCCCACATCTCACCTGTCAGGGAGGCTGCTTTCGCCTGGGCTTCAGCTTCCTTATCTGTAAAGTGGGAATGATAATCCTTGTCCTAAGGCTGATTCTGAAATCATGGAATCCCTAGAGAAATTGTGTGAGGCAGAATGCCAGGGTTCTATTCTCGGCTCTGATGCTAAGATGCTGTATGATTTCAGACAAGTGTCTTCCTCTGTCTGTATTTTTCCTTCGAAAAAATGAGGAAGCTGGTTGTTGTGCTCTCTTAGGTGCTTCCAGCCCTGACATTTGAGGATTTTAAGGTAACTGAAATGCCACCTATTTGCACCTACATCTTATCTTACCTGTTAAAAGTGTGCTTGATCACAAAATAAGAGGCAGAATGTGTTGAGTGCTGCCAGATGTGTGCTGATAATGTGCTGTGGGGTTTCATCGGAGAGAGATCTTGTCCGGGCAAAGGGATCAAAAAGGCTTCCAGAAGGAGGCAGTGCTTGAGCTGGACCCCTATACCAGACATGTTCTACCTCTTATACGAACTGTTCCAGAGAAAGAGTGTGGGTTTTCGGGCCGCAGACACCTGGTCTTGGTTGGTCTGCATCACTCGCTGCCTGTGTAATCTTGGGCTAGTTACTTTCTTTGAGCTTCAGTTTCCTCATCTGGACGCAAGATAATCATAATTACACTGCAGGGTTGTGGTGAGGATTAAGTGAGATTCTACATTAAAAAATAGTACACAGTAGGCGTTTAATAAATGTGAACTTTCACCTCGAGATAATATCTGGACCCCTTTTTGCTTTGTGGGAACAAGGCAGAGGCCCAGCCTCTCCCTCTACCCGCTGTGGCTGGGGTTCAGGTAGCAAGGAAAGCACCTCCTGGCTGTTCTAATATGTTAACAGCAGTGATCCTCTAACCTCTCGCTATGTGGGACATTGTGTAATCTGCCAGGCTCTTTCCTTTCCATTGTTCCTCACAACAGCCCTGGGAGGAAGTCAGAAGCCAGTGGAGTTCTCCCTGTTTCATGGGTGAATGAAGAATAGGGGCCCAGGGAGGGCTTGCGCCCAGGCCTCTTGACTTGGCTCCCCCTGCAACCCACAGCGTTACTCCACATTTATTGCTGCTGCCCGGTAGCCTACGGCTCGGGCTGCCTTCTCTGGATCTGGCGTCTGTTCTGCAAGGAGGGTTTGTTTGGCATTTCCCCAACCTCTGAGCTCATCTCAAATTTAAATGGGACTAGCTTGAGGTTGGGTGGGGACTGAGTCACCACCTTCCCTGGCTTTCTCGTCCTGAGCAGCAGCCAGACACACCCAGAGGGCCACTGCCGTAGACCTGCTGGTTGTAGACCCTGCACACAACAGGCTTTCCTCCCAGAAGCTCGGATGGCTCAGGAATGTCTCCCTCTGGGCTCTCAGGGGAAGGCGGCAGTGGTGGCTCCATATGTATTTCTTCACCTCAGGGATCTGGAAGCACAAGCCACACTGAGCTGTTGTTGCCTGGCCTCTCCTGCTCCAAGCCTTTATTTGTGCTGTACCCTCCCCCGTGGTGCCGTCTCTTCCCTTTGAGGCCCACATTGTCAAATGCCACCTCTTCCAGGAAGTCTCTGATTGGTGCCTCTGGAGTCAGACTGTGAATTCGGTCCCAGGTCCATACTTGCTGAAAGTGTGACCTTGGAGATCACTTTACCTCTCTGTGCCTCAGTTTCCTCATATAAAAATTAGGCTCCTCATCTTTACAAAGTTCAGGTTCCTGAGCTCTATCCCCAAAGATTCTCATTTGGCAGGTCTGGGGGCAGGAATCAGCTTTTTAAACCAGCCCTCTGGAGGAGTCTGATGCTGAAACCTGTGGGCCACACTCTGGGTAAAGCTGAACTGAGAGTTTCTCGGGTTGGTGTCACAGTTTGGCTTGTCCCTGCTGTGTGACCTTGGATTGGTCGACTTTCTGCACCTCAGTTTTCTTCCCTGTAAGACTGGGATGGAAATGCCTTCCTCACAGGTTGCTCTGAGGATGCAAACTCGTGTTGTAAAGGCCCCTCAAGAAATGGGAACCTGTCTGCTACACTGCCATTCACTGGGTGTCGGGGACTGTGCTAAGCACTTTCTGGCATTATCCCACTGCATTATTGCAACAATCCTATGATACAGGTCCCAATATTATCCCCATTTTACAGGTGAGGAGACTGGCCCCTCATCATGGTCTTTGTTTCAGGCAGAATTGGTTGTTTCCAGAAGCAGATTACCCTTCCCCTGCTCAGTCCCAGCAGCAGACACTGTCAGACCTGGCCAGGGTGAGGGCTGTAGAATTGAACATCTGGGCAGGAATGCAATCCAGTCGTCAACAGGAACTTAATGAGGCTATCGAGGTGTGAGGTGTGAGTGCCTCTCAGGTTCCCAGGTTTCCCCGTCCTGGCTGTGGCTGCCTCGCCTCCCTCAGCCTATGTTGGAATCAGCTGGTTCCTCACCCACCCACACCTGGGAACCAGGGCTACCTTAAAGACAAATAAAATCCATATTCTAGAGCTAAAAGGTTATTGTTTCTTGCCTCACTATAAGAAGCATGCTAAGGGAGGAAAGGGACAGGGATGTGCCTCGGATCCCAGAAGAAGACCATGTCAGGGCCAGGTGAGAGCCGTAGTGCTGTCTCCCCACCCAGGTCTCCCTCATTTCTCTGTCCCTGGCCTGGGTCACCCTGGGGAGAGCTGGTGCATGGAGGTCTGGTTTGGCCAGTGAATAGGACAAAAGCAAGAAAAGTGGTCCCAAGTGGTTGGAGCTGGACTTGGCTCAGCCTGGAGCTGAACTGGGCTTGGAAAACACTTTCTGTCCAGGAACCTGCCCTCCCAGCCCTGGGCCAGGCTCCGAGACGATGGGAGAGACCAGGCAGACAGGGCCTCTGCCCCTGGGAACTTAGGATCTGACAAGGGAGACAAGGCCTACAATTATGAGAGACTGTGTGACAGTCTGTAATTAAGCATCTGCTGAAGGAAAGCATTGTCTGAGAAGGAAGAAGTGAGCGTGACCCAGAGGAAACAAGAGCCCTCGTGAGGGGGCTGGATTCGCAGAGGCCGACATTGGGGCTGACGTTCCTGGGAATGGTTTCTGCAGAGGCACAGGTGTGGGGGCTAGACAGGGTAAGTGCATATTATGGAAACAGTAGACTAGTTTTGCTGATGCATCAGGGCTCAGGGAGGAGCCAGGAGATTGTAGGCAGCATAGAACGCGAGCTGAAGAGCAGAGGCTTTGGAGAGCCATGGAAGATTTTAGAGCCGGGATGGCACAGCCGGAGGATTTTTTCAAGATGAGTCAGGCTGGGTGAACTGGAATGAATGAAAGTGACAACAGGGAGGAGCTTTGTAGGCAACTCGGAGAAGGGAGAGGGCAGGGTTCGGGTGGAGCCCGTGCGAGAGGGAAGGGCCAGTTGGGGTAGCAGAGGATGTTGAGTTCTCTGAGAAGAGCCTGACCAGGGGGCCTGATGGGCCAGCGGGAAAGATGTTGGGTGTCGCTACTTGGAGCAGGAAATAATAGTCTGAGCACATTGCTCGCACACCTGCTCTGTGCCAGGCTCTGTGCCAGGGCCTTCATGGATGCTCTCATGAAATCCTTACAGCAAGCCCGAGGCAGGTGGACTTACCGTCCCCATTTTACAAATAAGGAACATGTGGCTCAGACCCAAAGCTGACTGTCTGCAAATGCTGGCTCTTCCCACAGTTCAGCTCTGCTTCTTGGAAAGGAACCTCCTACTGTTAGGATCCCAGGAATCTGAGCCTTCTTGCCCCTTGAATTGGGGGCACCTAATACATCCCCTAAAGGACAGAACCCCCTACTTGCTAAAGACCTGGAAGATTGGGGCTGGGTACCAGCTCAGAATTGCTTCAAGGTGGGAGAGTCAGGGAATTGAGGGGGCTTCACATCAGCAGTTTTTCTCTCCAGGCTGTGAGCATCCTCCAGAGCTGGCTCTCGTGTGTGTCTAGTGCAACAGTGGGCATGTCCATGACTGGGCCCACTGGGATTCGCAGCCAGCCCCCACCGGAGGGGGTGGGCCCTGGCCCAGCCACAGAGGCAGGGAGGGACTTGACCGAGGTGCTCGCGACACAGGAGAGCCAGGTGATGAAGGTGATGAAGCCTATTTCCCAGGCTGCAGCCAGGGATAGCCACTGGGCAGAGGGAAAGGGAAGGGGACTGGTGCTGAAGAGCGGCTAGCAGGGGAGGCAGCAATGGTTGGCGGCAGTGTGCAGCTAGGAAACTGGTGGCCAGTCATTCTCGGTGTGCCGCCCTGAGCAGGGCCTTGTCCGGGTCGTGAGGCCACATGGCAGGCACAGCCTCTGTGTTCCGCTCACCCCACTCCTCCCTTGTCTCCAATAAACACCCCCAGGATCCTTCTGCCAGTCTACTTTGGCAAATTCATACCAAAATCAGGACAAAGGTTTTGATGAGGGATTTTTGTGCTCCTTTGGAACAGACACAGCCTGAGAAATGTTCGGATATTGGAACAGTGAACTAGACTGACCTGTGCTGTCCCTTTCAATTGTAGTTATTCACTTGATTAATGCTTTACCATTTGCCAGGTGCTTTCTTGTAAATGTGATCATTCTCATATGTATTCATTCTTTTCATTTCGTTTATAGCACATTGTTTCTGGATCATTAATATTTGTGTAGCCTGTTTTTTAATTTCAGAGCACTTACATCTACTTTATCTCATTAGGTTCTTACACAGCCCTAAGAGGATTGCTATTCTTGTCATCGTCATTTTCCAGAAAGTGACTTGCCCAAGGTCACTCTGGGATTCACTGGCTGAGCTGTTGTTCACTTATTCAACAAATATTTATTAAGTGCCTGCTGTGTGCCAGGCGATGAGCTGGCCCTGGGGATACAGTGGCAAGCAGAGCCGTCTTAGAGAGTTAGCTTCTGACCTCCCAGAGTCCACAGAATCATCAAGGTGTAGCCAGGATTCACCCTAGCGCTCCTGACCCCCACCTTGGGCTCTTTCCACTGCAGACCCCTGGAGTTTGGGCCTGAGGCTTAGATCTAGACTGTTGTAGCCTGTGAGCCTTCAGCCTGGAGCATCATGGTAAAGCAAGCCAAGGCGGCAAGTCTCTGCAAACTGAACTTCAAAAGTGACAGAGGAGGTCTTTGGTAATGACTTAATTATTAACGAGAAGGTGAAGAAGGGCATCTCTACAGAAGGCCATCTGCTCCTCCCCAGGGGGAGGAAGTCGCTCAAGGGCTGCTGCACCTAAGATCCGGGCCTGAATTTTCTGCAGCCTCCAAATATTTGATTACAGTCTGCACAGGTGTGGAGCCCTGTGGCCATGTGCTAAGCTGGGGACCCTCCTTGCTTCCTTTAATATTAAATGAGATGAAATAAAGGCATATCTTAGGATATCAGTCTGGAAAGGACTCTCCCAGCCACCTCATTTCCCATGAGTGGGAACCAAGTATTGGAGGGGACAGGATCCCATATTGAGAGACATTATTCTTCCCCTTCCCCTGTCTTACCAGCCTGACTTAATTTCCCTAGTCCTTCCTGTAGGAACCCTCCCCTCTCAGCTGTACCTACTGAGCATTCAAAGCCCTCTTGAAATCCTTCTTATGCCGTAAGGCCAAGTTTTTCTGAGTCTTCCCTGCTACTTTCTGCCCTGCCCAGAGGCCTGTGCTGTCCAGGCTGCCTCCGTCTACTGTCAGAGGCTGACCACCTGTTCTGCAAGACTAGACCAGCAGCCCTTGAGGAGACTTCAAAATCCAGGTGTCTGGGCCCTGCCCTCAGGGAGTCTGATGCCTGAGACCTAGAGGGAAGCTTCTTGGGGTACATTTTGCTGGAGTTATTTTTTTATGTGCAAACATTATGCTTTTATTGAGAAAGCAATAAATCTATGTGGTTAAACATTTCAAACTTTGTAGGAAAAAAAGGGGTCCAGTGAAAAATTAGTCTCTCTCCCACCTAGGCTCCTAGATAATGACTGTGAGCAGTCTTGATGTTTCCTTCCAGAAATACTCTGCATACACAGGCAGCTGTGTCAATACATCCCATTTTATTACCTACTGCCTGCTGTTCTGTACCTTGTCTTCTTCACACAAGGATGTCTCTGTTGTCGGTATTCCCTGTGGGTACACACGTGGCTGTGTGGCAGTCCATTGACGGATGGACCACCCGTTGTTTGTCCAGTCCTCTGCTCAGGGACATTTAGGTTGTTCCCAGCCTTGCTGCTACGAGCAGCGCTACAGCCAGCACCCTTCCCACCTGGCTGTATACATGTGGGCAAGCATCACTGTGGGAGCCATTCCTTCCTGCGAGTGAAATTGCTGTTTTGAAGAATCTGTGCACCTAAAAGTTTGTTACCTTCTTTTGCATTCTGAAAACCTATATATATATATTTTTTAACATCTTTATTGGAGTATAATTGCTTTACAATGGTGTCTTAGTTTCTGCTGTATAACAAAGTGAATCAGCTATACATATACATATATCCCCATATCTCTTCCCTCTTGCGTCTCCGTCCCACCCACCCTCACTATCCCACCCCTCTAGGTGGTCAAAAAGCACCGAGCTGATCTCCCTGTGCTATGCAACTGCTTCCCACTAGCTATCGATTTTACATTTGGTAGTGTATACATGTCCACGCCACTCTCTCACTTCGTCCCAGCTTACCCTTCCCCCTCCGCACATCCTCAAGTCCATTCTCTACATCTGCGTCTGCGTCTTTATTCCTGTCCTGCCCCTAGGTTCTGAAGAACCTTTTTTTTTTTTTAGATTCCATATATATGTGTTAGCATACGATATTTGTTTTTCTCTTTCTGACTTAATTCACTCTGTATGACAGACTCTAGGTCCATCCACCTCACTACAAATAACTCAATTTCGTTTCTTTTTATGGCTGAGTAATATTCCATTGTATATATGTGCCACATCTTCTTTATCCATTCACCTGTCGATGGACACTTAGGTTGCTTCCATGTCCTGGCTATTGTAAATAGAGCTGCAGTGAACATTGTGGTACATGACTCTTTTTGAATTATGGTTTTCTCAGGGTATATGCCCAGTAGTGGGATTGCTGGGTCGTATGGTAGTTGCATTTTTAGTTTTTTAAGGAACCGCCATACTGTTCTCCATAGTGGCTGTATCAATTTACATTCCCACCAACAGTGCAAGAGGGTTCCCTTTTCTCCACACCCTCTCCAGCATTTATTGTTTGTAGATTTTTTGATGATGGCCATTCTGACTGGTGTGAGATGATACCTCACTGTAGTTTTGATTTGCATTTCTCTCATGATTAGTGATGTTGAGCATCCTTTCATGTGTTTGTTGGCAATCTGTATATCTTCTTTGGAGAAATGTCTATTTAGGTCTTCTGCCCATTTTTGCATTGGGTTGTTTGTTCTTTTGGTATTGAGCTGCATGAGCTGCTTGTAAATTTTGGAGATTAATCCTTTGTCAGTTGCTTCACTTGCAAATATTTTCTCCCATTCTGAGGGTTGTCTTTTTGTCTTGTTTGTGGTTTCCTTTGCTGTGCAAAAGCTTTGAAGTTTCATTAGGTCCCATTTGTTTATTTTTGTTTTTATTTCCATTTCTCTAGGAGGTGGGTGAAAAAGGATCTTGCTGTGATTTATGTCATAGAGTGTTCTGCCTATGTTTTCCTCTAAGAGTTTGATAGTGTCTGGTTTTACATTTAGGTCTTTAATCCATTTTGAGTTTATTTTTGTGTATGGTGTTAGGGAGTGTTCTAATACCATTCTTTTACATGTAGCTGTCCAGTTTTCCCAGCACCACTTATTGAAGAGGCTGTGTTTTCTCCATTGTATATTCTTGCCTCCTTTAACAAAAATAAGGTGTAGGGCTTCCCTGGTGGCACAGTGGTTGAGAGTCCGCCTGCCGATGCAGGGGACACGGGTTCATGCCCCAGTCTGGGAAGATCCCACATGCCGCGGAGCGGCTGGGCCCGTGAGCCATGGCCGCTGAGCCTGCGCATCCGGAGCCTGTGCTCCGCAATGGAAGAGGCCACAACAGTGAGAGGCCTGCGTACCGCAAAAAAAATGAGGTGTATATTTTTTTTTCAGGGCTACTGATTTTTTTTAATTTTTTAAAAATTTTATTTATTCATTTTTGGCTGAGTTGGGTCTTCATTGCTGCACAAGGGCTTTTCTCTAGTTGCGGCGAGTGGGGGCTACTCTTCGTTGCAATGCGTGGGCTTCTCATTGCGGTGGCTTCTCTTGTTGCAGAGCACAGGCTCTAGGCACACGGGCTTAGTAGTTGTGGCTCACGGGCTCTAGAGCGCAGGCTCAGTAGGTGTGGCACACGGGCTTAGTTGCTCCGTGGCATGTGGGATCTTCCACGACCAGGGCTCGAACCCATGTCCCCTGCATTGGCAAGCGGATTCTTAACCTCTGTGCCACCAGGGAAACCCAAGGTGTATATATTTTTAAAAGCACCTTGCCCCCACCCCTGGATTCAAATTCCTTTCCTTGGTTAAGTACTGACAGTACTAATCCAGCCCAGAGAGGGGGAGGAGACTGGCCAGTCTTCGCTCCGAAGCCCTCAGCCAATGAGATCTCTCCAGAGTAAGGTGCAGATGGGAGGAAGTGAGGGATGAAGGGAAGAAATGGGCTGGAGGGATATCAGGAGTGGAGCCAGGACTGGGGGGAGGGGATTCTGTTACAGGTACCTGGGGACCTGTTTGTGACTTGGTCTCCAGGGAGGGATGCCCCCCCACACACACACACGCACATACACTGTGTCCTCCTTCCTGTGCTTCTCTGGTGTGTGCCGCACCTGCTTGGCAACGGCTGGGCCATCAAGCTCAGTCATCCCGCAGATATTTACTGAGCTCCTGAATCCAGTGCTGGCTTGGCCACAATGTCCCTGTGCCTTTCCGAGCCTCAGTTTTCCTCATCTGAGAGGCAGGGAGGCTCCTCCCTGCCTCTCTCATGTCACCAGCCTAGAGGGGAGATTTGGTAAACCAGCCAGTGGGAAAACACCATAAAACAGATTACAGTGGTCTTAGCTAGACTGTGTCAGGCACCCTGGGGTCAGCGGAGAGTGAAGTTTAGACCAGTCCTGGGTGGGATGCTGTCTTAGTCCTGGGTCTTAGCAGATGGCCTGGTCGGCCCTCAGGCGGGGAGTTTTCAGGCAGCTGTTGGTGGCTCCTCTTGCTGTGCTAAGACCAGGTCAGGCTCGTCCCTGGGGTCTTCCTGAATTTGCTCTGCCCCAGGGGCTGCTCAGGATAAAGGAGTTGAGTTGACAGGTTGGGGAGAGGTAGTCAGAGAGACCAGGAAGGTCTCCACACAGTGGCCAGAGTTTGCCTTGTCCTCCAAGCCAACAGGAAGGCCCTTTTGGGTCCCGCTCTGGTCATTTCTGCAGCTCCTTTTTAGTCCTCAGTGGTGGCAGGGATGAGGAAGGGGACGTTCCATCATTTTTCTAATTTAATGACACTTTAAAGCATTAGCCGAGTTCCTCCCTCCTATTTTATCAACGGAGAGACCGAGGCGGGGGGTTGAGGGCCTCCTCCCACGTTTCCCAGCGAGTCAGCAGCCTCACTGGGATGAGAAGCCAGGTGTTCAGGCCTTAACTCTCACCATCTTTCCCACATCATCCCAGTCTTTAGTTTCACTTTGGGGTTAAAAACCAAAGTGAAAGAAAAAGGTAAAGCAGGAAGCAGCCGCTTCAGACCCAGCCCAGGCTGGGGTGGGCCCCGGGAGACCTCACTAGGCCTCACTAAGAGAGGAGCAGGCCTCTTCCCTTGTTCTGGAGGCCCGGCCGGGGTGGGGGCCAGGTGGGACCCCGCAGGGAGAGGCGCCAGGCTGCAGACCAGGGTGGCCTTCTGGCCCGGCCTGCCCCTGCGTGGGGGAGAGCCAGTTCCACGGGTTCCCCGGTAAAGTCAGCCTCACCTGGGTGTGGCCCCAGGTGGGGAGCTACTGCCTTTGAAATTCCTGTCCTTCTGGGGCAGGGCTGGGGCTGGAGGTGGGCCTGGGACATCAACCCTGGCTTCCCGAATCCATCTTTCACAGAACAGTTCCACACTCCCTGAAGGTAAGAGCTAACGTCCTGTCTCCACTGAGAAAACTTTTAAACTTTCGGTCACTGTAGGCACTTACCTCTCACCCTCTGGCGGTTTCTTCTTAAGGACGCGGATGGCCTGAAAGCCTTTTGTCCTGGTTGCAGTCCCAGGGACTTGGAGAGCACTGGGCGTAAGGGAACCGGAGCCGTGCTTCTCCAGTTGATAGGTGGCCTCCGACAAGCCCCTTCCTGGCTCTGGACCTCAATCCCCATTTGTTTCTTGGCAGGAGCTCTAGCTCTGCTGTTCAGCCGAATAGCTTTTGGTCCCCTGGTGAGACCAAAATCATAACACACGTTTGGTTCGCCTGTGTACTTCAAAGATTAGCCGTTGCCTAACTCGCTGGGGTCTCAAGTTCCTGTTTCTCTGTGCTTTTTCTAAGGAAGTTCTCAGCCTCGCCAGAGCAGATAATGGTAGCAATTTTGTTGCTTCAGCGAATAGGATTTTCGTCTACTTCTCCTCTGCTCTGCGTAATCCCAAGGTCCCCAGGCGCAGAGCTGTGTTCGTTCAAGTCCACTCCCTGACGGCACACGCTGAGCACACAGTAGGTGACCTGGAAGTTGTGGCTGAGTGACTGCACTGATGAGCCACACCTATTAGCCACGCTGCTCCCCTGGGTGGCAGAACCTGGCACTTACAGAGCCCGACTGTGTACGGAAGCCCACACACCGATGGTCGGGCAGCCCCGTAGTTAAGAGCATAGCCCTGGAGTCATGTTGCCGGGGTTCAGATCCTGAGATGCCACCTGGAGCTGCGAGGCTTTGGCAAGTTGCTTAACCTCTCTGGGCCTCCGTTTCTTCACCTGCAAAATAGAGGTGATGATATTACCTGAGTCACTGCGCGAGGACAAGAGAGAGAATGTGTGTGTGTGTAAAGCACTCAGGACAGTGCCAGGCACAGAGGAAGCACTTAAGAAATGTTTGCCCCTGCTCTTCTTGATATCCAGGGGGAGACAGAAGACTTGAAATATTTAAAGACTGTGCATGTCCCATGTCTGGAAAGATGCAGGTGCGTTTGGTATTTGGAGAGGAGTTAATCATTCGATGGCTCTTTGTTGAGTGTGGGGCCCTGATGGGGAAGACGCAGCGAATCAAGGCAGGCTTTAGAGAGGAGGTGACCTTCAGGACCTCAGAAGCTGGGTAGGCTCCAAGTGGATGGAGATTTTTAAGGGGAGGCTTCCCTGGGGACGGGAGGGGAGGCAGGGGCTGGTTGTCCAGGGGCCTGGGGAGCTGAGATCAGGCTAGAGAAGCCTGCCCAGGGCTGTCAGAATCCACCAGGCACTCAGAGTCAGGGTTTATCTCCGCAGGGTCATCACTCCATTGGGCAGTATCCTGCTGGGGACTGCAATGAAGAGTCTGCTCTTGAGTGTGTTGTGAATACAGTAATAGTTCAAGGCTCTCCTGGAACTTTCTTGCCTTCCCAAGCTTCCCACGCTTCATGACGTGACTGTTGGCCCAGCACAGAGCATGGTAGCAGTCAGGAGGTGTTTGCCTGTGGGGTAGGGGGAGCGGGGCTTGTCTGACAGCACCTATAAAGGCAGGGCTGCCACTGCTACTGCTGCCCCAGCAGTCTTCTCAAAGAGGGTGCACGCAGCAGTGCGTGGGAACAGCCCAGGGGAAGAGGACTTGGGTTCATCCCAGCCAGCTCCTCCCCACCCCGCCTCCACTTTCTTCCCAAACAATCAGCCATTCATCCCAGGTGCTGAGCCAGGGGAAGGAGAGGGAACAAGACAAACCTGGTCTCTTCCCTCATGGAGCTTGGAGACCTCATCCAGCATGGAGACCCCATTCAAGCAGGTACAGACACACAACATACTGTCTAACTGGGATGAGTCCTGAAGGAAACATAGTTGCCGAGAGGGACTTATTCAGAGAAGATGGGGAAGGCATCTCAGGGAAGGTGGGGTGGGGGATGGGAAGGAGGCAGTTAAGGCAGACTGGGAACAGCAGGGGGCAAGACCCTGAGGTATAAAGTGTTTGGTGTATTTAGGGAACCGGGAGAGGTTCGGGTTATGTCTGGAAGAGTCTGCAAGGTCAGGCAGGGCCTGGCTGGGCTTGGCAAGCCTGGGTAGGTCTGAGGCCAACAGCTTTGCTCACCCAGAGGTGTGATAACGAAAGTATTACAAGTGATTTTTGTTTTAAAATTAACATCAGAGCTTCTGAATACTTGAATCGTCATCATTATTATTATCATCATCATCAGGTTTTCATACTGATCATTAGTCATCAAGAAAAGGCTTCTTCAGCACTCCCTACTTATGCCCTTTCACATACTACTTCACAATTCACAAAGCCCTGTTGCTTCTGTTGCTGAGGGAGGCAGGTTGCAGTTATTACTGCTGTTTTTAGAAATGATGGAACAGAGAGGTAAAGTGACTTGTCCAGAGTCATACAGCTTAATCAAGATTTGAAGTCTTGATTCACTACTCTTTCTGTACTACCAACTGCTTTTGTTTAAGAAGGCCAACGCAGAAGTTGCTATTTCTTTTTAGCCAGATTGCCATTCCAAAATGATCATAGTTTAAATGTTTGGGTATAGAATGATGTAACAGTAATTATGTTAGGGCAATGGGATTAAAATCACTTTTTAACTGTTTTCTATAATGTTATACAATATATTTATAGTTCTTTTTTAAGTTTTAATTTTTTTAACTTCCACACAATCTCCCATCCAACTTCTTTCCAAGGTTCTAACACATCCATTTCTACCCTTGTAGATCTCCAGTCTTTTTGATTTTATATTTAAATTCTTTCTTTTTCTTTTATTTCTATTCCCTGAATCTCAGGAAAGAGATTGTAGCAGATTATAAATCAGCCCCTGCTCACAAATACATTTAAGTCAAACCAGAAATCAACACTTCATGCTTAAAGTAGCTTTCAGTATTTTATTTTATGACTTCTGGATATTGGGTGGAAAATCAGTTTGATAGCTGGGGCTCGTTTGTATAGAGTTCCTCAGTAGACTCTGCACTAGCCCACTTTTTAAAAAACTGTGTTAAAGTGCACATAAAACTTTACCACATGGACTTCCCTGGTTGTCCAGTAGTAAAGAATCCGCTTTCCACCGCAGGGTTCGATCCCTGGTTGGGGAAGTAAGATCCCGCATGTTGCATGGCACAGCCAAAAAATAAATTACCGCTTATACTATTTTTAAGTGTGCAGTTCAGTGATATTAAGTACACTCACATTGTTTTACAACTATCACCACCCTCCATCTCCAGAACTCTTTTCATCTTGCAAAACTGAAACTCTGTACCTATTAAACAACTTCCCATTCCCTCCTCCCCCACCCCCTGGAAACCACCCTTCTACTTTCCGACTATATGAATTTAACTACTCCAGGTAACTTATTCATTGGTCCATTTTAAGGAGGTATATTTGAAAGGGAGAGTAGGTTTCATCTGGAAATAATGAACTCTTGGTTAACTTTCCAAGTTGATGCACACTGCAGCTCTCAGCTTTATGTGGCTGTGTTCCAGCAGAGTTTTTAAAAGGCTGCTCATCTCCCAGGAGGGCTTTTCCCACAGAGGCAGTGTTGGTTCCAGCGCCCGTGGTGGCTGCGTGGAGCCTGGACACAGCTTCAGGATCCTTCTTAACACAGGCAGGTACTACCAGTTAACCAGAAGTAGCACACCTTTTGGAACCTGTGCCGTCCACAACCTAGTGCAGTGCCCAACTTTTACAGATGGGTGTCAGTCCTAGGAGGGGAAGGGACCATTTGAGGGGCAAGTGATATCACAGGTCTCTTTGTGAGAGACGAAAAGGGCCTGGTAGGACAGCCCGAAGCCTGGGGAGGTGATTAGTATGCTTGTAAAAACATCAGGGCAGAGCAGCTCCCAGAGGGGTAGAAGTTGTCAAGGTAAAGTCCGCTTTCTTCAGATGCTCTTTGGGATGCTGGCTTGGGCTTGAGGTCTTTGTAAAAGTGTATTCTAGTCAGAGTCTGCCAGCAGAAGGGAGAGACCAAATTTGTCTTTCTACGGTGATTTCTAAGCTTTGTAGGAATGTGTGTGTCAGCCTCCTTGTCAGCCAACTTGTATTTTTGTTGTGAGACCGGATGCTGTGAAGGTTGGGTTCTGGAGACTGCAACCTGGAAGGTTTGCACTCACTTAGCAGATAGAACACTTGCTGTGTGACGCTGAACAAATCCCTCAAACTCTCTGAGCCTCCATTTCCTCAGCAGCACAAGGGGCGATGGTGAAAACATCTCTTTGTGGGGCTCAAATATAAGGACCTCAGACAGTGACTGGGCCAGGGTAGTAGCCAGCGATGCCCGAGCAGGCAATAAACACCGGTAACTATGACGATTAGTCGCTAATATTCAGCGAGTCCTTACAGTTGCGGGATGCTGGTGACTTTCCCTTGGGGAGGTCTTCTTTTAAAAAGATCTTCCCAGATGTCACCATGCTGTGCTTTTAGAGGTGGTTGGGAGAAAACTCGAGTAGAGTTTGGAGGGTATGGATGGTGTGGAGGCGGAGGGTAGGCCTATAGTCCCTGCTTGTCCCAGCACCTCTGTCTTTTGCTCGCCAGGTCGCCCCTCACAGACTTCCCTGCTGCTGCATTCTCAAGTCTTCCAGGGGAAGGCCCTGCAGGCCTGTCTCACTTTTGGGGTGAAGACAGAGACAGGGTCCCACGTCGTAAGTGGCAGCAGGCATTTGCCTGGCACCCCTTCTGGGTGCCACAGGCATGGGAACCTTGCAGTCCCTGCCTTCAGGGGACTCAGGGTCTAAACGGAGAAGGAGAAAAGTAAACAGGCCTGTAAAACAGTGTGACGGCAGGGGCCCGTGGCACCTCTAAACCTGGGGCGCGACCCAGTGAGGGGTGCCTGGCAGGTGCGGAAGGACAGTCAGGGAAGGCTTGTAGGGAGTGATGCTGGAACGGAGACCCAGAAGAGGCGGTGGGATTAGGGAGGAGGAGGGGCATTGCAGGCAGGGAGCAGCCTTGCAAAGACCCGGACGCTGGGAACATGGGGCGTTGGCATGAAGAGGGTGGCAGAGAAAAGTTAGAGGGGTGCTTGGCAAGGCAGGGACACCAGAGGTCACTACCCTAAAATGTTAGAATAGTGATACAGATGCGGCTTGGGGTGGGGGTCGGCTGCGGTCCTCAGGGCACTGAACTTTCCTGACCTGCCTCAGGCCAGAAGCCCCCAGCTTCTGGCGCATGGAGTCCTTGGAAGGCCTAGAATCAGGCAGCTGCTCTGTGGGCCCCTTGCTCAGATATTTGGGCCCCTCAAGTGATTGTAATGGTAGTTCCTCACCTGCCAAGCCCTTTCCTGCCTGTCTTCCCAAGAGAGTCTCACAGCAGCCCTAGGGCAGTGAACAGGGCGAGTCAGTATTGTTCCCATCTTACAGATGGGTGAGAGTGAGGCCCGGGGAGCCTTAGTCATACAGTCAGTGAGTGCAGGAACAGTGCTCACTCTCAGGGCCTCCTGACCTACAGGCCACTTCTGTAACTCAGCAGCAGGTATGGCGGGGGGCAGGGGGGGAAGGGAAGCCAGTGTCGGCTGGTCTCTTGTTCTGAGGATGGGTTTATCATCTCAGGTAGGAGCTCTGTGCTGCCCGACTGTCCAGAGGAAGGTGTGTTAAGCCCTGACCGTGCTGCCTTAGACCTTAGAGTTAGTCCTCCCATCATTTCGCCTGTAGCTAGGCCATTTGAACCTTCTCCTCCCTCTCCTCTGCTAGTCGGTAACAATTCTCTGGAGGCAGAAAAAAAAAGAAATTGAACTGTGAATGTCGCACACACAAAAATGATGTCTGATGTCACCTCCATTACTGAGTGTGAAGTAGGACGGCAGAGAAAAGAGGAAACATCTCAGTCCTGGAAGGAATCTTAAAGGTCACCCGCGGGGGCTTGAGTCCCTCCCTGCATCCGTCGTGCCTGTGTCTAGCCTAGCTGATCGCCTCCTAGGCAGCTCTGCCCCTTAGAAACTGCCTCCTTATAATGAGGCAAAACCTGCTCCCCCTTAACCCCCACCTTCCTGTCCCCTCTCTGGTTGTGCTGTAATGACCTGGACCACATGGACAATGTATGTGAGAGTCTCCTAGGTATTTGAAGACAGTAGCCATGCCCTTCTGAATCCCCTCTTTTCCAGGCTACTACTCCAGTCTCTCTAAGCACCTCCTCCCTTGTGTTAGACTAGGCATGGCTCATGGCGCATGTGCGTCACACCCCATCTGTGGCAAATCTGAGACAGACGTCACCAATCAGTCGCAGCACTCTTGTTCAGTCAGTCCCAGGCTTTCTCCTGCAGTAGTCCCTGCGGCTACGCCCAGTCGGTGGAGTTTTACTTTATTGTGAGTTTCTTGAGGTCTGAGGACTACTAACACTGGGTGGGTCCCTAGTGCCCACCCAGAGCCCAGTGCATGGCCTACTTGTCGTAATGGGAGGATGGATTAGAGACTTCTCCGTGTGCGATTGCCCCCTTCTCATCGGGCTCCAGTTTGTCAGTGTCCCTTGTCCAGAATCGCCAACAGTACCCACAACATTATCCAGAGTTCAGTGGGGCTGCCCCCTCCCTGGTCCTGCACCTTCTCTGTCAGTGTAGCCTCAGACCGTGTCCTGTGATCAACTAGAGTCGCTAAGACATTTTCCCACATGTCTGTTTTCTGTGTAATTGTCCAAGTTGGGGTCCTGAACTCAAAATCTTAATATAAGCTCTGAGAACTGGGCCCTTGTCCCTGTCCCCAGGCCTGGCACCAGGGAAGGCGACCTGGCCTGGGCTGACCTGAGCTGAACTCACGGTTTTCCCCATTCACTTCTGCTCTGTTCATTTCAAACCATCTCTTGGCCGCCCAGGGTTCTTGGCTCCGGGTTCTGACACCCGATATGCCACCTGTCACTGCAGGCACAGTGAATGAGCCTGTTAACACCGTCTTTCTATTCTGGGATCCGCTTGGTCATTCAGAACAATGAAAGAGGCCAGCAATCGAGGTGCACAGGGCCTGGCAGTGTCTGGCTTTGCACACTGGATGTGGGCCCCTGTGACAGCTTGTAAAAAGCCAGGCTTTTGTGACCCATTACTAGGGTTTGACATCAGCCCTCCAGAAGTGAGGGTGGTTTTTGAGGCTCTTTCTTCTAAGTAGTACTTCCCAGGCTGGGCTCCTGGGACCTTAGGGCTTTGGAAAGACCACAACAAGGTCCACGTGCTAGAGCCAGTATTTGAAAAGTCAAATCTTGGATTCTCCACCCCCGACTCCTCCACCAGGCCAGACAGGGGCTGTACACATCAAGTTTTTGTCTTGGACTGGAACCACCATAGCAGCCCTGTAACTCTGGCCATCTTCTCCTCATCAGCACTCCCTACTAGTGTTTATAGCTTTAATGTATGAGAAAATCATGATTCAGGAACTGCTGCTTGGAAGCTGGTGTCTCTTTCAAGTTTGGACTCCCAGGGGTGGTGGTAGTAAGGTATCCCGAGGGGTAGGATAGGGGCCTCAGCAGAGCTGCCAGCAGAGCCAACTCTGCCGGCAGGTCTCTGGGGATAAATAAAAGGACATTTGCCGCAGATTCCAGCACAGAACGGGCAGTGAGGGGTGAATGTTGCCTGACAGGTTGCTTACTGGATACGGTCGCAGTATTCGTGGAAATGTTTTTTGAGAAACAGCATGCCGTCTGGGGTCCCCTGGTCAGGGGCTGGAGGAGGTGGGGCTCAGCCACACGTGGGTGCCTCCCTGAATGCCTAGAGCTGGTGGTCTCCAGGCTGGGAGTCAGGTGGGCAGAGGGAACACACCCACACTCAGAGCCCCAGGCAAGGTCCCTGCTCTGCCACCTGATCCTCAGGGAGTGCATTTGCCTTTCTGATCCTCAGTTTCCTCATTTGTACTATGAGGAGGTTGAATTAGTCCGGTGGATCCCAAAATACCATATGGAGGAAAAAAAGAAAATGGAGGTGCTCTGAGGGCCCTGGTGGGGGGTGGGAGTCAAAAAGCCTCCCCAGGCCCTCTTGAGGGCCCCCAGAACCTGGTTTGAAAGTCACTGGAATTACTATGTCCTCGGACCCTAGAATTTGGAGGTTTTCACATCCTCGTTCCAGTCCCAGTACCCCATCAGCCAGCTGTGTGACCTGGGATGAGTGGCCTCACCTCTTTGGGCTCTGCCTTGAGGCTGTAGTGAGATTTAGCCAAACTGGGGAAGTCCTGAGTGACTGGGAAACCACGTCAGGGGTTCTGGTGTTTCTGGTGGAGGGTCAGAGTGTCCAGGACTGCACATCCAGAAGAGAAGGACCTGAGGAAGGGCTGTGGGTGGCAGTAATCACAGGCAGAGCAGGCCGCCTTTTTCTTCCACATGCTGGGGTTCTGGTCCAGGGGCACCAGGCCTCTGACCCCATGGCCAGCAGAGCCAGAGGCAGCCACCATCTAACCCACTCAGAGGATATCGCCAAACCCTGCGTGAGGACCCAAGATTAGGGTCCTGACTGGGGAACTGGCCTGGCCAGAATCTCAGCCAGGCCCTGTTAAGTGCACCTAACTCCAGCCCTGGTCAGTGTGGTGAAGCAGCAGCTACAAGTGCTGGCTCTGGAATCAGAAAGCCTGAGCGCAAATCCTGGCTGTGTGACCTGGGGCTGTTCACTTCTCTCTGGGCCTCACTTTTTTCCTCTTTGAAGTGGGAGTGATAGGCCTGGTGAAGAGTTGATGAGCCAATACAGTTAAAGCTTTTCATGCTAGGCCAGTTCACGGCCAGCCCTCAGGCAGGGGAGATGCCCGGGAGCTTGTGAAGGCTCCTGACCGGCAGCTTCCTGTCCTCAGAGAATCAGCTGACCTGAACTGTGGGTCCACCTGGAGGGCATTGCTTAACCCTGTCCTCCAGCACCTCTGGCCTGAACGTGTCAGGACAGAGCCACCTCATACCTTTGACCCCAACTGGTGTGTGAACAGGGCTTCTAAGGAGCAGCTGTCTCTGGAGGGGGCGAAGGGTGTTGTCCCAGCAACCAAGCTGGTCCCTCTCAGGCAGCTGCTCCAGGCCCATGAAGGGGGGCGGCCATCTGTGCTCTGGATGGGGCTCTCCCGCCACCTGTGCCCTGGTGCCAAGAGCCTGCAAGCAGAACTGGCCTGCCGACCAGAAGGGGCTTCTCTGCTTTTGCCCAACAGACCTGAGACACCACCAGAAGGGCCTCCTGCTGCCTCGATTTCAAGGTTCCCAAGGGTCTCCTGCCTTTCCAAGGGGGAGGTTCTAGTGGACCGGCTTCCTGGGGAGCAGGGGGAGAGGGGCTGGAGCTCCAGAAGGAGCAAGGAGGCCTGAGGACAGCTGTTCCAGCAGTCACAAACCTGTGTGCCATGGGCCACGTTAGCAGGCAGGCACGTACCTGCCCAGTGTTTTTTAAAACTTAGAATTGACTAACTCCATTTTAAAAAGAATTAACTAACTCCACTTTTAAATTTAGAGGTTTTATTTATTTATTTTTAAGGCCAGATTTCTGGCTTCTCTCACCCAGGTCTCCACATGACAGCTGTGGGCCAGAGGGGTTACATGCTTGGTCTCCTGTAGACGTTTAAACTTGTGACGCCCATTCAAGGCCAACCCACTTAGCTGGAAAAACGAAGACCCAGAAGGGATTAGACCCTGTGCAAGGTACACAGTCGACCACAGCCTCACAGAGCACGGCCACTGTTAAAAGCTAAAAGCCTGTTCTCTCATCTATAAAACATCAGTGATGATTATCTCCCCTCCCAGGCCTGTGTCTGGAATAAAGTAGTACCTGGCCCAGGACTCACTCAGTCATGATTCTTTTAAATCTGTACATATGATATGCCTTGCCTGGAAGATGTTGCCGGAAGCACTGCTTGCTTGCTTTCTCTGCCGCCTTTCAGAAATGGTTATTTTTCAAGTTGTTTCTGATGCCCAGTGCTTAGGGTTTATTGAGCTCTCGTTCCCACAGCTTCATTGCCGAACTTCAAGCAGAGCTGCTCCAAGCTTTACCTCCCACAGCACTGGCCATTAGATTCCGACTCAGAGTCAGGAGTAAATCATTCTTCCCTGAGCGTCAGTCTACCCAACTGTCAAATAGGGGGTTGTTCATTAATTCAGTAAATACTTACTGAGCCCAGCCATGTATCGGGCCTGGTGCTGGGAAAGCATCTTAATTCTATAAGGTATTCAGGGTCCCCACCCTCAGGAATCTATATTAGATACTCAGGATCTCTGTCTGGTAGGGGAGAGAGACAAAAGACAAGTGAACCAGTAAGTTGATCAGTGCTCGATGAAATAAACAGGATCCTCAAAGGAAGAACAGCAACTTTAGACAGGGTGGTCTGGGAGGCCCTCATTGAGGACATGACCCCTGAGCCGAGACCTGAGTGGGAAGCAGAGATGAGAGCAGGATGGGAAGGAGTAGGTGTGCAGAGGTTGGGGTGGGGATCATCTCAGACAGGGAAACAGCAGGTTCAAAGGCCCTGAGGTCGGCGCATGCTTGGAGTGTTTGAGGAATAGCAGTGTGACTGGAATGGAATCAACAAGGGAAAAGTGCAGGAACTGAGGCTGGAGAAGGGGGCAGTGCCTGTAGTAGGCCAAGGTGGGCAACTTCATGGAGTGGGGAGCCTTTGAAAAGCTTTAGAAATGGGAAGAATTAATCCAATTTGTACTTTAAAAAAACTCCTCAGGCTGCTTTCTGGAGAGTGATTGTGGGTGAGTTGGATCACCGACAAAGCAGGGAGGCCAGAGGGTAGAAAGTGGAAACCTAGACCAGGGTGGTGGGGTAGAGAGAAGCCCGGCTCTGTGACATGTGCTTTTGTGGGGGAAGGGCAAAGCCTTACAGATGGGGGAGGCCTGGGAAGCAGGGGGCAGGACTCCCCAGGCTTCTGGAGTGTGTGATGGAGTGCGTGCGTGGGGGTCCCCTCTTTAGAAGAGCAAGGCTGACGGCGGGGAGGAGAGGCTCAGATTCATTCTGGACACACTGAGCTTGAGATGGCCTTGGCACCTCACACAGAGCTGCCTGGTGTGCCGGGCTATTGAGAAAGGAGGCAATGCGCCCTTCCAGCTGCAGTCAGGTCCACGTGCTGTAAATCCTCTGACTGCAGGCCAGTTTGGAGGGACTTTGTGAGGGATGCTGTGGGCAGGAAGAAGATACCACCGTTCCCGGTGTCCAAGCAGCCCCAGGAAGCCATGGACCCTGTCCGAGAAGAGGCAGCCCTCTCTCAGGCCTCCCTGGCTTCCCTTCACCAGCTAAATTACCTAAATGCCACTTTGCCAAGCCATGCCCTGCTCAAATCTGTCTTCCCACACCTTGGGCTGTGCTGCCCGCTCCTTTGCTCGGAGCATCCCTCCACCTGAAAGCCCTGCATCTCCTTGCCCCTCAGTGACTCTGGTCCATCCTGCCGGACCCAGTCAACCTTCATGTCTTCCAGAAAGGTCCTCAGCTGTCCCCCAAAAGGTGATCACTCTCTCCTTCATCGAGAAACCATGGTAAGTGGAATCATAGGGGCCACCCCAGGATTACAAACATCTTCATGTCTGCCATCTCTTTGAATTCTACTCAGAGCACATTGGGAGTCACACCCCATTTTCTGGGTGAAACAGTTAACATGTTCAAGGCTGTTGCCTCTACATGACCCTTACAGAGTTGGCACAGTGGGCAGGGCATAGGGTAGGGGTCAGGCTTCAGGCAGCCTGGGTTCAATCCCTGGCCCCAACACTGCCTGGCTAGAAGGTGAGCTTGGGCGAGTCTCCCCACCTCTCTGAGCCTCACCTGGAAAACAGGGCAGTGAGAAACCTACCTCACATATCTGTTCTGAGGGTTCATTTGGCCAAAGTACAATCCATTCTCATTATTCATGGTGCTTACATCCGCAATGTCTCACAAACACTGAATTAGTGAATACTGAACCATTCCTCCTGTGGGAAATGCAGAGTCCCTGCGTTTCCACCCGCTACCAGCACAAACCACCAAGATACCTTATTTAATATATTGTTGATTTATTAACACTGATCTAAGCACTGTAACTCAAGCCTGAGCAAAGCTTATCTGACATACGTGTTTTCTCCATAAAGCACATCACAACCTTCTTGCACTTAGGAACATTGGGCAACACTTCAGCACTATACTTGGGGGCCATTTCAAGCAGAGAAATCACCACCAACAAAAAAACACTTAAAAATGTGAAAGCACAGCACTAAATAGACCAGGAAAAGGGTGCTTGTTTACAGTATGAGCTGAAACAAGAAGGCAGTGTTGCCTTGTTCAGCCTCAGCTGGGAACCTGTGTGTTGGGAAACTCAGATTTTCAGGTTCTGCTCAAGTCTGCAAGTGGCTGCAAAAAAAGCCCCGCGAGTATGAGTCTTAGCAAGTAGGCAAATTCGCAGATACAGAAGCATGAGGAATGAGGACTGAGTGTAGATGGCGTGCTTGCTCAGTAGCACTGTTAACTTTGGCACTGATACCAACAGGAGGGCATCCTGAGTGCACCCCTTCTGGGCAGGGCTCCAAGGGTGTGGCCGGACTCCCTAAGCTTTGTGGCTTCGTCTTTCCCAGACACCTTTGTAACCTCTTGGCTCCTGTGGACTTTGGGGTCTGAGGCAGGTACAGATTCTGGAAGCCCTGAGTGCCCCCACTGAAGGGCTTGTTCCACTTCCACTGGGTGGGCGGTGGCACCATCGGAAGGTTTCAAAGCAGTGGCGTGATTGGATTCCTCAAGTGGCCCATTGGCCAGGGTGGAAGAGGGACAGCAAAGGTAAGATAGGAGGGTGAGGGGCCAGGGAGCGGCGGTGTGGGGCATCTAGGGGAGGCTGGCTCTAGAGGGGGGGAGAAGGGAAGGATGGGGAGGCAGGTAGGGAGCCCCTGGTTGTGGGCAGTGGGGAGGAGCCCCAGGAGGATGCTGGGGTAAGAGGTGCTGCCAGTCTCTCTTGCTGGCGTTTGAAATTGAAGTTTGATGTTGTTACTCTTAAGGTACAGTGAGGGAGGTGGTTTCCAGGCTGGCAGAGGGGGAAAGTAGAGGGCACGTGAGCCATCGGCAGGAAAGTGGCTCTGAGAGGTCAGTCTGTCCCCGATCCTGACTTAGCTCCTTGGAATTCTCTCCCAGCTTCCCCTGCTTTGAGGGAGGAAACAGGGAAGGAGGGAGGAATTTGAGGCTAGGTGGGCGGGAGCCGTGAGTTCTGCTTTAACCGTAGCACACGAGTGAGCTCCCCGATTCAGCTGCGCGGTTTGACAGGTTACTTGTCGGGTGAGAGAAGGAGGGCTCTTACAGGCTCTCAGCCCTTCCTCCGACAAGCCGGGCAGAGTCAGCAAAGGAGTTTAGGGGGTTCTGGCTCTGAGGCCAGCTCCATTCACGTGGGGTCTTGCATGGGTCCGCTGCCTCTTATGTAAAGCCTGCAGCCATGGCTCCTACACTGTTTAGGCCGCTTCTCCTTCAGCACCCCTGCCAAGCTCGGGCCCTTGGGAGCCAGCAGACGTGAGGACTAGGCTGGGCCTCCAAGGCACTTGCAGGAGGCTGTCATGCTGGGGCTGCTGGGGAAATGGAGCCACAGCCAGTACTCTGAGCACCTGAAGCTCTGATTGGCCATCTTATACACCTTGACATTAAAAAAACAAGATGTGGAAACAAATTCATTCTGACCTGAAAAATAGAGTTTGCAGGATAAAATCTAGGGCAGAAGGCGGAAATGAGACAAAGGGAGCTTCTACTTAGAAGAAGCAAGGACTTGTGCACAGTGGGGCAGGGAGGCTGGGCTGGATGTCTGGGGCCGGGGGCAGGTGGCATCACACAACCAGCTTCTGTCTGAGCCTTGGCATGATGGACCGGCATGGCCAAGGTGAGGGCAGGGAAGCATGCGGCCCCCGGGCACAGCTGTGCAGTGTGCAGACAATGCTGTGTCTCAGTGATGTGTCACTCAGGATCTTTAAAAATATGCACAAGGACCAGCTGGAGGAGACAGTCACCCTGGAGTGATGTTCACCCCCAAGCTTCCTGGGCAAATCTGAAAGTTTTCCAAGAGTGGACACAGAGTTGGACCCATATGCCATTTTGGTGTAAATTGTGGCACATAGAATATCTCCCCAGGGCAGGGAGGACCGCAGTTACATCCTGGCCGGGCCAACATCTTGGGTCTCGGGGGCACTTGCTTCCCTCTAAGGTTTAATTGGCAAATGATGGTTGTGCACCCTCTGGACTGGGGACCGGCTGCTGACCCGCATGGGACACACGCTCAGTCGGAGACCTGGCCACAGCCCTGAGTGCTCCAGAGGAGAGGGTCGGACTCTGCCTGGGCCAGAAAGGGCTGAGAGTGGAGGGACTGGCCGGAGGACGGGAAGCATGAAGGATGTGCAGAGGGGTTCTGGCAGAAACGGTGCACGTGCAAAGGCTTTGGCGTCTGAAGAGTGTGGTGTGTTTGTGAAGGGGGTGTGGGTTCTGTGAAGCTGGAAGGGGCATGCTGAGCGGGTGGGAGGGCAGGAGGTGAGGCTGTAGGATGGGTGGGTGGGACCAAACAGAAAGGGCTCCAAATTTGAGATGGGACTAGAACCTTGGGTTCTAAAGTGTTGGGAGCCTTCACTATGGCTAAATCTTGATTTTTGGCAACCGAGGGGTTTTTGTAGCGATGATGAGGTTCTTCTTCTTATTCAACAAATATTTATTGAGAGCTTTCTATGCTTGAGATATTACCCTGGGCCCGGGACACGACCTGCTGTGCCAAGACAGACAGAGCCCCCAGCCGCCTCAGGCCTGTAACCATCAGCAAGTGAATGCCTCGCTGAGCTGATGCCAAATGTGATGGGCGCGCTGATGGAGATCCTGAGTGATGGGAGAGCAGGGAGCAGTCAGGGGAGGCCTCCTAGAGGAAGTGACACTTGAAACATGTGAGGTGCTGAGAGAAGCCTTCCAGGCAGAAAGAACAGCTTGTGTAAAGGCCCCGAGGTGGGAGGAAGTGTGGTGGGCGTGAGGAACACAGACTGCCTGGATCGCCACGTTGGAAGGGGCTGGGGGAGGTGTTGGCCTATGTTTCTTGGCATTTCACGCCTGTGAAATGAGAGCTGTCCTGTAGATTCGGGCCCCATCCCCCTGCCCTGGGGGCGGGGACAGTGCTCACAGCTGAGAGATGCCCCGAAATCCTCTCCATTAGTCACACCACTTGTCTGGCTGTCACCTGTGCCCCAGGAGACATAGAGAATCCAAGATGAGTTCACTTTTTCTTCTTTCACATCTGGCCATCTGGCCTGGCCTCCCTCTAGTTCACTTTCTCTCTAATGAGTGGCTGCGTCAGCAGGACTCTGGCCTACACAGAGGCCTGAGACAGAGGCTGGAGGGTCAGTCCTCTGTCCAGACCCTTGGACAGTCCCATTATCTCCTGGGTGGGGCAGGTCCCTGCACAGACTGACTCCTCCAGGCCAGTGTTAGCCCCACCACAGGTGGGGACAAGGACCCTGACTGGGGTCACACGGCCTCCGCCAGGCTTAGAGCCCAGTTCTGGGTCCTCATGCTCACTGCCACCCTCTTTAGGGGCATATTCCCCCCCTTAAACATTTTGAGCAGATTAGGGCTTCGCTTTTCTAATCTGGGGCAGAAGACTCCACTGAAGCTTTCTTGGGATATTTAGGCCAAACAAACAAACAAATCCTGAAATCCCCAATGAGTCGTGTCTCTGCTGGGCTCTGGTGGTCATGGGCTTCAATGGGCTTCTCTACGTGTCCAGCTCTTGGGGGAGACTGCCCCTGGCTGGTCAGGGAACCAGTCCAGCCTCCCCACCAGTGTCTGGGGAGTGGTGAAATTTTGGCTCACCCCCTGTCCTCCAGGCCTGTCTCCCTCTGTACCAGAAACTAGTCAGAGCCATGCCAGCACTGTGCTGTCTGAGCCTTGACCTCTGTGATGTAGCCTATGTAATCACTCCCTGTGGCCACGCAACTGGTATATGACAGAGCTGGGGTCTGAACTCAGGCTTGTCTGGTTCTCTGCTGCCTTCTGGCTTTTGGATCCTCACTACCAAAGGAATGACTCTCAAATGGTAGAATTTCAGGCAATGGGGAGGAGGGATTCCTAGCAGGAGTCTCCCTTTCAGTCACAGTGAGGGGAGCCTCCATACTTACCCTTAAATGAGAGCATAAATGGGAAAATGCTGTGAGTTAGTCAAGGGCTATGTGAATACAGTGTGCTGTTAGAACTCCTCCACCCCCACTGAACAGATAAAGGTACTAAAAAGTTCACTGGGGGACAGGGACTTCGGTGAGGCATTGTCGGGGCCTGGAAGCCAGGCCTCTGCCTTTAGTCTAGGCCCCTCCTCCTCCAGCTGTCAGGCCTCAGCTTGGATGTGCCCCTGCACACTGGCTCCAGAGTCCAGCAGGATGCTGAGGGGCAGAGTGGTCAGTGAAAGCCTCAGACACCTGCAGCCCCAGCCCAGCAAAGGGGGGCGGCCTGAGGCCCGGGGAGTGGAGTGTGGTGGGCTGTGCAGCCGAACAGATGTGGTTGTCACTTGCTGTTGGCAACTCTGGGCAAGTTATCTAACTTTCTGAGCCTCGTGTGCCACATCTTTAAAATGGGCATAATCATATCCCCACCTCACAGAGTCACCGTGAGGTGTAAATTACAAAGCCATAAAACTGCTGAGCACAGCTCAGTAAGCGGCCCAGCTTTCGGCTGTCAGCCTGTGCCTTACAACCAGCTGAACACAGGAGCTCATCTTCCAGAGCAGGCCTGTCCCTTTCCACGGGGCAGGGCCCTGGAGGGTCCTTCTCCCGCAGACCGAAGCCCCGCCTCCTGCCCCTGCACCACCCTTCTTGGGTTGGGGAGTCAGAGACTGTGGGTGTGTCTGTCTGGGGGGATCCCTGAACAGAACTGGGAAATTTTGAACAGAGGAGGAACAGTGCTCTTGGCTCTGAGCTCCCAGAGCACTTAGTCACCTAGACTAGGTCAAGCACAAGACACGGCTCCCAGCTCCTGGGCTTTTCTACTGTGGCCTCTATTGCTGTTGAAGTAGTTGTGTCACGGCTGTTTCTCTGCTGATGGGGGCTCCTAGCTTTCCCGGACCCCAGTACAGGGCCTGGCTTAATACACGACTATCAGGTGAACAGACAGATGGATGGGCTTTTTATATTACATTTTCTATTGTTAGGTAATTGTATATAATTTACATACAGTTGTAGGAAATAATACAGAGGGATCCTGTGTACCCTTTACCCAGTTTCCCTCAATGGAAAAATCTTGCAAAACTGTAGTATAATTATCATAACCCGAATATTGACATAGGTACAACCCACCAATCTTACTCAGATTTCACCATTTTCACTTGTATCACCTTGTGGTTTTTTAGTTTGATACAGTTTCACTGCATGTGTAGGTTCATGAATCCACCACCACAGTCAAGATATAGAACTCCCATCACTTTGCACACACTGGGGTCCTCCCTGTCGCCCCTGTATAACCAAGTCCCTCCAGCCTCCCCATCACTCTCTCCCCCTAGTCTCCCCACCAACCACTAATCTGTTACCATCTCTATAATTAGGTCATTTCAAGAATGCTTTATAAATAGAATCATGTGGTTTGTAACTTTTTGAGATTGCTTTTTCCCTCGGCGTAATTCACTTGAGATTCATCCAAGTAGTTGCTTGTATCAGTGGTTCATTTCTTTTTGTTTCTGAGTGGTGGTCTGGGCGCACCACAGCCATTCAGCCATTGAGTGGTAGGTCTCTCAGTGAGCTTGTTTCCACTTTGGCCTATATCAAATTAAGCTGCCATGAACAGTCCTGTATAAGCTTTTTGTGAATGTGTTATCATTTCTATGGGATAAATGCCCAAGGTGCACTTGTTGGGTTGTATGGTAATTGCATGTTTACTTTTCCATGGTTTTATCATTGTATACTCCCACCAGCCGTGAATGAGTGATTCGTTTTCCACATCCTCGCCAACATTTGGTGTTGTCACCGGTTTTTATTTTGGTCATTCTGATGTTTGAGTAGTGATATCTCACAGGAGCAGATGAATGGATTCTGCTGTGCCTTGTCACTGCCCCTGTGGCACTGGGCCTCATTTTGAGGGTTTCCATTGAGCCATCACCATCACCGTGATTGGCAGTCCCTTGAAGGCAAGGCTTAAAGCCACTCCTCTGGCTCCTCTTCTGGCCCGGGCCTCACCCGGGGAGAGGCTCATTTCAGTCCTCACTGGGGAAAGGGCAGTTGGAGTTAAGATGCTGAGAAAAGCCACTGGATGTGACCCAGCCCCTCACAGCAAGTAGCTACTGCTGTTTGAAAAGCACCTCCTGTTTCAGAACAAAAAGTTCAGCGTTTACGAAGCCAGCTGTGGGCCAGCCCTGGGCCAGATTCAGAATGGGACTCTGAGACACCAACTCCCACCTATGGCGGGTCCTGGTTCCCTGAATCTTGGTGGAGAACAGAGAGTCTGACCGGGCGTGATGGAGTCTTGGGGGAGGTAGACTGGTGTGTGGGGTTTTCACATAACAAGGTGAGGGGTGGGGTGGGAATGGCAAGATGTGGGGAAGGGTAGCTGAGCCCTGAAGGATGTGTTGGTCTCTGACCAGACAGGGAGAGGGCATCCAGGCACAGGAAACAAGGGTGGAGGGAAGGTAGGGTAGGAGGAAAAGACCTGGGCAGGGGAGTGGTAGGTCTCTCGGTGAGCTTGAGGACAAGTGAGGTTAACCATTCCTCAGCTGTCCTGACCGTCACTCTGCTGTCACCATCCAGCCCATGCCCCGGATGGATAAGACCTTTGTGGGGGACTCAGGTGAAGGGTGTGTTTGGTCCATGTGGGCATCCCCCACTAGACTTGGCCTTGGCTCAGCATGAAGGTGGGCAGGGCCTGTGTCTGTCTGTCTTGGTCATTGCTGTGTCTGACCCCCATTCTGCTCCAGAAATCCTCACTGAGGCCAGAGCTAGGGTCGGGTCAGGTAGGGCCTCAGCCCTGAAAGGGGCTCGAGAGGGCTGGGGCCTCACCTTCTCCCCTGCCCTCCTCTCACCCATCTGCAGGTTCATCATGCCTAGTGGCGTATAAGAAGACCCCGCCACCGGTCCCTCCACGCACCACATCGAAGCCGTTCATCTCCGTCACGGTCCAGAGCAGCACCGAGTCTGCCCAGGACACCTACCTGGACAGCCAGGACCACAAGAGCGAAGTGACGAGCCAGTCCGGCCTGAGCAACTCGTCGGACAGCCTGGACAGCAGTACCCGACCGCCCAGTGTGACACGGGGCGGAGTCACCCCAGCCCCCGAGGCCCCTGAGCCACCCCCAAAACATGCAGCTTTGAAGAGCGAACAAGGGACGCTGACCAGCTCCGAATCCCACCCTGAGGCCATTCCCAAAAGGAAACTGTCATCTATAGGAATACAAGTAGGGGCCCCTTTCGCACTCTGTCCTCGGCCCACGCCGTGCACCTGCCTGCGTGTAATTACATCTGGTGGAGGCCCACTAGGTCTCTTGGGCAAAGGTGGTTTGTCTATTTTGGGAGGTCGGCCCCAAGTGGCCAGACCAAATTCCACCCATAGTCACGTCTTCCTCACGTTCGCCCAAACATGCTGCGGGCTCTGCAGCTGTGGGCAGGTGTCCCTGCTCCAGCGATGGGTTGTCCCAGTGAATGTAGTTACACTCAGCCAGCCATCTCCTGTCCACTGTTTGCCTGTCCACTGTCTGTCTGTTCACTCCACCCTTTGCCCTGGCAGCTGACGCGTGGGAGGCGGGACTGGCCTAACAGTTCTCTGATCCAAGGTCAGCTCCGGTGCGGAGGCCACAGCCCCGCCTGGCGGTGGGAGCAGCGTGGAGCGTAGACGCCGAGGGCCAGGGGCCCAGGACTCAGGGCCCTGGAGCCTTGGGGGTTGCTCAAGGGGAACTTTGCCCAGAGCCCTCTCGGGCCTTGGGGACAGGTAGGTTGCTTGAGGTGCCAGGCCCATGTCAAATTGAGAAGTGGGATGTCGGTCCCGGTGCATCCCTCTGTGAGAAAGGATCCAGGCAGATAATTCCCCGGGACCAAGTGGCCAAAGCCAGCAGACCCTTCAGGAAGCCAGGCTCACTGTGCGCCCATGGCCAGGGCACACAGCAGGGCAGGGTGCGCCAGCTTCCCCTCCACTGCTTCATTGCACCTCCTGCATGCACTTAACATCAGTAATCTGCCTGCTGTTCGCTGAGTGGGGAAAACTTGGGCCCTGCCTTGCAGCTTTCAAGAGTTGCTCTAAATCCAGACTAAAGTGGAGCATACTCAGGGCAGGGAGGGAGGGCAGCTACAGTGAGCTAAGAGCTTGGGGGAGGCAGAGCCCCTCCAAACCCAGAGGGCGATCAAGGAGGTCCAGGTGGTGTGCATTGTGGCTTAGATTGGACAGGATCTCCATTTCCCCAGCCACCCCTGCGCAGTGGGGCATGGCCGAGTAGATGACAAAGCACCAAAATTACAGAAGGAACATGGGACTCAAAGGGGGGCAGAATGGACCAGAGATGGCTCACCGGCCGATTTCTTGCACTTGCCTCTTGGAGAGGAAAAATGTGGGCACATATACAAGAAGAAAGTCGGCCAGGAGACTATTCAGTTTTCTGGGCTCCTTCATAAGGGGTCCGGCCCCTGTCCTGTACAGCTCTCAGGAGAGACTAAGGAATACAGAAAATAGTCTAGTCCCAGGGTCTTTGTTTGGGCAGCCCCACCCTCTCCTTGGCCAAACCGGATGTTCTTATCTTTCCAGAAGACCTGAGAGAGTTAGACTCACCCTGATCCTTTCACTCGGCAGTTCACACGGGGCTGAGTACTCTGGCTCTTGGGCCCATCCAGGCTTCTCCCCCGGGTTCACCCCACCCGCACTCCATGCTCTCCAGGCAGCTTCTTGAGATCCGGTGATATTGCATCCTCTGAGCTGGCTCTTGCTGAAGGAGAAATGCAGCTGCACCCCCATGGCAAGGAGGAGCCTGGTGCTCAGTCCCTGCCCGGGAAAGCCTCCCTGGCCTCTGTGAAGCCAAGAGACGAGAGTCTCCTATTTCCAAGGACACCCCTACAACTCTCGTCCCACCCCTTGGTGCCTCGAGCCCTGGGTCAAGTGTGTGTTCTCCCTCATTCATGAGCGGTGGCGGAGGGGCTGACCTGGCTGCTCCGTGGCCACGTACCTCTGTCCCGGAAAAGAAAGGTAGGCCCAGGGCATCACTGGTATAGAGAAAGAGTGCCAGCTTTGCACGTGGCTCCCCTGGCCCACCCAGTGCTGAAGGTGACCTCAGCCAAGTGTGATCGAGGCCCAGGGCCGGCATCCCAGGGGCCCAGGGACTTGGCCGGCTCTTGCCTTCGTTGCAGCTTTCAAATCCAGAACTGCTGTCCGAGGTGCGCCCCTAGTGCCGGCGCCTCCAGCCTGCCCTTCACCTGCAGGGTTGGGGGAGCGATCTGTGCCTCGAGACAGCCCCGCTTCAACTACACCAGATAACGGCTGTGGCTTTGTGTGTGTGTGTTTTCTTTCTCTTTCGTTGTCCTTTTTTCTTTTCTTCTCTCTGATGCGTGTGAAGGAGAGGACTAGAAGGAACGATTCCCACCTCTCGGAGGACAACGGACCCAAAGCGATCGATGTGATGGCACCCTCCTCAGAGTAGGGAAAGCCAGTCATCTCCACCCCATCCCACCTCCCACCCACCTGCCCGCCCGCCTCCGCGCGAATGAGCAGTGCCCGGCTTAACCTGGTCCGGCCTCGGGCCCACGTGCAGTGTCCGCATGCCTCGTGTCTGTCTGTCCACACGTCAGTTTGCGTCGTCCCACTAACGTGAATTTCAGCAGCAAGTGTGGTGTTTGTTCTTTATTTTTGTCTTTGTCTCCGTGCCGTTGCTGTCGTTGTCCTTCAATAAGGTTGACTGCGTTCAGCCAGTGCCAAAAGAGGAGCCCAGTCCCGCTACCAAATTCCAGTCCATCGGGGTTCAGGTAGAGGACGACTGGCGGTAAGTGGCACCGAGGTGTTGGCTGCCTCTCCCCTCTCCTCTCCCTCCCTCTGCTCTCCCCTCTCCTGCGCCTTCTCCTCCTGCTCTCCCTAACCCACTTCTCCTTGCTGGATTTCTAGTAACCGAGCTGGGTTTGGGGTGCGGGCGGTGGCCCAGGTGTGGGAGGCTGGGTGGGCGGGCGTGCTCAACGAGCGCTTGCTCTGTGAGATTAATCAGCCACGGGGGCCGAGGCCGGGCAGAGACATGGCCTGGCACCCCGATGTTGGTGGGCGTCCTGGCCCCAGTGCAGTAAACAGGCAACCTTATGACCTTGTCTGTGTGTGCGTGTGCGTGTGGGCGGGGCGGGGGCTGAGCAGAGAATGAGACGGGGGCTGTGGGACCCGCTTCAGGCGCATGGTGAGCAGACGATGCATCCGTTTCTCTGTCTCCCGTGTGTCCGGGTCGGGGTGGCCTCTGGTCTCTGGCCCTCTGGGTGACTCACCCCTTACTGTCCCCACCCCACTCCACCCCGCACCCACAGAAGCAGCGCCCCCTCTCACAGCATGTCCTCCCGACGGGACACCGACTCGGATACCCAGGATGCCAACGACTCAAGCTGTAAGTCATCTGAGAGGAGCCTCCCAGACTGCACCCCACACCCCGACTCCATCAGCATCGATGCCGGCCCCCGGCAGACCCCCAGGATTGCCCAGATCAAGCGCAACCTCTCCTATGGAGACGACAGCGACCCTGCCTTAGAGGCATCCTCGCTGCCCCCGCCCGACCCCTGGCTGGAGACGTCCTCCAGCTCCCCCGCGGAGCCAGCACAGCCAGGTGCCTGCCGCCGGGACGGCTACTGGTTCTTGAAGCTGCTTCAGGCAGAAACGGAGCGGCTGGAAGGCTGGTGCTGCCAGATGGACAAGGAGACCAAAGAGAACAGCCTCTCTGAAGAAGGTGGGCGCTGTGAGGCCGGCCCCGGGGGCGGGGTGGGAGGGGTGCGGGTGCCAGCCCCAGCCTCCGAGGTGGGGGTGGGGGTTCTTAGGTTCTCTTCCTGGGTCGGTTGTGATTCCACCCCTTATTCTCATTCTTTCCTTTCTTCCATCCATCCACCGACCTAACCAAACCTTTTTCCAGAAAGGATTTACGGCAGCAGCTGCTAGTTGCACTGGCTGTGGGGTCAGCAGCCCCCTGGTTTGAATCCTAGCTCTTCCCTTACTAGTGAAGTGACCTTGGGCAGGTTCCTTGAGCCTCAGTTTCCTTACCTGTAACGTGGAGATAATCCTACCCTCTGATGCGGCGGTGCGTGTTCAGGGCCCGATGAAGTGCCGGACACAGAAAGCTGGCACCATAATTATGCCTTTGGCGGCTCCTTATTGAGCACCTACTGTGTACCAAGCACCAGGGATCTAACTGAACCTCAGCAGGGTGTGAAGAACTATGAATGGGTTAGACAGAGGTCATCTACTTTCCCACTTAGGCTTCTGTCTATACCATGCCTGTTTCCAAAAATTCCCCCGAGAAATTAGAGAATAGTTCTAGAAAGAGCTAGAAATATGTAGGGAGCCTAGATTCACAGGTGTTTGATACAGGGGAGGGGTGGTTTGGAGGCAGGCCCCTGGGAAGCTCCGGCCCCTAGATGGCTCCCCTTCACAGACCGTGCAGGAAGCACAGGTCTCCGGGGTATCCAGAAGGGATGGAGCCAGCATCCCACTGACCCCTGGTGGGGCAGGACCTGGGGAAACCACCCCTTGATGACTCAGAGGCCTTGTTTTCACTCTCTCTAGGCCAGTCCCCAGCTTTGATGTCACACCCGCTGGTGTGCAGGGAACTGTTGTGAGCTATATACCTAACAACCTTTTACAATACTAGTATTTACAAAATCAGAACAGGGGCAAGGATCAGAGAGAGCACTAAATGGCTTCTAACAGAAACCATCCAGCCCTCTGCCCTTCCTCAGCCTTCCCCACTTGCAGCTCTCGTCAACTGTGTATTCTGGTATTTACCTTCATATTTCTTTTTCATTTTTAAATGGGATTACCTTTTATTTCCTCTCAAATTAATCGTCACTATGTATTGATCTCTACTATAATAGCTCAATATTTAGCTCTGTCACCTCCACTTCCTGTGCCCCACCCTCCGTATATTACATCAGTTTGGGGTTAAAAAACAACCAATATTTCTGTTTGCTATGAACATGTAAATGATGTTCACTACAGAGCCTTGTAGTGTATTAATGATTTCATTTTCTTATACATTTTGTTTTTCCTAGAATGAATGGTTGCCTCATTTTTTTTATGCACTTTATTTTCTAAGCTCTTATTTGTAATTTTTTTCACATGCTCCACCAGATCGGCCAGCCCCTCATCAATATTATTTTCCAGGTGTGCAAACGTATCAGATAATCTCATGATCTCCTATTTTTCCTGGTGCCCTCTGTCCTCTGCCCTGATCTGGCCAGCTTGCTTTCTGGGCCTGCTGCCAGGCTGCTGTCCAGAGACTTCCCTTTTCGTCACCTGGGACTGCCCTTGGCTACTTTACTGTGATGGACACCCTGCTTTCTTGGACAACATGGTCTTCCGCTTTCCTGGTTTTAGCCCCTCACTTTACGGGAGCACACCTTCAGTTGGAGACAAATTTTTGGAAACTATATGTCTTTATTCAGACCTCATATAATTTGGCTGGGTGTGAAGTTGAAAATAGTAAATACAAATTATTTTTGTGTATAAATATAGATATAATTTATATATAAATATTAAAGTTGAAAGTAACTTTCCCTCAGAATCTTAAAGAGGCCGTATTATGTTTAGCTTCCATTACTTGCGATGAACAGTTTGAGGCCATTCCAGGTCTCAGTCCTTTGTATTATTTTATCTCTGGAAGCTGTTAGGATCTGTTAGGATCTTCACTTTACCTCTCTTATGAAATTTCTCAGTGATGTGCCCTGGAATGGGTCTTTGTGCCAGTAGTTAATAGGCCACTTTTATGTGGAGACTCAGGTCTTTTGTTTCTTGCAGAAATAGTCTTGCATTAATTTTTTTAAATAATTTCCTCACTTCCACTTGTTCTGTTTTCTCTCTCTGAAGTTCCTGTCACTCACATGTTGGATCTGCTGAGTTGATCCTGTCTCTGATCTTTAATTTCTCTTATCTTTTTGTTGTCTCTCTTTCTGGAAGGCTTTCTTTTTTTTTTTTTCTTTTTTTTCCCACGCTATAACAACTTTATTGAGATATAATTCACATGCCATAAAATTTACCCTTTTAAAGTATACAGTTCAGTGGCAGTTAGTGCACTCATAATGTTGTGCAACCATCACTGTTATCTAAATTCTGAACATTTCCATCACTCCAAAAAGAAACCCCGTGACCATAAGCAGTCACTCCTCGTCCCCTCCTCCCCACTAGCTCTTAGCAACCACTAATTCTGTCTCGTGGATTTGCCTATTCTGGACATTTATGTAAATGGAGTCATACAGTATGATTGTGTGACAGGCCTTTTGTGTCTGGCTTCTTTTGCTGCATGTTTTTAAGGTTCATCCATGTTATAGCATGTATCAGTTCTTCCTTATTGTGGAGTAATATTCCGTTTTATGGATAATACTACATTTTATTTATACATTTATCTGTTGATGGACATTTGAATTGTTTCCACTTTTGGGCTAGTATGAATAATGCTGCTGTGCACATTTGTGTACAGGTTTTTGTGTGGATCTATGTTCATTTCCTTTGGGTATACAAGTAGGAGTGGAATTGCTGGGTCATATGATAATTCTGTGTTTAACTTTTTGAGGAACCTGCTAAACTCTTCCACAGTGGCTGCACCATTTAACATTCCCACCAGCAGCACACGAAGGTTCTAATTTCTCCACATCCTCACCAACACTTGTAATTATTGCTCTTTTTGATTATAGCCATCAAGGTGGGTATAGTAGTACCTCACTGTGGTTTTTGTTTTTTTGTGGGTTTTTTTGCGGTACGCGGGCCTCTCACCGTTGTTGCCTCTCCCCATTGCGGAGCACAGGCTCCGGACGCGCAGGCTCAGCGGCCATGGCTCACGGGCCCAGCCGCTGCGCGGCATGTGGGATCCTCCTGGACCAGGGCACGAACCCGCCTCCCCTGCATGGGCAGGCGGACTCTCAACCACTGCGCCACCAGGGAAGCCCCTCACTGTGGTTTTGACTTGAGTTTCCATGGTGGCTAATAAAGTATAGCATCTTTGCAAGTGCTATTTGTGTATCTGTTTTTGGAGAAATCTGTTGAGTTTGAGAGGTTTTCTTGAATTTATCTCTAAACTCTGTACATCAGATGTTTACTACAGCCATTCGTATAAGAGCTCTTTCTTACTCTGTTCCTTTTTTCATAATATTTTGTCCTTGTTTTATGGATAGAGTATCTTCTCCTACCTTTCTAAGATTTACATATATACTTAAGTTTTCATGTGTCCCTGTGTTGTCTCTGTTTCCTTTAGGCTCCTTTTTTCTATGTGTCTTTTTGGGTTGGAGTCTTTCCTGGAATGTCCAGTGATCTTTAGTTGTTTATTCATATTAAAAGTGAGGAACTAACTCAGGGGTAGGAAGGGATGGAGTAGAAGATTTCTGTTTTTGTTGTAAGCCTAGTAGTTCCACTTGCTGTTTTTTAATTTTATGATTTAATTTAAAATAAAACTTTGGAATTCCCTGGCAGTCCAGTGGTTAGGACTCGGCACTTTCGCTGCTGTGGCTCAGGTTCAATCCCTGATTGGGGAACTAAGATCCCGAAAGTTGTGCGGCGCAGCCAAAATATTAAAATTAAAATTAAATAAAGGACTTACCTGGTGGTGCAGTGGTTAAGAATCCGCCTGCCAATGCAGGGGACACGGGTTCGAGCCCTAGTCTGGGAAGATCCCACATGCTGTGGAGCAGCTAAGCCCGCGTGCCACAACTACTGAGCCCACATGCCGCAACTACTGGAGCCTGTGCTCTGCAACAAGAGAAGCCACTGCAATGAGAAGCCCACGCACCACAACGAAGAGTAACCCCCACTCACCGCAACTAGAGAAAGCCCACATGCAGCAGCAAAGACCCAAAGCAGCCAAAAATAAATAAAATAAATTTATAAATTGCATGTTAATTTCTTTAAAAAAATTAAATATAATAAAATAAAACTTAATTTTAGAGTTAGCAAAAGCAAACTATATAATATAAAATAGCAAAAGTCATGGTAATATACTGGTATGTTGATAATATATGGTAATAACATCAAAGATGAAGAAATAATTATTTAACTATCATGATAAAAACTCTTTGGGACTTCCCTGGTGGTGCAGTGGTTAAGAATCCGCCTGCTAATGCAGGGGACACGGGTTCGAGCCCTGGCCTGGGAAGATCCCACATGCTGTGGAGCAACTAAGCCCGTGCGCCACAACTACTGAGCCTGCGCTCTACAGCCTGTGAGCCACAACTACTGAAGCCCACACACCTAGAGTCTGTGCTCCACAACAAGAGAAGCCACCACAATGAGAAGTCTGCGCACCTCAACGAAGAGCAGCCCCCGCTCACCACAACTAGAGGAAGCCTGCATGGAGCGACGAAGACCCAATGCAGCCAAAAATAAATAAATAAAATAAATTTATAAGGAAATAAAAAGAATGGCATTATTTAAAAAAACCTCTTTAATAGCAGAATAAAACTCATAATGTACAAGATTTTGTTTGAGTACCTCTGTTCAAGTCTTTTGAGTACATACGTAGGAGTGGAATTGCTGGATCATGTGGTAATTCTATGTTTAACTTTTCTCCATTTTTTTATTGTAAAATGTATATAACATAAAATTTGCCATTCTAACCACTTTTAAGTGCATAATTCAGTGGCATTACTTATATTCACAATGTTGTATATTACCAACATCTATTTCCAAAACTTTTTTATCACCCCAAATAGAGATTCTGTTTCCGTTAAGCAATAATTCCCCATTCCCTTCTCCACCCAGTCCCTGGTAACCTCTAATCTACTTTCTGTCTCTATGAATTTCCCTATTCTAGATCTTTCATGTAAGTGGGAAGATACAGTGTTTGTCCTTTTGTGTCTGGCATGTTTTCAAGGTACATCCATATGTTGTAGCATATTAGAACTTTATTCCTTTTTATAGCTGAATAATATTCCATTGTATGTAAATACCACATTTGTTTGGTCCATTCGTCTGTTGATGGACACTTGGGTTATTTCCACCTTTCAGCTACTGTGAATAATGCTACAGTGAACACGATATGAGAATCTGTTTCAGTCCTATTTTCAGTTCTTTTCGGTTTAAACCTAAGAATGGAATTGCTGGGTCACATGGTAATTAATTCTATGTCTAGCTTTTTGAGGAATTGCCAATGTTTTCCACAGCAGTTGCACCATTTTACATTCCCACCAGCAATGCATAAGCGTTCCCATTTCTGTATATCTTTGCTAACACTTGTTATTTTCCATCTTTTAAAAAAATTATAGCCATCCTAGTAGGTATAAAGTGGTATCTCATTGTCCTTTTAAAAAATTTTTTATTTATTTATTTTTAAATTATTATTATTTTTTTACGGCTGCATCGGGTCTTAGTTGTGGCCTGCGGGATCTTTCATTGCAGCACACGGGCTCTTCAATGCAGTGTGCGGGCTTCTCTCTAGTTGTTTCTTATGGGTTTTTTTCTTCTCTAGTTGTGATGTGTGGGCTCTGTAGTTTGTGGCACGTGGGCTCTAGTTGAGGTGCTGGAGCTCAGTAGTTGTGGCACGGGATTAGTTGCCCTGCAGCATGTGGGATCTTAGTTCCCTGACCAGGGATTGAACCCATATCCCCTGCATTGGAAGGTGGATTCTTAACCACTGGACCACCAGGGAAGTCCCCATTGTCATTTTGATTTGCATTTCCCTAATGACTGATGCTGAGCCTCTTTTCATGTTCTTATTGGTCATTTGTATATCTTCGGAGAAACATCTATTCAGTCTATTTAATTGGGTTGTTTGTCTTTTTGTTGTAGAGTTTAGGAGTTCTTTACATATTCTGGATAATAGACCCTTGTCAGATACATGATTTGTAAATATTTTCTCCCATTCTGTAGGTTGTCTTTTCACTTTCTTCATAGTGTCCTTTGATGTGCAAGTCTTTAATTTCGATAAAGTCCAATTTATCTATTTTTCATTTATTGCTGTGCTTCCATTTATTTTTAAAACTATGAGTGTATATTAATCTAATTAAAATTAGGACAAAAAAACAATTGAAGCAGTGAGAGACTAACTGGCAGCTCTGTGGGCAGGGCCCGTTGAAAGGTAGGCTTCTGTAGACACCTCAGAAAACTGGTTTTAAATAACATACAGTAAAAATTATATCCAGGGCTTCTCTGGTGGCGCAGTGGTTAAGAATCTGCCTGCCAATGCAGGGGACACGGGTTCGAGCCCTGATCCGGGAAGATCTCACATGCTGCGGAGCAACTAAGCCCGTGCGCCACAACTACTGAGCCTGTGCTCTAGAGCCCACAAGCCACAACTACTGAGCCCATGCACCACAACTACTGAAGCCCGCACGCCCAGAGCCTGTGCTCTGCAGCAAGAGAAGCCACCTAACGAGAAGCCCACACGTCGTAATGAAGAGTAGCCCCCACTCGCCACAACTAGAGAAAAGCCCAGGTGCAGCAACAAAGACCCAACACAGCCAAAAATAAAAATAATTAAAAAATATTATATCAGGGCTTCCCTGGTGGCGCAGTAGTTAAGAATCCGCCTGCCAATGCAGGGGACACGGGTTCGAGCCCTGGGCCGGGAGGATTCCACATGCCACGGAGCAACTAAGCCCATGTACTACACTACTGAGCCTGAGCTCTAGAACCCACGTGCCACGACAGCTGAAGCCCACGCACCTAGAGCCCTGTGCTCCGCAACAAGAGAAGCCACCACAATGAGAAGCCCACGCACCGCAATGAAGACCCAACGCAGCCAAAATTAAATAAATTAATTAATTTCAAAAATTATATCAAGATAAAGGGAACCAATTACATTAATATACAGTTTCTAAAATAGTGAATAAATTTGTGATATGATAATACTATATATACTTCTTTGTTAAGGCATTAAGTAATACAGTCTAGCAGTCAGTCTAAAATTACTATAATTTTAAAGTAATGATGACAGTAAACATTATTTCAAGATAACTGTGACCACTGTAATGTGATATGAAATTATCTTTGATTTCTATTGGTGACAATGTGACAGGTTCTGCTGACATTGAACTAAAGTGGTTTGTTGCCCATCTAAGTTTAAGGGCGTCCTGCTTTAGCGTGATTCGGTGACAAACTGGCCTTTGCCTTAGAAGATCTTGAAATGTCAGTATCTTTTCTCCAGAATCCTTCAGAATCTTCTTCAGAAAAGAATCCTCTAGTTTCTTTGGGGGCATGTGTCTGGTTGCTGGCATTCCAGGTGCAGGGTAGAGGGAGGGAGCTCGCAGACTATCATTCACTCCATGCCGTCTGCCATTGACCCTGCCCGGTGGCCTAGGGTCAGAGCATCTAGAGCAGCGCTATTTGGTAAAAATATAATGTGAGCCATGTGCTTTAAATGTTCTAGGAGCTGCATTTAAAAAGCAAAAAGAAATAGGTGAAAATAATTTTTGTAAGTTATCTTACACAGTATGTCCAAAATAGTAGTGTTTCAACATACAGAATTATTGAGGTGTTACATTCCTTTTCATGCTAAGTACTTAAAAACCAGTGCATATTTTACTTTATCGTACATCTCAATCCAGAGAAACAACATTGCCGGTGCTCGCTTGCTGCAAATGGCCGGGGGCCGTTGTATTGGACGGCGCAGATGAGGAGAATAAGCCTGGGTGGGTGTGCGCGGATACCTTAGTGACTCAGTGTTGGTGCAGCAGGTTAAACTTTTCTGTACTACACTTAATTCTAATTCTTTCTGGATTGAGAAGATGCTTACCTGCTAAGCATATGTCACGTCAAACAGTATTGGTATTACCTTCCTGTAATGTTATGGGGGGAGGGGTGCTCTTTCAACATGATGACATTTCTTAATAAGCAGCCCTCAACCCCTGCTGTTGAACCCAACCTCTGGATGGAGCCCTTTTCACAGCCCTACATCAGTGACTATAACTTAAAGATAGATGTGGTCACGTTGCTCTGTCCCTTAGATTCATGATAAGTATTCTGACTGCTCAGGTAAATCAGTAACACCCATGCAGGTGGCTGCATCTCTTGAGTGGATTTTGTGTTATACCACCATCCATCTCCAGAACTTTTCATCTTCCCAAACTGACACTCTGTACCTATTAAATGCTAACTCCCCATTCTCCCTCTCCCAGCCCTTGGCAACCACCATTCTGCTTTCTGTCTCTGAATCTGACTACTCTGGGTCCCTCATACAAGTGGAATCATACGGTCTTTGTCCTTCTGTGAGTGGCTTATTTCACTTAGCATAATGTCCTCAAGATTCATTCGTGTTACAGCTGGTATCAGAATTTCGTTCCTTTTTAAGGCTGAGTAATATTCTATTGTATGGAGAGACCACATTTTGCTTATCCATTCATGTGTCCGTGGATGCTTGGGTTGCTTCCATCTTTTTGTCTGTTGTGAATAATGACATTTCCTATCTCTTAGGACCACAATTCTTCGTTGACACCACCATGCTTTCTGATCAAATTGTGTACGTCCACCCAAGGCCCTGTCTGACTTATGGCCACAAGTTTTAATGTCACTGTTCTTACATGTGTGGAAGAGCTTCACCAAGGAGGTACCTCAAGGAGAACATGATACCTTCATATCGTGCAGAAGCTTGGAGGATATTTACAGGCAGGGGGAGAGGGCAGGGATTCCAGATGGAGGGAGTAGCACGTGCAAAGGCACAGAAGCAGGAAGTGCAGGGCAGGTCCAGGAATCACAAGTGAAAAGAAAGGGGTGGGAAGAGGGGGATGGTGGGTCACAAGAGTAGGAAGTTGACTGAGAAGGGCCTCAAATATCAGATCAAAGTATTGGGCATTACCCTCCAGGCAGGGGAGAGCAGCTGGGGGATCTGAAGCAACAGTGAGATGGTCAGATTTTCTTTTTAGAAAGATCACCCTTGATTGCTGTGTGGAAAAAGCTTTGGAAACAGGGAGACCAGGGTGGTGGGGTGGAAGAGGAAGGAATGGATAAACAAGAAATTTTCTGAACGTTCTGAATGGACCGGCTAAAGGGGCACAGGGTTGGAGTCAGGTGAATCCCTCCAGCTTCCCTGGTTTGGGCCACAGGTGGATGGAGAGGTCATCAACTTGAAAGAGGGAGGCGGAGGCAGGGCGTGCTTGGCTGGATAAGGAGGGGCTCATGAGGAAGCAAGATTACAGAGGTCAAGTTGTGCAGATGTCTTTCTTGCTGTTGAAGGAGATGCGGATGAAATGAACGCTTCAGCGTAGTCTGGGAACTCCTGTGGCCAGGGGGTTGATCAGGATCGTTCCAGAGTGAGTGGAGAATCAGAGAGCCTTGAACGCTGGGTGGCCTACCATGAGCCAGCACTCGGCATTCATCGTCTTGTTTACTCCCGGCTATCCAGTGAGGTTGGAGCTATTAGAATCGTGTCTTGAAGAAGAAACAAACAAATGGAGGTGAAGTGCTCTGCCACTCAACAGCTGTGTGACCTTGGGCACATCTGAGCCTGCTTCCCCCCATTGTTCAGTGGCGATAATGACCCCACCCTCAGCCTGTAGTGGGGATAAGATGAGACCCTGTGTATGCGGAGTGCTTGGTGGTGAACGGCAGCCGTGTCTGCTGCATCTGCTGTCACCATCACCCTAACTTGTGGATAGACGCAGCCCAGGCCAGGAGCCGAAAAGGCCACACCTCTAGCCTCAGTGCTGGGAGATGAGAGGTGAACAAAGGTAGACATAGAGCTAGCAGCCTGAGGGAAGGGGCCTGCCATCCCATTTCCCCAGCTCTGGCGAGGAAGGAAACTAAGAGACCTTGGGTGAGTCACCTCAGTTCTCTAGGCCTCCACTTCCTCACCTGTGAATTGGGTGGACCAATACCAACCCCACAGGACTGTGTATGAATGTAAGATTAGAAACACAAAGCCCTTGGCGAGAACCCAAGAGGTGGTAGCATTTATTACAGTTGTTGTCGTTAATGTTGATATTAATATTACTAGACACAGGCATTGTAGCCTCCCCACTTTCACCAGTGGGCAGTTCTGAGTGCAGGTCTCCTTTTTAGGACCTCCCCTAAATAACTAGTTTGTGTGTAGAGGTGTATACAAGGATGTCTTTGCTGTATTATTTGTAATAAAGCAGGCCCCTCACTGCCTATCACTAAGTGTTCAGTTACCTTTGTTGCATAAAAACTGACCTCAAACTTAGTGACATAAAACAACCAGCATTTTATTATGGTTATGGCTGTAACAGTAGGTCAGCAATTCAGCAGGAGCATGGCAAGAACATCTCATCTCTGCTCCAAGATGTCTGGGGCCTCGTCTGGGATGACTCAGGGCCTGATAGCCGAGGGAAGGAATTACCTGAAGGTAGTTCACTCACATGCCTGGTGCCTAGTCCAGAGTGACCTAAAGAGCAGGACTGCTTGCCGGGGCCCCTGTGTATCTCTCCTCCACGGGACTTTGCTTCCTCACGGGCAGCCTCGGGGCAGTCAGACTTCTTACCTGTTGGCTCCGGGCTCCAGGCTAACAAGGCTGCCTTGCCTTTGATGACCTCGCCTCAGAACTCACCTGGGATCTCTACCGCTGTATTTTACTGGCGACAAGAAGTCACAAGCCCACCCAGGTTCAAGGACGGGGAGAATTAGACCCCGCCTCTTGATAGGGGAGTGTCAGGGTTCTAGAAGAACTCGAGAGACAGGAGACACTGCTGGGGTCATCTTTGGAAAATACAGTCTGCCACAATACAGAACCAGTTCAATCTAATATGCAGCAGTTACAAAGAGCGCTTTTACTACTGAACAGTGTGTTGTGAAGTTCTGTCTAGTTTGACGCATACAGATCTGCTTCAGTTTGGTTAAATTCTGTGACGTGTTCAGTGAGATACATGAAATACTGCATTTTCTTTGCCCACGTTCCTGATGATGGGTGTTTAGGTGTTTTCAGTGTTTTATCAGCTTCTTGGCACACGTCTTTCTTGGCATCATATGTGAGAGAATCTCTCTAGGATACTTACCTTCCTTGGACAGAATTGCTGGATGGATGGAAACATTTTATATTTTAATCAGTTCTGCCTGATCGCTCTCCAAAGATTATACCAGTGTATCCTTACACCAACAGTGTTGGAAAATTTCCATTTCTCTGATATCCTCACTGATGCTTGATCCCGTCAGACTCTAAATTAATTATTTGGTAAGTGGAAAAGTATATCTGGTTGATTTATTTTGTATTTACTTTGTTATTTGAGAAGCTATGCATATTTTCATTAGTTTATTGGCTCTTTCAACTTTTTCTCCTGTGAATTGCCCAGATAGTTCATTTTTCTATTGCATTGTCAGTGTTTTGAAAATTGATTTGTAGCTCTTTATATATGTGGATACTTAATACTATGTCATATATATATTGTTTTATTTTATATATTTATATATATATGAATGCTTGTGGGATCTTAGTTCCCCAACCATGGATTGAACCTGGGCCCCCTGCAGTGAAAGCACCGAGTCCTAACCACTGGACCGTCAGGGAATTCCTAAAATTAATGATGTCTTTATCACTTTTTTTTGGCTTGTTTTTTTGGCCATGCCACACAGCTTGCGGGATCTTAGTTCCCTGGCCCCCTGCAGTGGACCACCAGGGAATTCACGAAATTAATGATGTTTTTATCACTATTATTTTTGTTTTTTGGGGTTTTGTTTTTTTGCGGTACGCGGACCTCTCACTGTTGTGGCCTCTCCTGTTGCGGAGCACAGGCTCCGGACGTGCAGGCTTAGCGGCCATGGCTCACGGGCCCATCTGCTCCATGGCATGTGGGATCTTCCTGGACCAGGGCACGAACCCGTGTCCCCTGCATCAGCAGGTGGACTCTCAGCCACTGCGCCACCAGGGAAGCCCCATCTTAACCATTTTTAAGTGTCCAGTTCAGTGGTATTAAGTGCATTCACATTGTTGTACAGCACAGAAGCTGTGCTATTTTACATTCCTGCCAATAGTGCACAAGAATTACAGTTTCTCCACATCCCTGCCAACACTTGCTGTTTTGTTTTCTTTTGATAGTAGCCTTCCTAATGCGTATGAGGTGGTATCTCATCGTAGTTTTATTTTTAATTTTTATTGGAGTATAGTTGATTTACAGTGTTGTGTTTCAGGTGTACAGCAACGTGAATCAGTTATACATATACATATATCCACTTTTTTAATATTCTTTTCCCATATAGGTCATTACAGAGTATTGGGTAGAGTTCCCTGTGCTATACAGTAGGTCCTATTAGTTAGCTATTTTATATACAGTAGTGTATGTCAATCCCAATCTCCCAATTTATCCCTTTCCCCCTTGCCCCCTGGTAACCATAGGTTTGTTTTCTACATCTGTGAGTGTATTTCTGTTTCGTAAATAAGTTCATTTGTACCATTTTTTTAGATTCCACATATAAGTGATACCGTATGATATTTATCTTTCTCTGTCTGACTTCACTCAGTGTGACAATCTCCAGGTCCATCCATGTTGCTGCAAATGGCATTATTTCATTCTTTTTTATGGCTGAGTAATATTCCATTGTATATATGTACCACATCTTCTTTATCCACTCCTCTGTCAATGGACATTTATGTTGTTTCCATGTCTTGACTATTGTAAATAGCACTGTAATGAACATTGGGGTGCATGTATCTTTCTGCATTATGGTTTTCTCCAGATATATGCCCAAGAAGTGGGATTGCTGAATCAAAGGGCAGCTCTATTTATAGTTTTTTAAGGAAAAAATTTACATTCCCACCAACAGTGTAGGAGGGTTGCCTTTTGTCCACACCCTCTCCAGCATTTATTGTTTGTAGATTTTTTGATGATGGCCATTCTGACCGGTGTGAGGTGATACCTCATTGTAGTTTTGATTTGCATTTCTCTAATAATTAGTCATGTTGAGCATCTTGTCATATGTTTGTTGGCCATTTGATTTTTTGGGGGGAGAAATGTGTGTTGAAGTCATTTGCCCATTTTTGAATCAGGTTGGGATTTCTTTGGTTGTTAAGTTTTAGGAGTTCTCTATATATTCTAAATATTAATCCCTCATCCAGATATATGACTTGCAAATATTTTCTTCCATTCTGTGAGTTACCCTTTTACTCTGTACGTAATGACTTTTAGTGAACAAAATTTTTAAATTTTCAGGAAGTCCAGTTTTTCTATTTTTTCGTTGTTTCCCTGTGCCTTTGGTGTTAGAGCTAAGAAATCATTGCCAAATCCAATGTCCTGAAGCTTTTGTCCTATATTTTCTTATAAGAATTTTGTTGTTTTAGGTTTTAAATTTAGGTTCTTGATCTATTTTGAGTTATGGTATCACATAACAATCTAACTTCACTTTTTTGCATGTGGATATCCAGTTTTCTCCACACCACTTGTTGAAAATATTGTTCTTTCCCCATTGAGTGGGTTTGGTACCCTTGTCACAAATCATTTGATCATGTTTGCAAAGGTTTACTTCAGGGCTGCTATTTTATTCCATTGATCTGTATGTCTGTCTTTAGGCCAGTACCACGCTGATTTGATTATTGTGGCTTTGTAGTAAGTTCTGAAATCAGGATGTGTGAATCCTCCTGTTTTATTCTTTTTTAAGATTGCTTTTAATGTTTGGGATGCCCTGAGATTCCATATGAATTTTAAGATGGATTTTTCTATTTCTGCAAAAAACATTATTGGAATTTTGATAGGAATTGTATTGAATCTGAAGATTGCTTTGGGTAGTATTGACTTTTTTTTTTTTGGCGGTACGCGGGCCTCTCACTGCTGTGGCCTCTCCCGTTGCGGAGCACAGGCTCCGGACGCGCAGGCTCAGCGGCCATGGCTCATGGGCCCAGCTGCTCCGTGGCATGTGGGGTCTTCCCAGACTGGGGCACGAACCCGTGTCCCCTGCATCGGCAGGTGGACCCTCAACCACTGCGCCACCAGGGAAGCCCAGTATTGACTTTTTAACAGTATTAAGTCTTACAGTTCATGAACATGGGACTTGTTTCCATTTATCATATCTTCTTAATAACTACAAAACAGCAGTGTTTTGTAGTTTTCATTGTGTAAGTCTGTCACCTCCTTAATTAGTTAATTCCTAAATATTTTATTCTTTCTGATGCTATTGTAAATGGAATCGTTTTTGTAATTTCCTTTTCAGGTTGTTTATTGTTAGTATTAGAAATGCAACTGATTTTTGTGTGTTGACTTTGTATTCTGCCTACTTTGCTGAATTCATTTATTCTATCGGGAGTTTTTTGGTGGAATCTTTAGGGTTTTCTATGTATAAGATCGTATCATCTGCAAACAGAGATAATTTTACTTCTTCCTTTCCTATTTGGATGCCTTTTATTTCTTTTTCTTGACTAACTGCTCTGGCTAGAACTTCCAGTCCTATGTTGAGGTAAAGTGATGAATGTGGGCATCCTTGCCTTATCCTCGATCTTAGAGAAAACACCCTGGAGTATGATGTTCGCTGTGGGTTTTTCATGTATGGCTTTTATTTTGTTGATGTAGTTTCATGTAGTTCCTAGTTTGTTGAGTGTTTTTCTCATGAAAGAGTGTTGAATTTTGTCAGATGCTTTTCCTGCATCAATTGAGATGATTGTGTGGTTTCTCCCCTTCATTTTGTTGATGTGGCATGTTACACTGACTAGCTTTCATATGTTGAACCATCCTTATAATAAATCCCACTCGGTCATATGTATAATCCTTTTAATATACTGCTGAATCCTGTTTGCTAATATTTTGTTGAGGATTTTTGCATCAGTGTACATAAGGGATGATGGTCTCTAGTTTTCTTGTAGTGTTTTTTTCTGGCTTTGGTATCAAGGTAATGCTGGATTCATAGAATGAGTTAGGAAGTGTTTCCTCCTCTTCAGTTTTTTGGAAAAATTTGAGAAGGAGTGGTGTTAGTCATCTTTAAATGTTTGGTAGAATTCAGCAGTGAAACCACTGGGTCTAGAGCTTTTCTTTGTTGGGAAATTTTTGATTACTGATTCAAAACTATTCAGATTTTCTATCTTTTCATGATTTAGTCTTGGTAGGTTTTGTGTTTCTATGAATTTGTCCATTTCATCTAGGTTATCCAATTTGTTGGTGTACAGTTGTTCTAGTACTCCCTTATAATCTTTTTTATTTCTGTAGAATTGGTAGTAATGTCCCCACTTTCATTTTTTATTTTAGTATTTGAGTCTTTTCTTTTTTTCTTAGTCTATCTAGTTAAAGTTCTGTCAGTTTTGTTGATCTTTTTGAAGAACCAACTTTTGGTTTTTTGATTTTTCTCTGTTGTTTCCCTATTCTCTATTTCATTTAGCTCTGTTCTAATCTTTATTATTTCCTTCCTTCTGCTAGCTTTGGGATAGTTTGTTTTTTCTAGTTTCTTAGGTTGTAAAGTTAGGTTGTTGATTTTAGATCTTTCCTAAGTTTTTTTTTTTAAAGGGTACATAGTGGTGACTTTTTTTTTTTGCTGCATTGCGTCTTCATTGCTGCATGCAGGCTTCCTCTAGTTACGGCTAGCAGGGGCTACTCTTTGTTGTGGTGTGCGGGCTTCTCCTTGCGGTGGCTTCTCTTTGTTGTGGCGCACAGGCTCTAGGCATGTGGGCTTCAGTAGTTGTGGCATGCAGGCTCAGTAGTTGTAGCTCACGGGCTGTAGAGCGCAGGATCAGTAGTTGTGGCGCACAGACCTAGTTGCTCCACGGCATGTGGGATGCTCCTGGACCACGGCTCACTGGAAAGATGTTTTGAAGTCTCTGCTTTCCTCACTGATTAGTGATGCCAGTCAGTCATAATAACCACTGCCAGATTGCTACGCACACAGGGGTGTGTTTCTCAGTTCTGTTCTGCTGCCCTTTTGTCTATTTCTGTGTTAACACGACTTTTAGTTGCCGTAGCTTCTTAACATGCCTTGGCATCTGATAGGGTGAATCCCCTTCCTTATTCTTTTTGTTCAGAAAGGAAAAGTCTATATCTTCATTCTTCCAATACCAATTTGAGAATTAGTATATCAAGTTCCTCAGAAAAATTTTCCTGGGTCGCTGACTAGAAATAGAGTTTACAGATTACTTTGGGAAAAACTGATACCTGAGAAATATTGAGTCTTCTTAGCTATGAATGAAGTTTATCTCTCCATTTATTCAAGATCTCCATTTTATATCCTTCCATTCAAGTTTGATTAATATATCTAGGAAGGCCTTATGCATTTTTATTAGATTTATTCCTTGGTACTTTCTAGTTTTTGTTTTGGTAGTAAAATGAATTTTTATATTTGCATACTCTGATTAGTTATGTTGAGACTTCTACATTGATCTTGTGTCCAGCAACCTTGTACAACTCTCAGTCCTCTTAGATTTGCATAATAAATGATCATATTATTTGCTCTAGTGGCAATTTTATGTCTTTTTTTAAAGATTTATTTATTTTATTTATTTTATTTTTGGCTGCATTGGGTCTTTGTTGTTGCACGTGGGCTTTGTCTAGTTGCGGCGAGTGGGAGCTACTCTTCATTGTGGTGCGTGGGCTTCTCATTGCAGTGGCCTCTCTTGTTGCGGAGCTCGGGCTCTAGGCACGCAGGCTTCAGTAGTTGTGGTGCGTGGGCTCAGCAGTTGTGGCTTGCGGGCTCTAGAGCACAGGCTCAGTAGTTGTGGCACACAGGCTTAGTTGCTCTACAGCACGTGGGATCTTCCCGGACCAGGGCTCGAACCCTTGTCCCCTGCAATAGCAGGTGATTTCTTAACCACTGCGCCACCAGGGAAGCCCTGTGTTTCTCTTTCTAATCTTCCTGTGTCTCATGCATATCTTGTCTAACTGCAAGAGTGTCAGGACATTGTGTGATAGTGGGAAGAAAGCAGCATCCCTCCCTTGGTCCTGACCTTCATCCACTCAGTGAGTGTTTACTGAGTTCCTACCGTATACTGCACAGGCACTATTTTAGCTTCTGGGGATGTAGCAGAACAACACAAGGTCCCTGCCTTCGTGGAGCTTACATTCTCATGGGGAGAGACAGAAAATAACCAACTAAACATATAATATGCAAGATGGTTAGACATGCAACAGAGAAAACAAGGCACAGTAAGAGCAGGATGAAGAGTGCTGCCTGGCTGGGGGCAGTGTTGCTGCCCCACACAGTGTGGTCAGCAAAGGCCTCCCAGGTAAGGTGACCTTGGAGCAGAAACCTGAAGGAAGGAAGAGAGAAGTCTTAGAGCTCTGGAGATCAGAGAACTCCAGTGGTGGGCAAGCGCCTGACGTCTTCTAGGGCTGGAGAAGGCGGCCAGTGTAGCTGCAGGAGTGAGCAGAGAGAGGTGGGGAATGGAGTCCGTGTGGTGGGGCCTCAGAGGTGTCAAAGGCTTGGCTTTGACTCCCAAAAGAGAATGTGTTGGAGAGTGCAATGTGACATTCTTTTTTACAGGATTAATCTAGTTTCTCTGTTCAGAAGAGAGTGGGGAGAGGGGCACAAGTGGAAGCCAGGAAATGAGTTAGGAGGAAGTAACATAATCTGGGAAAGAGGAGATGGTGGTGGCCATGGAGCATTTAAGGGAGGGGTCAGATTCTGGGTATACTTGGAAGGCAGAGCAGGATTTCCTGATAGATTGGATATGGAGTAAGAGTGAAAGGAGTCCAAAATGGTTTGGAGTCTGAGTGACAGAAAGGATGGCATTGCCACTGCGATAGGGAAGACTAGTGTAGATGTTAGGAGAAAAGTCAGGAGTTCAGTTTTAGACATGTTTAATTTGATACACATTATTAGGTATCAGAGTGGAGAGGTGAAGCAGGCAGTTGGTATATGAGTCTGGAGAGAGGTCCAGGTTGGAGATCAATTTGGGAGTCATGAAAGTATAGGCAGTTCCCAAATGAGATGAGAATTCTCAAGAAGAGAGAATCAACCGTGTCAAATGCTTTTCTGAAGGACACAGCAGGTCAGACTTAACACATGCAAGGTCATTACAGACTTGAAGAGCTGGTCTGCTTTGGAGATGGTGGGGAGCAGAGGAAGGGACAGCCTGATTGGAGAAGGATTAAGAGAAAATAGGAGTGACCGGGAGACCACAAGTATAGACAACTCCATTGATGAATTTTTCTGTAATGGGAGCAGAGGAATGAAGGGATATACGGGTCAAAGGGGGAGGGCTGGAGTTTTTGTTGTTCTTTTTATTTTTAAATTGAATTATACAAGCATGTTTTTGTATTGTTGAGAATGAACTTGTAGGGAAGGGGAAATTCATCATGCAGTAGAGAAAGGGGATAACTGTTGAGTGATATTCTTAGGTAGGTGAGAAGGAACTGAATTAATGCCCAAGTAGAGGATACATAGTTCCTCCATAGTGATAGGAGGAAGGTGTTTGGGGGGCACTCTAGCGGGAGAGCAGAGTTATCACTGCAGAGTGAGAAAGCGGGAGGGGGCATTGGGAGGTTTGAGGAGCAGCGTCTGAAACGGTCGTCTAGGAGACAGTCATCTAGGAGAGCGCAGGGGCCACTGAGATGAGGCTGTAGAGGGAGAACTGGGCAGGGGGGGTGTTAATCCAAAAGATTAACTTGTTTTTATTTTGTCGTCAATGTAATTTTGTTGTATTTAGGGAATGTGTATCACTGCACTTTCTGTAAAATGGTGAATTTGTCCGTTTCTCCTTAAAATTCTGTCAAATTTTGCTTTATATTATTTTGAAGGTATCTTAGACGCATCAAGTCTAGAATGTAATATTCCTGGTGAATGTTTAGTGATCCACTCTCCCTATTTTTCTGGATGTCTGTTTGTGTTTTGCCTCAAAGTCTTATTTTATGTGTTATAAGTATTGCTGTACCAGCTTTCCTTTGGTTAGTGTTCATCTGGTACACTGCTTTCCATCCTTTTACTTTCAATTTTCATGTGCCTCATAATGTCTCTTATAATCAGCATATACCTGGATTTTGTGTTTTGTTCAGTGTGTTGATTTTTATTTCAGAAGTAGAAAATGTCATCCATTTACGATGGGATTTCATTGTTTGGATTTATTCCTATCATGTTATTTTGTGCTCTTCATTCTACTTTTTTTGTTTAATTTATTATTTATTTTTGGCTGCATTGGGTCTTTGTTGCCGTGCGCGGCCTTCCTCTAGTTGCGGCGAGCAGGGGCTACTCTTTGTTGCGGTGCATGGGCTTCTCATTGTGGTGGCTTCTCTTGTGGAGCACGGGCTTTAGGTGCCTGGGCTTCAGTAGTTGTGGCATGCAGGCTCAGTGGCTGTGGCTTGTGGGCTCTAGAGCGCAGGTTCAGTAGTCGTGGTGCGAGCTTTGTTGCTCCGCGGCATGTGGGACCTTCCCAGACCAGGGCTCGAACCTGTGTCCCCTGCATTGGCAGGCGGGTTCTTAACCACTGTGTCACCAGGGAAGACCCATTCTACTTTTTTGAGGTTTCTTTTATTCCTCTCTCTTTTCTTGCTTTCTTTTGCATTAACACACCTCTCTCTCCATTCCCTTTGCTATTTTGAGGCTGTGTTAATTGGGATTAGGTTTGCCTATAAATAACATTTAAAAAAAAAAGAAAAGAAAAAGTGGTTTGAACAAGACTATTTATTTCTCTCACATTCAAGAATGTCTGAGATAGTAATGCTGGAGCCCCAGGCTTCTTTCTTCTTGAGGTTTGATGTCATAATTGGCTTCCATTCACAAGATCTTTTCATTTTTCCAAGTGGCTGCTGGATTCCAGAACCCCAAGTGCATTCCAGCAGCAAAGGAACCAGTTGCAAAAAAGAGCAAGCCGGCCCCGCACACCACTTCCACTTCCCCCACTTTGACCAGCTACTCACAGCTTGTTGCAAGGGTAGCCTAGGAAATGCCTGAGTTCGGGCTGCCATGTGCCCAAGTTAAAAACCACAGGTCCCCACAGATCACTTGTTTTCCGACGCCTGTGCAGTGCTTGGTAGATAGAGTGTGCACATCCTAGAGATATGACATCACACTCACAGCAGAAGTCCTTATTCCAGTCCTGATGCTAGTGTAACTTGTTCTGTGATTCTAATACTTTGCATACCATACCTCGTATTTTCCATTTGACAATACTTTGTCCTGGAAAATTCACAGTATGCCTGAGAAATTTCTGTGTTTTATTTCATCTGAAAAAAGCTGCTACTTGACACGAAGAAAAAAAAAGGTTCTACTTCTGAGGGAGAAGGAGAAACAAACACTGGGGACAACTAGCCACATCTGCCGCAGAAGTTACAACTGTATTTCTGTTCCATGAACCCTTAAAACTTTAAGTTACTCAACATCTTTACCTTTCTCCCAAACAACGCAAGAACCTTAAAATATGATTTATCTAATTGTTTCCTTATGGTTTAAAACCTCACAAATTATTATATAATTTTCAATTATATAATTACAGATAAATCTAAAGAAATACATGTATAAATAATAATTATCATGTTTATCATTTTCTTTGCTCACCTTTCTGATCTCAGATCTTCCTCTTGGATCATTTTCTTCTTTGCTGAGTTCATCCTTTAGAACTTTCTTTAGTGAGAACCTGTGAGCTGGCATTAACTCTGTTTTTATGTATCTGAAAATCTTTATTTTGCTCTCATTCTTCTTCTTAACCTTTATTTTCATTGTGAAATATACATGCAAAGAGTCAACAGAGTAAAGGAAAATAATAAAAAGAACACTCCTGTACGCACCAACTAGTTTACAAAATGGAATATTACCAGTGTCTTTGAACCCAGTGAGACAGCACCTTCTTTCTGCCATGGAGAACGCACTATCCTGAATTTTGTGTTAATTATACCCTTGCTTTTCTTTATACTTGTACCACATATATGTGTGACCCTAAGGAATATGCTGTTTAGTTTTGCCTGTTTTAGAAATTTATATTAATAGAAGCACAGTGTATGTATTCTTCTGAGGCTTGCCTTTTTTGATTCAGCCTTGTTTTTGAGATCCATCCATATTAATGCATGTACCTGTAGTTCATTGTTTTCATTGATATATCACGTTCCACTGTATGAATATGAATATACCATTGCTTATCCATTCCACTGATGAACACTTGAGTTGTTTCTAGTTTTTGGTTGTGAATAATTTTTTGTAACAGTATTGAGTTGTAATTTATATACCATAAAATTCACCCCTTTAAAGTATACAAAACAGCTAAAGTGGTTTTTAGCACATCCACAGAGTTGTGCAACCATCCCTGCTACCTAATTTTAGAACATTTTCATCACCCCAAAAAGAAACCTTGTACGCATTTGGCCATCATGCTGTATCCCTCTAAAACACTAATCTGCTTCATTCTCTATAGATTTGCCCATTCTGAACATTTCATATACATGGAGTCATACAATACGTGGTCTTTTATGTATGGATTCTTTCACTTTGCATAATGTTTTTGAAGTTTATCCATGTTGTAGCATGTTTCAGCACTTCACTCCTTTTTACTGCTGAATAATACTCCATTGTATGGATATATTGCATTTTGCGTATCCATTCATCAGTTGTTTCCACTTCTTGGCTATTATGTATTCTTTGAAACACAACAGTTTAATTTTAGTGAAGTTCAATTTTTTTTTCTTTTGTTGCTTGTCATTTGGTGTCAATTCTAAGAAGCCATTGCTAATCTAGTATTGTAAAGATTTACTCCTGTTTGCCTTCAAGAGTTTTATAGCTTTAGCTGTTACATTTAGGTCTGTGATCCATTTTGAGTTAATTTTTGTATATGGTGTGAGGTATTGGTCCACCTTCATTCTTTTACATTTGGATATCATTTGTCCAGCACCATTTGTTAGGGAGACTGTTCTTTCCCCATTGAATAGTCTTGGTACCCTTGTCAAAAATCAGTTGACCATAAATGTAAGGGTTTATTTATGGTCAACTGATTTATTTAAGGGTTTATTTCTGGACTCAGTTCTATTCCAGTGCATTGATGTACATGTGTACACTTATGCCAGTACCACACTGTTGTAATTACTGTAGCTTTGTAATAAGGTTTGAAATTGGAAAGTGTGAGTCCTCCAGCTTTACTTTTTAAATAAAAATAAAAGAAGTTTATTGCCAGCTCTCAGGTTCTCACTAAAGGAAGTTCTAAAGTTCATATTTCGTTCTTGCATTTCCATATGAATTTTAGAATCAGCTTGTCAGTTTCTGCAAAAAAGGCAGCTGGGATTTTATTTTAATAGGGATTGTGTTAAATCAGTAATTCAATTTGATGAGTGTTGCCCTCTTACTTTAAAGTATTCTGATCCATGAACATGGGCTATCTTGCCATTTACTTAGGTTTTTGAAATTTTCTTTCAATAATGTTTTGTAATTTTCAGTAGACAGGTCCTACATTTCTTTTAAATTTATTCCTAAGTATTTTATTCTGTTTGATGGCATTGTAAATGAAATTGTTTTCTTAATTTCATTTTCAGATGTTCATTGTTACCATATAGAAATACAAATGACTTCTGTATGTTGATCTTGTATGCTGCAACCTCACTGTTTTTTGGGGGATTCTTCAGAATTTTTTACATACAAGAGCATTTAATCTGAGAATAGAGATTGTTTTACTTTTTTCTTTCCAGCCTGGATTCCTTTTATTTTGTTTTTTGCCTAATGGCCCTGGCTCCAACACAAAGTTGAATAGATGTGGCAAGGGCAGGGGCATCCTTGTTTTTGTCTCATTCCTGATCTCAGGGATAGATTATTCAGTCTCACACCATTAAGTTGATATAAACTGTGGGTTATTATGAACATATTTGACCATGTCTCCTCTATAAGAGTTCTCTAAGGTATATACTGGGAAACGTTTGGGTCACAGAGTATGCCTGTGTTCAGATTTATAAGAAATGCCAAATTGTTCTCCACAGTGATTACACCAATTTATTAGTCCCTCAGCACTGTGTGAAAGTACCCATTGCTCTACATCTTTGCTTACACTTAGTATGTAATAGGTTTTTTCTTTCCCCCAATCCACAGCTATAAAATAGTGGTTATAATTTGTATTTCATTGGTTACTAATGGCATTGAGCATCTTTTCACATATTAGCCATTTATGTTCCCTCCTCTGTGAAATGCCTGCTCATATGTTTTGCTCATTTTTCTATTAAGTGGTCTTTTTCTTAATTGCCTCATCGGTGATCATTACATATCTAGATTCTGGAACCTTTGTCAGTTATATGTATTGTAAATGTCTTCTCCCAGTTTGCAACTCATCTTTTCATTTTCTTTATGGTATCTTTTGAATGAATGGATACTTTTGTAAATTTATCAATCTTTTCCTTTATGGTTTATACTTTTTTGTATGTTAAGAAATCCATCCTTCTCCCAAAGTCAGAAAGATATTTTACTATTTACTTGTAAAGTTTTCGAGTTGTCTTCCACATTTAAGTCCTTGATCCCTTGGAATTAATTTGTCTGCATGGAGTGAGATAAGGCTCTATGTTAACTTTTTCTCATTGGACAATAATTTATTAAAATGTTCATCCTTATCCTGTTGATATGCAGTACAGCCCTGACAAATATCAGGTTTCCTATATGTGTTGATCTATTTCTGAGCTTTCTATTCTGTTCATTAGTCTATCCCTAGGCCCAAATCTGACTTTCTTCATTGTTATAACTGTCTAATGAATCTTGATAATTGGAAAGACAAGTTTCCCCAACCTGTTCTTCAAGAGTGTCTGGCATAGGCTCTTTGCTTTTCCATATAAATTGTAAGACTCAGCTTTTCAAGTTCCATGTTGAGGTTTTCATTGGAATTATATTAAATGTGTAGATCAGTTTGGTGGGAAGCTGACATGTTTATGAATAATTCTTTTCTATCCAAGAACATGATTATGTCTCTCCATTTATTTAGGTCTTCTTTAGTGTCTTTCATTTAAATTTTATATTTTCCACATAAAAGTTTTACATATTTTTTGAAGATTTGTTAGATTAGTATTTTAATTTTGGAGGGATGTAAGTGGTACTTTTTGTTACTGTATTTTCTGTTTATTGTTGATGAAATGCTCTTGGCCTTTCTATTGATCTTATATCTAGAAATCTTGCTGTATTCTTACTTTATTTGTAAATAAGGAATTGCTTTTAACCTTGTACCATTGAGTATGATGTTTACTATAGGTCTGTTGGAGGTACGCTTATTCTGGTTAAGAAAATTGTTGAATTTAATGAAATTTAGTGTATCTATTTAGATAATTTTTAATCTGTAATGTGGCAAATATTATTGATAGTTTTTTCTCCTTTCTTGCCTTCTTTTTGGATTAATCAAGTATTTATTTCCACTTTTTTCATGTTAGCTTATTATTAACAGTTATTCTCAAGATTACAACCTGCATCCCTGACTTTGTAAAGACTAAATTAGTACCTTTACCACTTCACAGATGATGCAAGGACCTTAGATCACTTTTATCCCCCTCCTAACCTGTGTACTATTGCTGTTAAGTATTTCAGTTCTATATATATGTTCTAAATGCCACAAGACATTATTTTTTGTTTTATACAATCAGTATTAGCCACATATTTACTCTTTCTGGTACTCTTCTCTCCTTTATTTCTTTGCTTCTAGTTAGGATCATTTTCCTTCTGCCTGAAGAACTCCCTTTAGTATTTATTTTAATGCAGTATTTATCTCAAAATGTATTTTTCCCTCTTTTTTTTTTTTTTTTTTTTGTTTTTTTTGCGATATGCGGGCCTCTCACTGCTGTGGTCTCTCCCGTTGCGGAGCACAGGCTCTGGACGCGCAGGCTCAGCGGCCATGGCTCACGGGCCCAGCCGCTGCGCGGCATGTGGGATCTTCCCGGACCGGGGCACGAACCTGTGTCCCCTGCATCGGCAGGCGGACTCTCAACCACTGCGCCACCAGGGAAGCCCTCCCTCTTTTTTTGAACAGTATTTTTTTAAAACTGTCCTCCAGGAGGCAGGCTTTTGTTTGTTATTATTTTTAAATTTTATTTACTCTTTTGGCCGCGGCATGCGGGATCTTAGTTCCCTGAACAGGGATCAAACCCGTGTGCCCCCTGCAGTGGAAGTGCGGAGTCTTTAACCACTGGACTGCCAGGGAAGTCCCTGAACAGTATTTTTGCTAAGTATAGAATTATAGGTACGTACTGATCTTCTTTCAACACTTTATAAATATGTCTTTATGTCCTGGTTTCTAGCCTTTCTATTGAAAAGTCAACTGTCAGTCTTCCTGCTGCTTCTTTGAAGAATAATTTGTTTTCTCCCCTTTGTCGCTTTTAAGATTTTTTCTCCTGTGTTTGAGTTTTATCCATTTTACTGTGATACCTAGGTATGGTTTTCTTTGTATTTTTCCAACTTGATGCTCACAGGGTTTCTTGAATCTGCAGCCTTAATAACTCTCATCAGTTTCAGAAAAGTCTTGGCCATCATTTCCTCAAATTTCTGCTCCATGTTATTTCTTCTCTACTTGTGGACTCCAATTACACATATTTTAGACTGCCACATGTTATGCTTCTTCATTCTCTCTTCTGTATTTTCCCTTTTTTTTTTCTTCCTCTGGACCTCAGTCTGGATATTTTCTACTGGATTATTTTATAGTTCAGCTGTAACCAATCTATTAAACCTATCTATTACAGTCTTTTTTTTTTTTACATCTTTATTGGAGTATAATTGCTTTACAATGGTGTGTTAGTTTCTGCTTTATAACAAAGTGAATCAGCTATACATATACATATGTTCCCATATCTTTTCCCTCTTGCGTCTCCCTCCCTCCCACCCTCCCTATCCCACTCCTCCAGGTGGTCACAAATCACCGAGCTGATCTCCCTGTGCTATGCGGCTGCTTCCCACTAGCTATCTACCTTATGTTTGGTAGTGTATATATGTCCATGCCTCTCTCTCGCTTTGTCACAGCTTACCCTTCCCGCTCCCCATATCCTCAAGTCCATTCTCTAGTAGGTCTGTGTCTTTATTCCTGTCTGACCCCTAGGTTCTTCATGACTTTTTTTTTTTCTTAAATTCCATGTATATGTGTTAGCATACAGTATTTGTCTTTTTCTTTCTGACTTACTTCACTCTGTATGACAGACTCTAGGTCTATCCATCTCATTACAAATAACTCAATTTCGTTTCTTTTTATGGCTGAGTAATATTCCATTGTATATATGTGCCACATCTTCTTTATCCATTCATCCGATGATGGACACTTAGGTTGTTTCCATCTCCGGGCTATTGTAAATAGAGCTGCAGTGAACATTGTGGTACATGACTCTTTTTGAATTATGGTTTTCTCAGGGTATATGCCCAGTAGTGGGATTGCTGGGTCATATGGTAGTTCTATTTGTAGTTTTTTAAGGAACCTCCATACTGTTCTCCATAGTGGCTGTACCAATTCACATTCCCACCAACAGTGCAAGAGGGTTCCCTTTTCTCCACACCCTCGCCAGCATTTATTGTTTCTAGATTTTTTGATGATGGCCATTCTGACGGGTGTGAGATGATATCTCATTGTAGTTTTGATTTGCATTTCTCTAATGATTAATGATGTTGAGCATTCTTTCATGTGTTTGTTGGCAGTCTGTATATCTTCTTTGGAGAAATGTCTATTTAGGTCTCCTGCCCATTTTTGGATTGGGTTGTTTGTTTTTTTGTTATTGAGCTGCATGAGCTGCTTATAAATTTTGGAATTAATCCTTTGTCAGTTGCTTCATTTGCACACATTTTCTCCCATTCTGAGGGTTGTCTTTTTGTCTTGTTTGTGGTTTCCTTTGCTGTGCAAAAGCTTTGAAGTTTCATTAGGTCCCATTTGTTTATTTTTATTTTTATTTCCATTTCTCTAGGAGGTGGGTCAAAAAGGATCTTGCTGTGATTCATGTCATAGAGTGTTCTGCCTATGTTTTCCTCTAAGAGTTTGATAGTTTCTGGCCTTACATTTAGGTCTTTAATCCATTTTGAGCTTATTTTTGTGTATGTTGTTAGGGAGTGATCTAATCTCATACTTTTACATGTAGCTGTCCAGTTTTCCCAGCACCACTTATTGAAGAGTCTATTGCAGTCTTAATTTCAGTTACTCTATTTTTTAGTTCTAGAATTTCCATTTGATTCTTTTTGATAGATTTCTGGTTCTTTGCTGAAATTCCTCATCATGTCATATATTTTCTGGGACATATTCACAGTCATTTTAAAGCCCTGGTCCTATACCTCTACATCCCTATAGTTCTTTTACTTTTTGCTGATTTTTCTCTTTTGGTGTGCAGTCATTTGGTCCTACCTCGTGGCATGCTTGGTAATTTTTATTCAATGCCAGAAACTGTATACGAAAAGTACAGAGAGAACTTGAAGCTCAGGATGATTTTTTTTTCTTCTTTTTTTTTGAAGACGATTTTCTATACTTTGAGAACGAATTTACTTTTGCTTCTTGCAGACAATTAGAGTAGGGCCAGACCAACTTAATCTAATATGGGATTGAGCTGGTTCAGAGCTGCAGCCTGGGGTATTTCCAAGCCCTTCCTCCTTGGCAGGCACTGAGCTCCAATTTTTGTTTCTCCCCCATCTTAAGACTGCTGGAAGCTTTGCTCAGCCTGATGCACTTTCCCCCAAGTCCTGTCTCCTCTGGTAGCTCCGAATTCCAGTTTTGGTCTCCCTGTCCCCATGGAACTGCCACAAGTTCTGCTTAGCTTCTCAGGCTCTGAACCACCACTTTCTGCTTGGCTTCTTAGCCCCTCAGCCTTGCGCTGCTTATAAACTGGGAGATGCCTTGGGGTAGAAGGCGGTTCAGAATATCAGGCTTGGCTGAATATAGTTTCCGTTCTCACTGACATCTTAGCCTCTCAAATTCTGGTTGCTTTGGTACTTTTTTAATACCCTGAAAGAGATTTTTTTGTTGTTTTTGGTATCTTATTTAGGTTTTATTTTTTTTAATTTTTCTTCATGGGAGGGTTCAGTTTGTCTGATAGTAACTGGTTTTTCATAGTCAGAATCAGAAGTCATTAGAATTTTCTAATGTTGAATCAGTCTTGTATTACCAGAATAAACCCAGCTGAGTTCTATTATTTTAGTACACTGTTGTACTTTTGTTAATATCTAATTTAATAATTTTGCCTTTCTTCAAAGGCAGAATTACTTGGCTGGTAATTTTCCTTTCTCATCCTTGTCCTGTTTTAGTACCAAGGTTATCTAGCTTCATAAAATGAGTTTGGGATGGTTCCTTTATTCATATTCTGAATCATCTCTCTGAATAAATTTCTTTTCTTCCATTCTCTCTGTCCTTTTAGAACTCTGATAGATGTATTTTAAGTCTCCCTCTCTCCTCCATGTCTCTCAGTCACTTTTTTAAAAATAGTCTCATCTTTTTAATACATCTAGTTGCTTCCTTTATTTCTTAAAAAATAAGGTACCTAAATGCAGTCTTATGGTTAGGAATTCTCAGGAGAGACTTTTCCTCTTATTCCCATCCTACTTTTTTTTTTAAAATTATTTTATTTTTGGCTGCATTGAGGTCTTTGTTGCTGTGTGCGGGCTTTGCTCTAATTGCAGCGAGCAGAGGCTAGTCTTCATTGCTGTGCACAGGCTTCTCATTGCTGTGGGTTCTCTTGTTGCAGAGCACAGCCTCTAGGTGCGCAGGTTCCAATAGTTGTGGCACACGGGCTTCAGTAGTTGTGGCTCACGGGCTCTAGAGCACAGGCTCAGTAGTTGTGGCACACGGGCCTAGTTGCTCCGCAGCATGTGGGTCCTCCCAGACCAGGGATCGAACCCACGTCCCCTGCATTGGCAGGTGGATTCTTAACCACTGCACCACCAGGGAAGCCCTCCTATCCTACTTTAGACCAAGCCAGGCACATATACCCACTACCTTCTGCGGGTGGGGGGTCATTTTATCCCCAGCAGCTTAGCTATTCATTTAAGACGCCTTGTCTTGTTAATCTAGCAGTGTAAGTGTTTTGTGCCAGGAGCTTTTTCATTCCTGTCCTCCTTGTCCTTATTGGTTTTCATCAGGGTTTATTCTTTGTGCTGTGTCCATCATGGCCCTTGTTTCTGTGATGCCTGATTTTTCTCTTGCACTAGTTCCAGAGCTCATGTTTTATCCCCTTCCATTGTCTTGCATCTCTTTTCAGAGTACCTTATCTCTGCTTTGAACTACTGTTTAAATATTTGTGGCTAAATGTCACACTTTTCATCTGCTCTCTGGCAACAACTATCTGGTGAATGTGCATCTGCCATTTACTGCTCCTATAACATGTTTAGCTCCTGTGTTGGTTCCTTTTTAATAACTAATAATTTCTGAATGAGGTGGAATTCCTCCTTCATGAGCTGCTGTAAGTAGACCACTGTGTAAGTAGACCACTGAACACTTCATGGTGAACGCTTCTGTTGGATTCTCTTTGCTTTAAGACTTTTATGTTCATAATGAAAGTGCCCTATTCTTGGCATGTCCTATGTTCTCTCAGGCTCCTGAAATTTGCTGTCATTTTCTGTTTATTTACTCTCAGGAAGAATTTGAATGTATAAAACAAGGATTATCTATTCCTGGAAGGTTTTGTAAAACCACACCTGTAAAACTACATAGGCCTGGTTCCTTTTTCTGGGGAAGATTTTTAACTCCTCCTTCAGTTTTTTAAAACAGTTATTGGCCTAATCAGATTTTCTATTTCTTCTTGAGTCTATGATAGTAATTTATGTTTTCCTGAAAATTTTTTCCATTTAAACTTAGTTTTTAAATTTATTGCCATAAAATGTCCTTAGCAACTAGGGGATGGGGCTCACTTTATGTGTCTGGTGTGCATTTTTCACAGTGAGAGTGGGTTAATGTGTAAATAAAATGAAGACTGACTGCCATCACCAAATGATGATTGGTGTCCTAATGCGGGGAGGGGAGGTGGAAGCCATGACCCTGATCCTGTGTTCCACCCCAGCAGACCCTGTGCTCTGCTCAGTCTTTTCCACCTTCTCTTTCTCAGTCTTAGGGAAAGTCCTCAGTGCTGTGGGCAGTGCCCAGCTACTGATGTCACAGAAATTCCAGCAGTTCCGGGGCCTCTGTGAGCAAAACTTGGTGAGTGTGATTCTTCTTCCTCCACAGTGGGTCTTCCAGCCAGATCCCCAGCTGGATTAGCCTCTAAGCCTCTGTGACCGCCTCTCTAACATGGAGAAGGTGCTGCTTCCTCATGGCATTGGAAAGATGACAGTGGTGTGTGTCAGTGCCTAGCACAGGAAAAGGGCCAGGAATGGTCCTTTCAGAGCTCTACTACCTTCTGAAATAGAAAAGTGAACTCTATGTAAAAACAACCACATGAAAGTTAAAAATCAGTTGGCACTGATTTATTTATATACAACATACTCTATATCTAAGAAGACAGTCAAGGTAAGAACTAAAGAAATAACCACCATGACACTTGGTGGGTTTCCCTCTCCTTCACCCTTGCCGCTAGGCAGCAGCTTTTCCTGTGGAGCCTCTTTCCATCTGGCAGGGGTGGTGTAACCCCCAGGGGTGGAGGACAGTGGCGAGTGTTTGTCTCTAGGACCGGTAGGGGTTTGGGTGTTCACTGGGGAAGTCCTGATAAGGAATGTGCTGTCAGAGAACAGAATGATGGGCTAGAAAGCACACGGATTCTGGAATCACACCCACCTGGAAGTGATCCTGCCTCCTCCCTGTAGCCCTTCAGTGGTGGCGAAGGCCTCAGTCCCCATGTGTGTGCAGGACCCACTCTCATGATAGGACTGTCTCTCTCTCCCAAAGCTCTCCACCATCAGGGCCAGGAGTAATCAGGAACTGGGTTCATTCGCTCATACAGATACTGACCCGACCCTGGGAACAGGAGAGTAAGACCAGGCCTCAAGGGAAGCCAACGAGGGCTGGCAGAGCTAGGAGACAGTACTTGGGATGGGGTGCAGGACAAGCCTCTGCCCTGCTTGCCCCGCTGATCCCCGTCTGTCCCACAGAACCCTGATGCCAACCCACGTCCAACAGCCCAGGACCTGGCAGGGTTCTGGGACCTGCTGCAGCTGTCCATCGAGGACATCAGCATGAAGTTTGATGAACTCTACCACCTCAAGGCCAACAGCTGGCAGCTGGTGGAGACCCCCGAGAAGAGGAAGGTGAGCATGGAGCAGTGCGGAGGGGAAGTCCAGGGACAAATTCCTGGTCGGCAATAACGCTGGCCACATCGGTCAGTGCTGCTTGGCTCCCTTCTCTGTGTGTCGTCTTTGAGCTGGGGGCTCACGTCCATCAGTGTGCGGGGTCCATGCTCGGCGCTCGTCCAGCATGCCACTCGCTCTGTGTAGTTGAGGCTGCCCCCCCGAAGCATGCCTTCCTGCCCTGCATGTTCAGAAAGTGGGAGACACATGCCCACAGCCCAGAGCACTAGCGTAGACACAGCCGTTGGAACCCTGGAGGTAGAAAAATGGTCCTTCTCCCAGGACCACGCTGCCAGGAGTACAGGGGTCTGGACCCGATTCTGCCTCCTGGGCCAGCCTCTTCCCTGAGGCTCAGGCTTCCATCTGTAAAACAGTGGCACCCAATGACCCCTTTGGTTATTGGTTACTGGACTGTGGCCCTTGTGAGTTCTGATCCCCTAGAATAGCATGTGAAATGTGACCTGGGAGTCGGAGGCCCTGAATTTAAATCCCATCTCTGGCTATATGATTCCTGCGTGAATTTCAGGTTCTCAGTGGTTCAGAGCAGGGGTGGGAAGAGGTGATCTGTCTGTCCCTTCCTACTAGAACATTCTAGGATTGTAAGCTTGCTTTTTGCTCCTATGCCTTGTGCTATTCCCACCATCATCGCTTCTTGTGGCTTCCTGATTCCAAATGTGTGTTGCTTGTGCCCGATGCGGGGAAGCTGGGGTGGAGGCTCCAGCTGCCAGCATACGGTGGGTGGTAGCACCACACAAAAGGTGGCACCTTTATTTTATTTTCCTTCTCTCCTCACTGTCTCACTAAAGGAAGAGAAGAAACTACCCCCTCCGGTCCCAAAGAAGCCAGCCAAATCCAAGCCGGCAGTGAGCCGCGACAAGGCCTCTGACGCTGGGGACAAGCAGCGTCAGGAGGCCCGCAAGAGGCTCCTGGCGGCCAAGCGGGCAGCTTCCGTGCGGCAGAACTCAGCCACGGAGAGCGCGGACAGCATCGAGATTTATGTCCCTGAGGCCCAGACCCGGCTCTGAGACCAGGAAGCAGGAAGCAAACAATTTTAAGTCATTAAAAAAAGAAACCTACAAACTAAATGCGAAAGGAACAAAATTTTCTCAACCTTCAGTGTGGTTATTCTGTCTAGAGACCCTGAGCCAACTTTCAAATTGACGCATACAAGGGCTCACAATTTGGCTTTCTTGGGTCCCTCCCAGCTTTAGGTTATGAAGACTTCACACAAAAAAATCAACAGAAACACAAAACTATAAAACTTTTTTTTCCTCTTGCTGGCCGTGGTGGACTAGATAGATGGACTTCGGCAACGCCCCGGCCCAGCCTCCAGACTACAGTCTTTTTACTTGCTCTATCTAATGAGAACTTAAACTAGCTTGTTTACAAGATGACGACAGCCCAAGGGCAGCCTTGGGCACCTGCCATGTCCTTCCTCCTTTTCCTGGCTACCCCAGCTCTGACCTTGGAGTTTTCATTCTTATGTTTTTCTCTTTTCCCTTAAGAGCTCACACAGGGGTCACCATCCTGACTATCGGCTTTCTGGTTCTCAGCCCTTTTTGTGGGTGAGCCCAGAGGACAGAGAGATGGACACGCGTCCCCTCCCCCACCGAGTGCTCACACACATGCACGCGCGCGCGCACACACGCAAATACAGGTTCCTCTCAGCAGAAGCAGCCCTCCCACTGTGATCTGCCAGCCCTAGGCAGCGTCAGGTGGGTGACTCGCCTCTCTGAGACCATGAGGAGGGCTGAAGTCTTTGGGGGGGTGGGGGTGGGAATGAGATAAAAACCACAGCTTACCACACTCCAGACTCCCGCCTTTTTCTTCTCTCCAGCCCCTTCTTCCTTCAGCAAAATGTATGACCTAGAGTGACTTGCAGGGGCCACTCGAGAGGGACCCCATTTTCCAGGGGTCACGTGTCCCTGGCCGAGCCTGTGTACAGTACCCGAGGGGCGGGCGGCTGTGTCTGTATGTATGTGTACATATGCACATAGACCTTAGAGTGTATATTTAACAAACGCCCCTCTGCTCACCCATGCCCACCAGCGCCACCGCTGGCTCTCGGGGGCACCTGGCAGGAGGCGGGTGTGTGAATAGCATATATTTTTACATGTACTATATCTAGGTGTGTGTACAAGTGTGTGTAAAAATATATACCTTGTGTGTAAGCAGCTCCCCCTTTTTTTGTCTCTCACCTGCCCCCCGCTCCCCGGCCATGGGCCCATCTGCCTGGCCTCTGAGTTTTCTATTTTTTTACCCCGGTCATCCTTCTCTCTCCCCTGCCCCCCAGCCCCACTCCCAGGGTGTCATGAGCCCTGAGCTGCGATGGCCCAGGCCTGCAGGGTGAGGTGGGGGGCAGGGAGGGCGAGGGCAAGGCCAGGCCTGCAGCAAGCTCCAAGCACGACGGCTGCGGCACTGGAGACGCCCTCGTGTCCAGCACCTGCCACAGGGGCCTGCTCTAGGGCCCATTCCAGCTTGGCCGCCGTCTGTGACCTTGGGCAAGTCACTTGACCTCTGTGTGCCTCAACTTCCTCCTCTGTAAAATGGGGACAGTCCCCGCCCCTCCCTACCTCACAGGCATGTTGTGAGAATAAATGAGGTAACGTGCACCACGGGCTCATGGTGTTATTGCAGCGGGGCGGGCCAGGCTGGGATGAGGCGGGTGGAGCAGACGCCCCAGGAGACAGCCAGACCCCTTCCAAGTGGCAGCTCCTTGGAGACAGGCTGACGAGTGTAAACTGTAACGCCAGCGCTCTCATGCACCAGCTCTGTGACCCCCAGCAAGAAAACTAAGCTCTCGGTTCCCTTCCCGAAAGATGAGTGTGAACATCTGCCTGACCAGCTTCCTCCAGAGAAATAAATGCTTCATCGTCGCTATGTGGGAGCTGAGATGGGCTGCTCACGCTGACGACTCGCGCCCCCTCCGCAGACCCCGACTCTGCGTGCGCTTCACCCAGGACGGGGCACTCGGTACCCCAGCCGCTGCCTGCACCCTGACAGTTACACGCACTGGATGCACTTCCTGAGCACCTACCCTGCTCATAGAGCTCACGCCCCGGTGGGGGAGACACGGAACATGCCATAGGTGAGTTCCAGTCTACAGCAGATGGTAGAAAAGGAGGTGCAGCACAGTGAGGCTGTGGGAACCCATGACAGCTCCGCCAAACCCAGGTCAAGGCTGAAGGACAGTGGGTATTAACCGGCTTTGGGAGACGGGGATGGGGTGCAGGGGAGAGCAGGCGGAACAGCAGGTGCCCATGTCTGGTGGTAAGAACATGTGTTTCAGAAAGTTCTCGGGCCCGGCCGAGCTGCAGGCACCTGGTCTCCTCCCTTGGCACAACGCAGCGGAGGTGCTGGTGACCTCAAGCCCAGGGGAACTTCCTTCCCAGGAACTTTGTTCGGGCTGCCCTGCCTTCCCCAGAGGGGCCGCTCGTGAGCTCCTCTGAAGCCTGTGGGCCAGACCCCCTGCGCTAGGAGTGCTGTGCCCTCATGTCTAGATCCTGGTAGTGGTGGCTGAGCGCCCAGTGGCCATGGATGGCTCAGAGTAACTCCTGGGGCTGGACCTACCCCCTGCCCTGAGACACGGCTGAGGGTGACTCAAAGGTAAGTGGACGGGTTTCAGGTTGCCTGGGCACTGAGCCAGATACTCAGGGGTGTGAGTGAACACAGAGGCATCACGCTGGACTTGACCGGCGAGCAGCCCAGCTCTACTCCTGACGGGCCTCGGGGAACTGGGTGGACCCTTTTACCCCTTCAGAGCCTGAGTGTTTCTGCGGCAGCAGGGGAGGGGCCTTGAGGGTTAGATCAGGGTCTCAGGGAGGGTCCTGCACTCCCTGTATCATAGTACCTGGGCCCCCTCTCCCAGCCCTGCTGGTGCAGCAGAGGAGAGGCCCACCCTCCCGAAGTTGAAAGAATAGTTTAATGTCCCTCACCCAGAATCACCAACTGTCAAGATTTTGCCATATTTGCATTGTTCCTGTCAGGGACATACACAAACATCCCCCTCACCTTGAGCCATTTAAAAATAAGCTGCACATACCATGCTGCTTCACCCCCAAATACACCAGGCGACACCTAAGAATAAGGACATTCCTACGTGAGCACAATACCACTATTCCTCTAATTTAACACACGAGTGACCCTCGAGCACCTCCCTTACCCAGGAGGGCGCTTAGTGCCCAGACATCAATACCAGCTAAAGCAGGGCCACACTCCAAGTGCCGGAGGAATGTCCTCCATGGCTTTTACTTTGTATCCATCCAGGATCCAGTGAAGGATCATTCGCTGCTTTCAGTTATCAAGTCTCTTTAGTCTCCTTGAATCAGAAGCAGTTTCCCCACTTTTTTTTTTTTCATGACATTGACATTTTGTAAGTATCCAAGCATCTTAGAGAATGTTGCCTAATTTGGATTTCTGTTTTCTCATGACTCAGATTAAACAGTCTGAACAAGAAGATGGCTTAGATGATGTCCCACCTCCTGTACTCTGTTCTATCAGGGAGGCATTTGTCATTTCAGGGAAAGGCCGACAGCAGCTTCCTAGAGAAGCTGGGAGTGAGTCCTCGGTTTCTGCACTTCCAAAGCACAATCCTTGAGGGAACAGGGCCAAACAGAGACAGAAAGCACCCTCCTGAAGGGTGCTGGGGAAGAGGAAAGGGAGCAGAGAAGGAGACTGTTCACTGTCCCTGGGTCCCTGAGAACCACCCAGAGGCTGCAGGTCAGAGAGCAGGGAGGCCCAGGTTCCCCTGTAAACCTCCTGCTCCCCAAAAGTTTGTGGGTCCCCAAGCCTTTCGGAGTCCCCACCCCATAGCCTGAGAGCAGAGAAAGAAGGCTTAGCCGTAGCCAGGAGCAGCACAGGGCTCAGGGGCCTTGTGGCCAGGCCAGCAGGACAAAGCCATTGTCCCCAGTGGCCTGAGATCCAGAGACCATGAGGACCCCCAGACCAACTGAGATGAAGTTCCTACCACCAGCACTGGAATGGGGTTTATAAAAGAAACTTAAAATGAAATTGTATCAGGACTTCTCTGGTGGTCCAGTGGGTAAGACTGTGCTCCCAATGCAGGGGACCCAGGTTCGATCCCTGGTTGGGGAACTAGGTGCCGCACGTGTGCCGCAACTAAGAGTCCACATGTCGCAGCTAAGAAGTCTGCATGCCGCAACTGAGAGATGCCATGCCGCATCTAAGACCTGGCACTAAATAAATAAGATCTAAACAAAAAAATGAAGTTGTATCTCCTACTGATATGAATCTGGCTCATCTGAAAAATCAATGTGATCCGCACTGCCTCTTCCTTATGGCAGCCAGAGGGACTCCTCGAAAATCCCCCTCTGCTCAGGACCCTTTGAAGCCTTCCCAGTACCAGCAAGAGAAAATCCGGCCTCCTCACCTTGGCCTTGGAGGCCTACGTCCACCTTTCTAGGTACATCTCCCATGGGAGCCCATCCCCTGCTCTCTGCCTTCCAGCCTCACCTCAGACCTTGCACAGGGAGCCATGGCTCCCCCACCAATGCATCTATTCTTGCCTCAGCTCTCAGGCCAGCTAGCATTTCTGCAGTGAAAGCTTCCCAAAGCACCTCAGCCAGGCCAGGTTGGTGCAAACCCCCTGCTCTAACTCTTGGAGCTGGACAGTCACTTCACTTACCTTGCTTTGTTGCTGTCACTGATGCTTAGATCTGTAAGATTACTTATGAATATCTGTCTCCACCAGGAAACGATGGGCTCCCTGAGGGCAGGAATAGTTTTTTTCACTAGTCTCAGTGCCTAGCACAGAGGAGAGCCTCAAGAACTGTTTTCTAAATGAATGACCTTGTTGCGGGGAGTAGAGGTGGGACTTCACAGAGAAGATAATATTTGAGCTGGGCTTTGAAGGATGAGCAGGAGTTCCCCAAGCTGTGGCAGTGAAGGGCACAGCAAGCAGTAAGACTCTGCTGCTGCTCAGGGAAGGGGTGGTGCTGGACAAGCCTTGAATGCCAGGTTAAGTAGTAAGGGCTTTTACCAGCTTTGAACAGAGCAAGGACACTTCCTTCCACAGAACCCAGCTTCCCATAAGACAGGAGCCCCCAGTCCCAGCCTCCATGGAGCCATGGCACTCTGGTGACCCAGTCAGCACCAGGGTTTGTCTCTAAAACATGTCAGCGGACCCCAGGCCTGGTGAAGCCCTGTGACCAACAGGGGACATGGGCCCTTGGAGACCCTCAACTGCTAATGGCTTTAACCTTCTACAGATTGACAACTCCTACACCTAAATCTACAACCTGTACCTTTCCTTGAACTTTGCACTTCCCACTCACCACCTCCACTTAGACATCTAACAGGTAATCTCAAAGTTAACACGTCCACCAACCAGTAAAAGGAAGTGAGAATGGTTAGAAAAATCACCATTTGACAAGCATCATAGTAACAACTGGATCATCAGTGCATGTTAAAAGCCATGGGTAAAAGTTTGATGAGGAACAGAATATTTAGTCTCAAAGGAGCACCCCACAAATTACCTATTAATGAACATATTAATTACAAAAGGGAAAAACAGTAATTTTCTGATGAATAAATCTGGCAGACACTAGATGGCCAAAGTTAATTTTTTCCCATCACTGGTAATAATAACATCATACGTGTTTCCTGATAAGATGAACTGGGACGAATACAGCATCACTTCTGTGATATTCCTGTCAAAAGTCCATAGTCTGAAGCTAATCATGAGGGAGCACCAAGAAACTGGCTGGGACTCTCCAAAAACGTCAGTGCATGAAAGACATAGAAAAGCTAAAGGACAGTTCTAAGGGCCAGAGATTAAAGACATTTCAATAGATGCAGAATAAACATTTGATAAAACCCAGCACCCTTTCATGATAAAAATGCTCAACAAATTAGAACATCCTCAAGCTGATAATGGACATCCAAAAAAAAAAAAAATCCACAGCTAACGTGTTTAATGGTGAAAGACTGAAAGCTTTCCCCTCAAGATAAGGAACAAGACGAAGAGGTTCACTCTTGCCACTTCTACTCAATATTGTACGGTAGGTTCCAGCCAGGGCCTTTAGGCAAGAATGAATAAATGAATGAATGGATGGCATCTAAATTGGAAAGAAAGAAGTTAAACTACCTCTATTTGCAGATAACATGATCTTTCATATAGAAAACCCTAAGGTATCCACAAAAAAATTATCAGAGTTAATAAATTAGTTCAGCAGTGTTCCTGGAAGCAAGATCAATATACAAAAACCAATCGTGGGCTTCCCTGATGGCACAGTGGTTGAGAGTCCGCCTGCCGATGCAGGGGACACGGGTTCGTGCCCCGGTCCGGGAAAATCCCACATGCCACGGAGCAGCTAGGCCCGTGAGCCATGGCCGCTGAGCCTGCATGTCCAGAGCCTGTGCTCCACAATGGGAGAGGCCACAACAGTGAGAGGCCCGCGTACCGCAAAAAAAAAAAAAAAAAAAAATTGTGAATCACTATATTGTACACCTGTAACTTATAATACTGTACATCAACTATATTTCAATAAAAAAATTTTTCCTGATTTTAATCACTGTAATATGAATATGTAATATAATCTCCTTTTTAGGAGATACTCACTGAAGTATTTTGGGTAAAAGGGCTTGATGTGTGCAACTTACTCTCAAATGGTTGGGGAGGAGGATACACACACACGGAAGACAGTATAATAAAGCCAATGTTAACAATTAGAGAACCTGGGTGAAGGTATATAGGAGCTCTTTGTACAGTTCTTATAACTTTACTGTAAGTTTGAAACTATTTCAAAGTAAAGTTTTTAAAATTTATTATGTCCAAAATGGAACTTCTAATCTCTCACCAAACCTGCTCCTTCCATAAGAGAAAATGTCAGCTCTTTCTTTCCAGCTGCTCAGACCAGACCCTTGGAGTCTTCAAGTCTTCCTTGACTCTCACACACATACCAATCTATGCGAAAATCCTATTGGATGCAACTTCAAAATATGTCCAGATGGGAATTCCCTGTTGATCCAGTGGTTAAGACTCCACGCTTTCATTGCCGAGGGCCCAGGTTTGATCCCTGGTCGGGGAAGTAAGATCCTACAAGCTGCACTGCATGGCCACCCTCCCTCCCGAGCCAAAAAAAATATGTCCAGAATCCCATCACTTCTCCCACTGCCACCACACTAGTCTGGACACCTCATCCTGTTGAATAGCTCCTCACTGGTCTCCCTGCTTCCCCCTCCCCAACCCCAAAGGGGATTCAGTTAGAACATAAGCCAGATCACGCCACCCTTCTGCTCAGAACTCTCTGATGTCTTACAGTGGCCTACGAGTGTAAGCAGGTAAGTTAAGGGGTCCCTGGAGAAAGAGAACCAGGAATGGCTTTCTTGACATAAGAGAAGTCATTTTGGCCTAAGTCATTCTGTGATCTAAGCCTGACCACAATGCTTGCCCTTGAACAGGTCTCGGTAATTAATGATCTTAAGAGAACAAAGGAATGCAGGAACAGAGAAAAGGCAGACAACAGTGCACTGATAGAGCAGAGTCCTAGTTCCTCCTCAAGGGATAGGCATGATAACTTGTCTTTGCGCTCTGCAGGGATTAAGACCCCCCACCCCAGGTGGAGGACGGAATGGTAATGCTGACCCTCCTGACTTCAGCTAAAGCTTGGACCTTGGCCCCATTTCCATGCGGATTTCTGCTCTGCTCAAGCCCCTTCATGAATATGCATGTACCCTTAGCTTAAAACTTCCCCCGTTTTGCTGTTCAGGGAAACATTGCTTTGGGAAAGATCACCAGTAAGATTCTCCTTACTGGCTGTGAGTAATAATAAATCCTTCCTTCTCCAGATCTTTGGCGTGTTAGTGTCTATTGGCTTGACACCCACCAAGAGGCAAACCCAGTTTTGGGGTAACACAAGGATCCCCGAGCTATGTCCCTAGTGCTTCTCAGACCTCCTCTCCCACCCACCTCCCCTCAGTCACACTGACCTCCCGCTGCTCCTTGACCGTGACCTGGCCAAGCTCCCCCTACAGGGCTTCTGCCTCAGAGCCTCTCTGGGCTGGCTCACTCCCTCACATCCTTCAGCGCTGCCCAGATGTCACTTCCTGGGAGGCAGCCCCACCTCCTGTTACTCTCTCTCCCCTCACCTAGTTTTATTCTCCCTCAAGGCATTTATTTCTACCCTCCAAGCCATGGAGCCACTTGTTCATGGTACTTCCCTCCACAAGAACAAATGCTTCCTGAGTGCAATTACTTGGGTACTTACCCCAGCACCCAAGCACAGTGCCTGGCAGGTAGCAGGTGTCAGTTAATATTTACAGACTAAGTAACTGGGCGTTGAAAAGTTCCCTTGGGAATGTCCGTGTTGGATCAAAGGGGAGAGAGAGCAGGACGGGAGTCCAGCTAGGGGCTGATGGGTAAAGTGTTGCTTCACGGGTCAAACTGATGGACCTGATGCCCGATGGCAGAGGGGATGGGTCTGTCCTTCCAGACTCCATCCTCCAGCTCAGGCCAACAAGAGGGGGAGAGGGGGTGCAGCCCCTTTGGCAAGGATGCTCCGGGGGTCCGCTCGCCCCTGCTCCTCTCGCTGGCTCCCCAGGGTCTACGTGGGTCTTTCTGGCCACTCTTTCACTGAATTCTCACCACCACACTCCCATTTTACAGGTGAGGAAACTGAGGGCACCTGAGAGAAGAATGACTTGGCTGAGGTGGGCTGTCCCCAGTACGGTCCTACCCAACTTTCATGTGCGCCCCACACCCCAGGAGGCTGACTGCTGGCTCTGTATGAGGATAGTGGGTTCTCTCTGACACGCCTCTTCTCTGGGACTGGAAAAAAGCCATACTTGGCCTGGTGGAAGGAGGCCCTCCCCCGGGAATGGGCCGGGCGGCGCGCCTTTGGGGGGAAGATGGGGGTAGGGTCTGAGGACTAGAGGCCCCTGCATGTTCTGCCAGCCTCGCAGGAGACGAAGGGCCGGCCCACATAAACCCCCTTCCCCGGGCAGTCCAGGCCCCCTACTCACCCCCGTCACCTCCCCGGTCCACGATGGGGAAGGCCCTGGCAGCCTGGGGGTTCACCCGGGAACACCCCGCCTCCCGGGGCCGTGGGTCGAGGCCAAATAAGGCCGGGCTGCCGCGGCCCCGCCCCCATCCCGCCGCTGCCGCACATTCTTCTGCCTTGTAAGGCCTGGCGCCGCGCCCCGCCCCGCGCCCCCGCCGCGCCCAGCCCGGACCCCACCGACGGCCCGCCAGCCTCAGCTCCGCACCCGCTCCGCGCACCGAGCCAGCGCCTTCTCCGCACCAGGTGGGAGCCCGGCGACCCGGGTGGTCTAGTGTGGGCGGTGTGACAGCCGCGGCCCGAACTTGGGGACGCAGGGAGGTGTCGGAGGGCCTCTGGGCAGGGACAGCTCGTGGGCCTGGCTGGGGCTGCGAGGTTGCTCGGTCTGACGGGGATTCTGGCTGGGTCTGGGCAGCAGGGAGACTGTTCCCGGCTCCGGGAACCAGTGGGCCTATGGCCAGGGAAGACTGTCCGGGCCCTGACCCTTTGCTGTGCAGTTAGAGGTGCCAAGCCCAGGACTCGGGATGCCCGGGAGGACGGTAGGACGTGTGGCTGCCGGTGTTCCCTGCCCTAGGAGACCCATGTGTGTCCTCCAGAGCGTCCGTGTCCCATCCCCCATCTCCTGGGGCAGGAGAGAGGGATGGAGACCGGAGTAACCCCCGTCCACACACACACACACACACACACACCCCGAGGCTGTGTGCCGCGCCCTGGGGCTTGCCCACTCTGAGCCGTCTGCCCACCTGGGCCAGCTGGGTGGGGAAGTTGCACCAGGGGCCCTCTGCGGGCTCACCCCGCCCCCCGGCTGGACAAGGACCTGGGCTTCAGGACCTGGTCCCCGCGCCTCCCCAGCCCTGCAGCTGCTCTGGCTGCTCTCAGGAAAGGGTCAGATAACTGCCTCAGATGAGGTGAGCTTACCAGCAAGGCATCTGGCACTGCCAGCCATAGGGACCATGAGGTAATGGGGGACACAGGCCTTGTCTTTGCTGTTGCGGTGGGATTTCAGGCACCAGAAAGGGGGAGGTGGCACGTAGTTGAAGCAGGCCAAGTACCCGCGATATCGGATCGCCGGTGGCTAGGATTCCCAGGAGGATGAGGGGACGGCTCCAGGGCTAAGAGGCCAGCCTGTCTCTGACCCCAGTCCCTCAACCAAGACTGGAAACTGCCTCTGGTCACAAAGAGTCCTCAGCCCCTCAGTAGCCATCCGCCCACCATGAAAGGCCATTTGCCACCCCCAGACCCACCCCTAGCCCAGAGGTCCTGGCTTCCAGTTGGACTCTACCCCTCTCATGGACACACCACTTCACGGGCCTCAGTTCTTTTAATTGCACGGTGAGGGGCGCCCCACTCTCCCCACTCTCCCCACCCTGCTTCCCAAGACTGCTGGGATGGACAAACTGTACAGTTCAGTGCTCCAAGCCCTGTCACGGCCCCTCAGCACAAGAGGGCGGAGATGGGGTGGCCAGGGAGGCAGGGGAGCCCAGCTAGTATCAGAGCAGTGGGTGAGCTCTTGGCCACTCCCGCCTTTGGTCGCGGCTTTCTCTCTCATCCTGCCACGTCTGCCCTAGAACTTTACGGGGGGCGGGGGGGGGGTGACAGTGATGATAACCATCACAGCCTCTGCTGGGCACAGTGGACTCCTCCTCAGCTGCCTTCTGTGGGTGCCATGAGTCAAAGTTCCCAGAGAACACCTGGCTCAGGGCAGGAGTGGCCCCTCGAAGCACTAACCACAGGACACGGTGGCACGCCCTGCCGACAGCACCATCCCACTCCCACCCACGTCAAGGGTGGGAAAGGCTTTTGTCTACCCACCCTCAACCACAGGAGAAACCCTGAGGGCCAGGTGTGTCAGTCCTGTGGGACCCAGTACTATAGGCAGCCGTGGCTCTGGGGAAGGACTGGGGCTGGCCAGCATCCCAGCTCAGGGTTTAAGATCTCAAAGGCCAAAGACGGCAAATGGCTTGAACAGGGTCAGGAGATACAGGCCTGGCGACAGATCGAGGAGCACTTAAGGCTTCCTGCAGATCCTCGACAAAGGAACTCAGGGCAGAGGAAAGAGGGCAGCAGTCCTGGGGCCAGGCCCACAACTGCCCCAGCTGAGGGGCACATGACCCTAGGTCTTCAGGGGCACAGTCCCCACTAGCCATGACAAGGGTTCAGGGAGAGCCCCTTGCTGGGCCTCAGTTTCCCCATCTGTACAGTGGGCAGCAGACTGGCTGCAGTTGCCTTCATAGTCATTCATTAAACAAGCATCTATGAGCACCACCATGGGCTGAAGTTTAAATCGGGGGACTTACACCAGCCCTGATTGATTGTGAGGGAGAAAGACCTTTAAGTGCTTACTGTCAAAGCCAGGGTGGGGGAACTGCTCCCCAAGGGCTGCCTGAAGAACTGGGCTGGAGAAGGAAAGGCATTCCAGGGGGAAGGACCAAGAAGGAAAGTCGGGGGGGGGGGGTCTGGGGAGCAGACATAGATGGCAGGAGGGACACCATGAGGGATGCCATGGCCAGTCAGAGAGCAGAGCAGGAGGGGTTCACACAGGGCCTTTGATGCCAGGCTGAGGGGCCAAGACTTGCTGGGGGAGGGGAGGGGATGGCGGGAACCCTCAAGGGTTTCAAGGTGAAGTGTCTGGGTCTGTATGCAATGGGTGAGACAGGCTCGGAGCCCAGGTCTAAACAAGGGTGACAGGAAGCTGGGCTTCTCAGCCGGGGGGAGCTCTATGCTCCTATAAGCACTGAGGAGTGAGAACAAGGGGTAGGGCCCAAATCAGGTCTATCTCCCACCCTAAGGGGCTGGTCAAGTGTGGACAGGTGGGGGGAAGGGAGACTGCCCAGAGCACTGGCCTTCCAGAACCTCCAGAGGAGGGAGGGCAGAGGGATGGGGAGGAGGAGAGGATGAGGAATGTCAGGAATGCGTGCCGCTGACCCAGCTCCCTCCTGCTGGTGGGGGCAGGGAGCCTCAGAGCCTCTCACAAGGCAACCCACCCTGTAAGCCGGAGAGAGATGGACAGTGTAAATGCTATTAAGGCTTAAAGGAGATAAAGCACGGAAATGGTTGGCACCGAACCCAATCCTAAGTGTCTTACCCAAACAGTCACAGCAAAAATAGCTTCCTCTGTGCCGGGCACCATGCCAGGGGCTTCTTGGGCACTAAGTCAATTAATCCCTTCGGCTGGGCAGTCCTATCGCATTCCCAGATGAGTATACTCACTCAGAGAGGTAGAGGAAGTTGTTTCAGATCACACAGGGCCAACGCTCTATGCTGAGCTGGGTGGCAGAAGCCCCAGGCCTATGGGAGCACAGAGACCAGCCCAGGCACTGACAGCCGAGCAGGGGCAGGCCAGAAGATTCTCTGGCCTGGGGTCACAGGAGGCTCTCCCACTTACACCCACTGCCTACAGGAAAGCCCCACACGCCCGCAGCCAAGATGTCCAGTAAACGGGCCAAGGCCAAGACCACCAAGAAGCGGCCACAGCGGGCCACATCCAACGTCTTCGCGATGTTTGACCAGTCCCAGATCCAGGAGTTTAAGGAGGCCTTCAACATGATTGACCAGAACCGAGATGGCTTCATTGACAAGGAGGACTTGCATGACATGCTGGCCTCGCTGGGTGAGCAGGGGCGGGGTGTGGGAGTCCAAGTGGGCCCAGCAAGGGCTGCAGCTGGAGCAGGCAGTGGGGCTGCTCATCCCTTACGGAACACTTCCTGTGCACTGACATGAGGCACCCACCCTGGAGAGTAGCTGCCATCACTTTCTCCATTTAGCAGGTAGGGAAACTGAGGCACAGAGCAGTTTGCCACTGGACTTGAACCCAGACAGGCCCACTCCAGGGCAGGACTGCCTCAGGCAGATTTGTGGATCGGGCTGCCCGGTACCATTTGCTTTAAAGAAAGGGATCAGCAACTACAAGAAAGTTTGAACTGCATGGACTTTCCATTGTACAGTGGGGAAACTGAGGCCTTAGAAGGGAGGCCAGGGTATCTGCCCCCCTCCTTTAGAGGTCACCTGTGTCAGGCTCTGAGACGCTGACTCCAGTGATTTCCCCAGAATCAGAATCAGAGCTGAAAGGGCTCAGGAATCTAGTGCATCTCACCATTGCTCAGATGGGGAAACTGAGGCCCAGAGGCCAGGCCTCCAGACACCAGCCCCCAGCCTGTGGCTCTGCTTCCATATCCCTCCCCATGTGCTAGCCACAGACAACCACCCTCAACCCAAGTTTCTGGTGCCCCCTTCATCCAGGTGAGAGCATCTGGGCCAGACACTGGCTGGGGGAGGGGGTGGTCTCTGACAGTAGAGGCAGCAGCCTATGGCCAGATAGGCCTGAGTCAGTCCCTGGCATTGCCCCTCACAGCTGGGCAGTCCCGCTCTGTGCCTGTTTCCCCTCCTGTGCAATGGTGACCGTGGCCCTTGTGTGCACCCCCAGGGTGTCTGGTGGGAGGAGCAAGCAATGTAGAGGGAGCAGGAGGGCTGACATCACACACTGCGCCCACGCTCGGCACCACACCCCTCCCAGCTTCAGGCCAGACTCACCTGAAGGCTCCCTCCCTGAGGAGGTCACCGGCAGGAAGGAGGACTGAGGCCTGGCGAGGGGAAGAGCTGTGAGTCCCCATGTCACAGCTCTTCAGGCCTCAGCCATCCCATGGGGACAGAGCAGAGTGTGTGAGGCTCAGAGGAGACAGGGACGCGAAGACTCTTTTCCATTTATGAGGCAGCGCCTGCACCCGGGGCCCTCAACCCCAGAGACTTGATGACAGGCCTGGGCATCTACCCAGAAAAATCCTCACTCCTGTTTGTAGCTCGTGTCAGTGAGTCCACAGATCAATCATGGCCTCTGGTTAAGAACATCATCCTCTGGGAATTCCCTGGCAGTCCAGTGGTTAGGACTCCACAATTCCACTTGCAGGGGGCATGGGTTGGATCCCTGGTCAGGGAACTCAGATCCTGCATGCCACACCGGCATGCCCCAAAACAAAGGAACCTCAGGTTAAAAAACAAGAACAGGGCTTCCCTGGTGGCGCAGTGGTTGAGAGTCCACCTGCTGATACAGGGGACACGGGTTCGTGCCCCCGTCCGGGAAGATCCCACATGCCGCGGAGCGGCTGGGCCCGTGAGCCATGGCCGCTGAGCCTGCGCGTCCGGAGCCTGTGCTCTGCAACGGGAGAGGCCACAACAGTGAGAGGCCCGCGTATCACAAACAACAACAACAACAACAAAAAAAAAAACAAGAGCAGCAAATAATAAAATAATAACAAGAAGCAGCTCTGCAGGTATTATCTTAAATCTCAAAGCAATCCTATTAGGTAGGTGTGATTATCATTCCCACTTTATAAATGAGGAGACAGAGGCTCAGAGAAGTTATGTAATCTGCCCACGGTCACACAGCTACTCAGCGGTAGAGTTGGGATTTGAACCAGCAGTTGACTCAAATCCACAGGGCCAGTGCCAATCATTGTTCTGCCCATTTTACAGCCATTGCCTTCTTCACCTTCACAGTTCTCCTCAGAGGCAGGGGAAACAGGCATAGAGCTGGGATTCAAACCCTAGCCTGTGTGGCACCAAAGCTCACTGGTTTAACTACTTTCAAAACTGTGCCTGGGACCTGGGGTCTGGCCTTCTGGCTTCAAATGCTGGCTCTACTCCTTACTCACTGTGTGACTAAGGACAAGTCCTAACCTCTGGGCCTCAGGTCCCACACCTGTGAAGGGGGATAAGACTGCTGACCTCACAGGTGGTGGAAGTTAAAGCAATAAGGCACATGGAGCACGGGACGCCGTGAGCGGTCAGCAGATGGGGGCCCTTATACTTCAGTGAGCATTACCCGTGGCGGACATCCAGACCCCAGACCTGAGGAGGAAAGTGGTCAAGGCCACCTGCCAGGAGAGCGGGGAGGGAGCAGTCAGAGAGCCGGCCGTCCCAGAGACATGCTTTACAGTTTACAAAACGTACTGTCTCCTGTCTGTGGGGCCATGAAGGGAGGGGACAGGGAGGAGGGAGGGGATGGGAGGGGACAGCAGGCACAAATGGCCCTCCCACCACAGGGAAGAACCCCACGGACGAGTACCTGGAGGGCATGATGAGCGAGGCCCCGGGGCCCATCAACTTCACGATGTTCCTCACTATGTTTGGGGAGAAGCTGAACGGCACGGACCCCGAGGACGTGATCCGCAACGCCTTCGCCTGCTTCGACGAGGAGGCCTCAGGTCGGCAGCCTCTGGATGGAGGCCTGGACGGGGCTGGGCCTGCACACCTCCCCCAGGGCACCCCCACGTATGCCGGGGGGACCCGGCCGCGCTTGCCCCCAAAGGCCAGGACAGAAATCACCCGTTTCTGTTGCCAGAACCATAAAAGCTAGGCTACTTTCTTGTTTTCTCCCCCAAATGCGAGACTAAAACAGCCCACATCCACCAAGCTTTCCCATTTCCTAGTTCACCTGTTGGCCCAACACACCAGGCCTCTGCTTTCTACCCTTCCAGACACCAAACCATTTCAGGCCCTCTGGCCAACGAGGTACAGAAACCAGCCCCCACCCTCGAATCTTCCAAAGGGCTTCTGTCTCACAGCCGGTGTCTCCCAGGGACAGGCCAGAGCAATGCTGGCAGTAGCTGCTCCAGCAGTTTCTCAGGGGCCACAGGCACACCACTGGCCTAAGCGTGTTCGAACATTTTCCTGCCATCACAGTCCCCTACCAGCTTGGTATATTTTCACCCCCATTTTCCAGATCAAACAGGCAAAGAGAGGTTAAGTAACTTGCCCAAGGTCACACAGCTAGAAAGAAGGGGGCGATCAGGCAGTGGAACTCTGGGGCTCAAGCTCTTAAAGCAGGACATACCCAGCACCGCCCCCCAGCCCCAGGTCTGCTGCAGAAACACCTCGCCGACAGTCCCACGGCGGAACTCTTCCCTATGGGCCCTGGCGACCTTGAACTGAACAGAGACCAGGGCTGTGGCTTTTCCTGGCCTCTCTGGGGTCTGAAAGGGCTGGTGGGGGCCCCGGGGGTAGAGGGTGTTAGGTGTGTCCTGGCCCGAGTTCCTGTCTCATGGCCCTGGCCCTGCCGCCCCCCCCCAGGTTTCATCCACGAGGACCACCTCCGGGAGCTGCTCACCACCATGGGCGACCGCTTCACAGACGAGGAAGTGGATGAGATGTACCGCGAGGCGCCCATTGATAAGAAAGGCAACTTCAACTACGTGGAGTTCACCCGCATCCTCAAACATGGCGCCAAGGACAAAGATGACTAGGCCAGCCCAGCCCCCCTGTGCCCAGGCCCGCGTCCCAGTCACCTGCTCCCTCAGACACTGTCTGCACCGGCTCTGCCCACAAACCCGCGAGCCCACAGGCCCCTCTCTAGAGGATCCTCCCTCTGAGGGGTTAGGGTCCCAGCTCCCAGTGGAGGGAACAGGCTGAGAGAGTGCAGTGCCAGGCAAGGGGCGGAGCCAACGTGAGGCGGGGATTCCCCCGTGACCCTCCAAGGAAACCCCATCTTCTTGGGAACTGGGCCAGAAGCTGGACCTGGAGGCACCAGGGGAAGGCCCCTCAAGAGAGCCCAGGCCCCAGCTGTTGCCCGCCCACTCCCAGGCTGCTCCCCACGGGCAGGGCCCTGCGTCCTGGTCTGGGACACCACTGCACGTGCAACCCTGTGCAGGGCATGAAAACCCTTCCCCAGCCACTGCCACAAGCACGCGAACCTCATCCAGGCCCCCTCTCAGAGGACAGGATGCCAGGCCTGTCCCCTACACCCCGCCCAGCCACCAGAACACGCGCCACCCCGCCGGGAGTGCACTCCAGAAGGTGCATGTAGGGTGGGTGTTTGTCTCGGCGAGGCAGAACGTCTAATAGAAGGCTGAGCACTGCCTTTGGTCTGTGTGTCTGTGACTGGGGTGAAATAAAGGAGCCCCCATGCCCCAAACGCCCTCCCACCCTCTCCTTCCATCCCCCGGGGCCGCCCTGATCCTCTCCAACCCAGCCCGTGGCCCAGGGAAGGCTCAGCTGAGACCAGACCAGCAGTGGGGAGCAGACAGAGGTGCTGAGGGGAAAAGCCCTCCTGGGAGGGAGAGGGCAGAGTGGGGAGGACCCACAGGAATCACCACAGCAAATCCCAGTGGGGGGTCTGGGCCTCTGAGGGGGCAGCGGTCAAGGTCACAGTGTTCAGGACCACAGCCTGGATCTCCAGGGTCACTCAGGTGGTCCTGGAAGAACAGGGAGGCTTTGGGAACAGTGAGAAGGGCTCATCCCATTAGCTCAGGGATGGAGGTGAGAATGAATGGATTCCTTGCGGGCAGCTCCAGGCAGCTACCAGGTGTGTTCTGGGCTGCACCCGCCACAGCTGGAGGGTCAGTTCAGCTACATGACCAGCAGCACAGCAAGCCAGAGCTTTTCACATCCCACATGTGCAAGAGACAGGCAGACGGGGTCCCTGTTACATCTGAACGATGGGGACACTGACCACGGTGCCTGGAGCATAAGAGGAGGGGAAATAATGGTTGAATGAACAGACAGTCAATAGGGACAGGGACTGCCTGAGGTCACCCAGTGGGTCTGGGGCAGAAAGAGAGCTGGACCTTGGCCTCTGGACCTTCCATGGGGCTCAGGCCAGGGCTGGACACATCCCACCTGACCCCAGCAGGGAGGAGGTGCTGGGCCCCGCTTGGTCCTGCTGCCTTCCCTAAGGGTCACCCAGAGCCAGCCAGCCACAGTGCATGACAAAGGTCTGAGATCAGAGCCAAGGGAGCACTGAGCACTACGGGGATCCTGCACTGGCCCAGGAGGCCTAACCTCCCACAGGCCTCTGCCCCTATCGGGGCTCCAGGCCCCTTCCAGCCGAGCCCTGGTCAGAGCCCCATGAAACCCCTCCTCTTGCCTCCAAATTGAGCCCCACAAGTCCCTGATCGCAACTTTAGATGGAGCCAGCCCCGAATGAGTCCCAACCAGGCCCAAACACTCCCCAGACTCAGTCCCAACCACACCGCACCCTTGATCCTGACCCCAGACTGTGGGCCCCAATCAACCCTCGCCCCAACCCCACGCTGAGCCTGGCCACCCACTCACTGCAGCCAGCTCCCAGGACTCCCAGAGCACTGGCCTGACACCAGGGTCACAGATCACTCGGCGGGGCCACTGTGGCACCAAAGGCCTTCCTGGAAGAAGGCAGGGACATGCGGTCAGGAACAAACCTCCTCGATCCCAGCCCCCAGTTTTTTTTTTGTTTTTTTTTTTTTTTGTGGTACGCGGGTCTCTCACTGTTGTGGCCTCTCCCGTTGTGGAGCACAGGCTCCGGACGCGCAGGCTCAGCGGCCATGGCTCACGGGCCCAGCCGCTCCGCGGCATGTGGGATCTTCCCGGACCGGGGCATGAACCCGTGTCCCCTTCATCGGCAGGTGGACTCTCAACCACTGCACCACCAGTGAAGCCCCCAACTCCCAGTTTTGTCACAAGCCTACTCCCCCTCTGCCCCAGAGAGAGAAGGCTTCACACCCAGGTGTGGGTGGGACAGAACCAGTGCAGCCTCACTGGTTTCAGAGCTGGCCTGGGGCTCACAGGACCCAGGGGATGGGAAAAGGGAAGTGTTCTGTGTGGAAGGGCAGGCCAGCAGGCCAGGGGGAATCTGCAGGAGCCGCTAAGAGGGAAAGGTGTTGCAGGGAATGGAAATGGCCTGAACAAACGTCTGGGAGCAGGAGTGCATGTGGCACATACTCAGGAGCCAGGGGGAAGGCGGTTTTTCACTCATTAATTTATTAACATCTCACAGCAGCTTTTCAGAAAAGCAGCAGCAGCAGCTAATGTTTTATTTCTCACAGGCAACATTTAGAGGTAACAGTGAAGCACCCCCAGAACTTTCAAAGTCTGGCACAAAACTCAGAAGACACACACACAAAGACCAGTGGATTTAAATGCATGAAGACTAAATGCTTCTGTAGGGCTAAAGAAACCATAAGCAAAGTTAAAACCAAATACAGATCGGGAGAAAATATTTGTAGTGTGATTAATAAAAAATGTCAATGACACTATCCTATAAAAAGAGCTTCAACCGTTCAATATGAAAAAGGCAGAGAGTTCCCTGGCAGTCCAGTGGTTAGGACCTGGTCAGGGCAGCCAAAAAAGAAAAGACAATGGTAGGGGAAAAATGAGCAAATAATATGAAAAGAGAATCTCAGAAGAAATATAAACACTTAATAAACATGTTTTATTTTATTTTATTTTTTGGCCATGCCACACGGCTTGTGGGATCTCAGTTCCCTGACCAGGGATTGAACCCAGGCCACAGCAGTGTAAGCCTGGAATCCTAAACACTAGGCCACGAGGGAACTCCCTTTTTTTCTTTTTTCTTTTTTTTTTTTTCGCGGTACTCGGGCCTCTCTGTCGCGGCCCCTCCTGCTATGGAGCACAGGCTCCGGACGCGCAGGCCCAGCGGCCATGGCTCACGGGCCCAGCCGCTCCGCGGCACGTGGGATCTTCCTGGACCGGGGCACGAACCCGCATCCCCTGCATCGGCAGGCGGACTCTCAACCACTGCGCCACCAGGGAAGCCCCGCACTGGAATTTTTTTTTTAACATCTTTATTGGAGTATAGTTCCTCTACAATGTTGTATTAGCTTCTACTGTATAACAAAGTGAATCAGCTATATGTATACATATATCCCCATATCCCCTCCCTCTTGCATCTCCCTCCCACCCTCCCTATCCCACCCCTCTAGGTGGTCACAAAGCACTGAGCTGATCTCCCTGTGCTATGCAGCTGCTTCGCACTAGCTATCTATTTTACGTTTGGTAGTGTATATATGTCCATGCCACTCTCTCACTTGTCCCAGCCTACCCTGCCCCCTCCCCGTGTCCTCAAGTCCATTCTCTACGTCTGTGTCTTTATTCTTGTCCTGCCCCTAGGTTCATCAGAACTATTTTTTTTTTTTAGATCCCATATATATGTGTTAGTATACAGTATTTGTTTTTCTCTTTCTGACGTCACTCTGTATGACAGACTCTAGGTCCATCTACCTCACTAAAAACAACTCAATTTCTTTTCTTTTTATGGCCATGCACTGGGATATTATTCAGCAATAAAAAGAATGAAGTACTGATTCATGCTACAACATGGATACACCTCAAAAAAATTACACTAAATGAAACAAGTCCATAACAAAAGACCACATATTGCATGATTCTATTTATATGAAATGTCCAAAATAGGCAAATCTACAGAGAATAAGGTAGATTAGTGTCAGCCTAGGGCTGGGGTAAGGACGGTGCAGAAGGAGAGTGAAATTAAATTATGCTGATGTTGTACAACTCTTTAAATCTACTAAAATTAATTGAGCTGTATACTTTAAATGGGTGAATTTTATGATATGTAAATTATATAGCAATAAAGCTGTTAAAACAAATAACTAGTCCAAAAATAACCCTCTTAAGCTAACATTTTTGTAAAGCTTAGTTGTTTATTTTCTCTTCAAAGGCTAGCATATTTAAACTGCTAAACTTCCATTTCTTTATTTTCTTGAAATTTTTGTATTTCCTTATATTTATGTAAGCCCCATTAGCTCTGATAAACCAATCAAGACAAACCTTCTTAAATTTAAAAGGTATAATTTGACTTATTAATTAACATTCTGTGGAGGTAATAAAATATTTCAAACTCATAGAGAAACACCGAAAACTTTCAGCTTCAGTTCAACAACCTCAGCCAGGTGCCAAAATAAACCAAAAAAACACAAAAACCCACTGGCCTGTATCCCAGTGGGCTGCTCCTTTCAATGCTTTCTATTTCTCTCAATATTTTCTTAACCGATTTGAGCTCACAAATAATAAGCAAACTATCAAAAAAAAAAGAAGACTAACAAATCAGATTCTCCCTCTTTTCCCACTGGATAGAGAACAGACCCCCAGTGTCCTGACAGAGATCAACAAACAGACCATAAAACCAACTGTCAGTCATTGCTGGCCACCACGAGAATAGCCTGAACTAAAATAAAACACAGAGTCAGAAAAAAAGCAACCAAGAAAAAAGAAAGTTAAAAAAAAAAAAGAGATGGTATGAGGGGAGAAACAGAGAGTCAGCGAAGGTAAAGTTTTATAGACGCTTAAAATTCACTCCAGGCGCCAGAAAAATGGTGTGCCTTAAACAATCCACGAAACCCCCTTCACAGACAACAGCTTAATTGGCTCCGGCAGGTAAGTGAAGTCCACAGAGCATCATGCCCTGCAAAACTCAAAGCACAGTGTTCAAGAAGCTAGACATTGCGCACAATACCTGATCAGGACTACTCAAAACTGTCAAGGTCATCAAAATCAAACTGACACATTTGGAAACAATCCAAATATCCTTTAAACAATAATCAGGGACTTCCCTGGGTGGTGCAGTGGTTAAGAATCCGCCTGCCAATGCAGGGGACATGGGTTCAATCCCTGGTCCAGGAAGATCCCACATGCCGCGGAGCAACTAAGCCCATGAGCCACAACTACTGAGCCCGTGTGCCTAGAGCCGGTGCTCCACAACAAGAGAAGCCACCGCAATGAGAAGCCCGCTCATCACAACTAGAGAAAGCCCGCGTGCAGCAACGAAGACCCAACGCAGCCAAAAATTAAAAAAATAAAAAACAATAATCGGATAAACAAAATGTGGGTTGTTCATCCAATGTAATGCTATTCATCAATAAGAAGGAACAAACTGCCTACTGATACACACACAACAGAGAGATGAACCTCAGATGCATTCTGCTCAAAGGAAGAAGCAGATTCAAAAGGCTGTATCTTGGACTTCCCTGGTGGTCCAGTGGTTAAGACTCAGCGCTCCCAATGCAGGGGGCCCGGGAGCAATCCCTGGTCAGGGAACTAGATCCCACATGCCGCAACTAAGACCTGGCACAGCCAAATAATTTTTTTTTTTAAAAAAGGCTATATACTATATGATTCCATTTGTACGACAGTCTGAATATGACAAAACTATAAGACAGAAAACAGCTTAGCGATTGCCAGAAGCTAGGGGTGGGAAGAGAGACTGACTGTAAAAGGGACATCAGGGAATTCTGGAGGTGGGGTGGGGACGATAGAACTGTTCTGTCTTGATTATGGTGGTGATTATATGATTGTTTATGTTTGTTAAAACTCATTTTTTAACTAACACAACATTGTAAATCAACTATACTCCATTAAAAATTAATTTTAAAAAATTCATTTTTTATTTTAAAATTTTTCTTAATTTTTATTTTATATTGGACTATAGTTGATTTATCAATACAATGTTGTGTTAGTAAAACTCATTTTTTAGAAAGGGTGAATTTTTACTATATTAAATGAAACAAGGAATTAATATCTAAAATATTACAAGAAAAAGTTATAGAATCTAATAGGCGAATGAGCAAAGTGTATAAACAGGAGATTCACAAAAGGGGAATTTCAACTAACAAGAACAATAAATCAATCTCACTGGTGTCCAGAAAGCAAAAGCAAGAGACCACTTTATACTCATCAGATTGCCAATCAGAGAGATGGATAATACCGAACATTGGCAAAGATGGAGACAAAGGGGAATTCTCCTACGCTGGGTGATCAGAGATGGACTGGTCCCGCATGCGGGACAGCACTTGCCAGTACTTGTGAACAAGTAAAGCCCCTCCGGCTCAGCAACTCCACACCTGGAAACATCTCCCAGGGAAACTGGTCAAGCCCAGAAGAGGCAGGACAACATGTCCGCTGCCAGCAGCACTGATGGTAGCAGGGTGTTGGAGGAAACCCCCATGCCTGTCACAAGGAGAATGAGTAAGTGAACTGTGAGGATGCATGCCATGGAATACCATGCGGCACTCTGATGCAATGAACTCAATGTTCCTGCATCAACATAAATAGATATTAAAAACAATGTGTGGGGGGGGGGAGAAACAGAATGAGAGCTATCGCCTAACAACTTAAATGTAATTTTAAAACGTGCATAAGATTTTAAAACCAGCATAGGATTGCTCAAGGGACTGTTTGGACAAGGACCCAAAGAAAATATTTTAGAGGGGATTTGTAGGGTGGGGGAGGGGCACAGGAGACAGGGAGGAAAAGGAGGTGGGAGTCACCTGGATTGGGGAAAGAGAAACAGAGTGAGACAGAAAAGAGCACCTGAAATTAACAGGGTGCTACCTGATGGATAAACGATAAATCTCCACAAGAACAGGCATGCAATGATATGTACACAAGAAATGAGTGAGGTTAATCTGAAGTTCAGAAGGAAGCTTGGTCAACTTAACTGAGAAATAAAGCAAGTCAAACAGGGGAAATGACTTTGCCCACAGTATCAGTGCTGGAGTGTGAGGCAGGGTGGGGAGAAAGACGCAGAGCCAGATCTGGAAGGACCTGAATGTGAGGTGAGAGCATTTGGTCTCTCCTCCTGCCTGCCCCCAGAGCACCAAGGAGTCTTTGATGCATCTGAAGCAGGACAGAGCTTGATCAGATTTGCCCAAGAAAGACCAATGTGGATGTAGGTGAGGGGCCTCTACTGGAGATTGGATACCAGGTACAACAAGCATCTATTTAGAGCCTATTATGGGAGGTCGCAGGTGCTGGGAGATTCCACAGTGAACAAAACAGTTTACCATTGAGCAGGGGAGAAAGAGAGAGACAATAAACAGCAAAACTAACCATCACCAACTAGGTTAAGTGTGATGTAGGAAAGAGATTAATGGGCGGAAGGGAGTCCTGAGTGGTCAGGGACAGCCTTCCTGAGGAGGTGACATTTAAGCTGAAATCAGAGGAAACAACAAGAGGTTAAAGACAAAATAAAACAAAACAAAAAACAAACAAGGGACTTCCCTGGTGGTCCAGTGGTTAAGAATCCACCCTCCAATGCAGGGGACGTGGGTTTGATCCCTGGTCGGGGAACCAAAATCCCACATGTCACAGAGCAACTAAGCCCACGCACCACAACTACTGAGCCCGCACGCTGTGGAGCCCACGTGCCACAACTAGAGAGAAGCTCACGTGCCGCAACAAAGAGCCCGCGTGCCTCAACGAAAGATCCTGTGTGCCGCAACTAAGACCCGATGCAGACAAAAATAAATAAATAAAAATAAAAATTTTAAAAAAGAATGGTCTTGATATTCAAAAAAAAAACCCCACTGTATACATATGAACTTGGCATAAAGTAAGTGGGGTTGAGGTTGGTATGAGAGAAGGGGCCAAGATGGCAGGGGCCAAATGATGAATTCAGAGTCTTCTAGGACCCTGCAGGAGTTTGGATAGGACTATAAATGCCATGGGAACCACTGGAAGGTTTCAAGCAGGGACAGACTTTCATTTTTATTGGGCACTTACTATGCGCCATGTGGCAAGCTCTACATTTTACGTGGACAATCATATTTTATTCTGTACAACTCCCCCATAAAGACGGGCTGTTATTAACCCAATCCACAACCAGGAAGCTGAGGCAGGAAAAAGTTAAGTGACCTATTCAAGTCAAGGTCCCACAACTAGAAAGACCCACACTCAATCACTGTATAAGATGTTGCTTAATAAAATAATGGCCGGGCTTCCCTGGTGGCGCAGTGATTAAAAATCTGCCTGCCAGTGCAGGGGTCATGGGTTTGAGCCCTCGTCTGGGAAGATCCCACATGCCGTGGAGCAACTAAGCCCGTGTGCCACAACTACTGAGCCCACATGCCACAACTACTGAAGCCCGCACACCTAGAGCCCATGCTCCACACAAGAGAAGCCACCAAAATGAGAAGCTCACGCACCACAACCAAGAGTAGCCTCCGCTCACTGCAATTAGAGAAAGCCCGCGCACAGCAACAAAGACCCAATGCAGCTAAAAATAAATAAATAAATAAATTTATTTTAAAAAAAACATTCTGAGTAAAAGCAACATGTGAACAAAATAAAATAACTTTAAAAATAATGGCCCACACTTAATGAGCAATTACTATATTTAGGTAGTCTGATTTCAGGGGTGAAAGGGATCTTTTTAAGAATCCCTCTGGCTGTAAAATTATATGGGCAAATCCCTGTCCCTCTCTGGGCATCAGCATCCTCACACATAAAATGGAAATGCTGGGAACACTATAGCTAGATGGACCTCCAGTATCCCAGCTGTGGCCCAGAACAGGGCGGAGGCAAGCATAAGGTTGCCCAGATAATTTGGGACAAAGAACTTGGAATTCAAGCAATAATACTCCAATAAAGATGTTAAAAAAAAAGAACTTGGAATTCCCAGCCTAGTCTGCTATCCTGATGTTAGCTGTCTCTAAAGGACCTCCAACGTCCCTCCAGTTCTAACCTGTTAGGATCCCACCTGAATGAGCCTGCAGTCTAGGTCCATGGAGCCTGCAAGAGCCTCTGGCTGGCTCTTGGACATTCAGGCTGAATAGTCCCTTTCTTCAAAGCTAGCACTCAAGGTGGGACAGCAATGGCCACAGGCAATGACTATAGCAACAACCAGAAAGGACATCACAAGGACTAGAGTCTCACCCACCCATAGCCTGGCCTGATTCCCACTCACATTCACTGAGTCACCTGCGAAAAACCATTGACCACCCTTTCCCACCACATCTGCCAAATAAAGGAAAACAAGAGAACCAGCTTCATCAGTCATTGTGAAGTTAGGAATTACTTTATATCACCTCTTAAGGTGGGACTTAATTCTAATAAGAAATTACCAGCAATTACCATAGAAATTACCATAGAAAGAAATTACCATAGAAATTATCAGCAATTTTCCCCTGGCTAGAAATTAACTTCCAGGAGAGGTAAGGTGGGGATGTTCATTAGAGCTAGTCTTCCCTTCATCCCCAGGACATTTATGGGAGGACCACTGTGTGTAAAATCCTGTGCTAGGCTTGGGGGCGGTATATGCCAGACCTTCTTTGTGCATCAAAATAGATCTGAGGAAAGAAATATAAGCGTAAATAAATCAAACCTTAAAACAATTCAGGGCTTCCCTGGTGGCGCAGTGGTTGAGAGTCCGCCTGCTGATGCAGGGGACACAGGTTCGCGCCCCGGTCCAGGAAGATCCCACATGCCGCGGAGCGGCTGGGCCCGTGAGCCATGGCCGCTGAGCCTGCGTGTCCGGAGCCTGTGCTCCTTAACGGGAGAGGCCACAGCAGTGAGAGGCCCACGTACCGAAAAAAACAACAAAAAAAACCAATTCATGTAATTCTTCACATGCCCACCCCCATTTTACAGATGAGGCCTAGGGGGCCTGGGGTCACTGCGAAGAGGAACTGAGGCTCAGACTTGAGGTTAAGTTGGGTTAAGTCCAGCTGTTAGTACCATCTTTATTGGTTTATAAGATACACAAGTACATAAGATGCATCCTAATTTTACATGGAAAGCTTTGCAGAAATAATTTTGAGATCACAGGTAACACAGGAGAATAATTAAGAGAACAAAATGAGGTTGCAATCCTGGTTCTGCCATGTATCAGCAGCATGAACTTGAGCCCGTTATTTAACCTCTCTGAGGCTCAGTTTCTCAACTATTAAGGGGATAATAACATTCACCCTCATAGAGTTATTATGAGGATTAAATAAGTTTATAGTTATAAAGTACACGGAACAGTGCCTGGTAAGTAGAAAGTGCTACTTTTTTAAAAAGTTATTACATAAAATGAATTTTTAAATACATGCACTGAATGGGATCTTAAAATGGTTTTATAGGAGAAAACACTTTTGTTATGTAAATACAGTTCAGAGGATTCTAGTAGGAATTCACCAGCTCTGGAAAGGACAAAAACCCCAAAAGCTAAGGAAAAAATGACATCAGTAACAAGGTATACTAGATTTGCCAGTAAACGAAAGGCCCTTCCATACATACATTGGTGTAACTGAGAACACAGGGCTGAATCCAAGTGAATAAAAAGCAAGCCACAATGCAAAAATACACTGAAGGAATTTCTACCTGGGACCTGCAGCAAAAGCATGTATTTTCAGCAAAATCTGGTACAAAGCTGCAAAACCCATCCTTGCAGCATGTTGTGTGTTGTCACACTTCTCCACTAGGGGTCGCCCAAGGTCACCCAGACAGTTCCAGACAGAGAAGTCAATTCCCAGCCCCCTCTGCTTTCCGACATGCCTGCTGCCTCCCCAGAGCTGCCTTCTGTTCTAAGACGCTCAAGGGACTGGTGGCCCCAGGCTCATGGAGCCCTCAGGAGCTTAAATAAAGGAATTCTTCACCCAGGTAACCAAGAACCACCCTTTGCACCATCCCCGTCCATCTACGATATGAGCACATTACAAGGCAACAGGGAAATTGCAAATTGCATTTTCCTGGGGAAAACGGGGCAAAAGTCATATGCGAGCAAATAAGGTATTATCCCCATTTTACAAGTGAGGAAACTGAGGCTCAAAAATGTTAAGCCACCTGTCCAGCGTCACACAGCTAGGGAACTTCAGAACTAGAATTCACACCCAGGTGGGTCAGACCCTTATCACTTGGTTACTAATCCCCCACCCTCAGATCTGGGAGGCAAACAGGTAAGGAGAGTGTACGAAGGAGGGGTCATAAAGGGACGTCTACGTCCTCCCCCAAAGTCCCTCCATGCCTTCCCCAACCGGCCCAAGAAGGCTATCCCCTTTCCCCACTGCCACTGAGCCATGACAATCGAGGACGGGGTCTAGGTCTTTTCTCAGCTCCATCCTAGCGGAATCCGAGAGCTACAAAGTAAGTTTATTCACTCAGCCAGGGCCCCTGAGACCCACTCAGAAATGCTCATCTTCAGTGCTCAAATATGACCTGGCTTCCTCCCTCTCCTGTCCCCCCATTCCTCCCCCAGTACTTCCTCTCAGTTTCCCAACCTCTCCTCCAACCCTGTCAGTTCTACAGTCAGGATCCCACTCGAGTCCCTAGACTTGTCCCACTGCTCTCAGAATGGCCTGGAGCCCCTTTCTCTGGCCACTGGACTTCACGTGGACTACTGCAACAGTCTTTTTGTTCTCATTTTTTAAAAAACTGAATATAATATATAATTTATATAGAGAAAAATGCATACATTTGAAGCGTACGGCTCCATGAACTGTACCAGCCTCTTACGCGGCCTTCCTGGTTCTCCCCCCACGTGCCTCTCATCCATCCTCCACAGGGCAGTTTCCAGTTGCTCTTTCCAAGTATATGGGACCATGTCACTGCCCTGGCCGAAACCCGCCAGCACGTCCCCCCTGCTCTAAGGATAGAGACCTACAGAAACAGAATATAAGTGTTCCTCACCTCTGAGAAAGAAAAATATGAAGCCAGATATAAATCCTCCCTTCAGAAAGAAATTCACCTCAGCTAAAGGGAAACTGTCAGGCACAAGGTATTTGGATCTTAAAGGATTTTGTTTATCCAGACGCTGAGCTGTAAAATGTACCCAACTAGGATGATGAGAAAGTAAATTTACAACCAAGTGAACAAAAAGCATGATATGTAAGCTGCTGATCAACTTAAATTTATTTATTTATTTTTTGGCTGAGCCACACAGCTTATAGGATCTTAGTTTCCCGACCCGGGATCGAACCCACATCCTCAGCAGTGAAAGCATGGAGTTGCAACCACTGGATCGCCAGAGAATTCCCAACTTAAAATGTTTTTTTTTTTTTTTTTTTGCGTTACGGGGGCCTCTCACTGTGGTGGCCTCTCCCGCCACGGAGCACAGGCTCCGGACGCGCAGGCTCAGCGGCCACGGCTCACGGGCCCAGCCGCTCCGCGGCATGCGGGATCCTCCCGGACCGGGCACGAACCCGCGTCCCCTGCATCGGCAGGCGGACTCTCAACCACTGCGCCACCGGGGAAGCCCTAAAATGTTTTTTAAAAATACTTATTTATTTATTTGACTGCACTGGGTCTTAGTTGCAGCATGCGGGATCTTCTTTGTGACATGTGGGCTCTTTAGTTGTGGCAATGCGAACTCTTAGTTGCAGCATGTGGGATCTAGTTCCCTGACCAGGGATCGAACCCGGCCCACTGCATTGGGAGCTCAGAGTCTTAGCTGGACTGCCAGGGAAGTCCCCCAACTTAAATTTAATGTATGATTAAATTTAAACGTTTGTTGTTGTTGCATTTGTTTCTCTTTACTATTGCTTTGTCTGTGAACCATTCTTTTTTTTTTTTTTTTGGTTTTATATAAAACTTATCCACTTTAAATGCAGAATGAAATTCGTTTTGGCAAATGTTTGTTCATTCCCCTTTTTGGTTGAGCCCTTCTTCCTATCTCTCAGTTCATGCAACCACTGATCTACCTTTTACAGATTTCTCTGCCTTTTCTAGAATTTTAAATGAGGTCATACAATACTTACTCTTTTGTGTCTGGCTCCTTTCACTTGGTTTTTTTCTTTTTTTTTTTTTTTTTTTCAGTACGTGGGCCTCTCACTGTTGTGGCCTCTCCCGTTGAGGAGCACAGGCTCTGGACGTGCAGGCTCAGTGGCCATGGCTCACGAGCCCAGCCGCTCTGCGGCATGTGGGATCTTCCCGGACTGGGGCACGAACCCCTGTCCCCTGCATCAGCAGGTGGACTCTCAACCACTGCGCCACCAGGGAAGTCCCATTTGGCATATTTTTGAGATTCATTTCTGTTACTGCATGTATCTGTGGTTCCTTTTCAATGCTGCGTAGTATTCCATTGTAAGGATCTAACACAATTTATTCTTTCACCAGTTGATAAACATTTGGGTTGCCTACAATTTGGGGCTATTATGAATAAGGCTGCCATGAACATTCATGCACAAATTTTTGTGTGGACATATACTTTGCTCTTTACCAAAAATAACAGCTTTCTCTGTGGTGCTTCCTGCTATTCCGTGCAAAAAGCAAGTATTCTCTTGCTATGGATTTACTGCAGAAGTCTGTCTTGCCCATATGAAACACATACACACTGATCTGTGAAACAGATTAGAAAATTGTCAGAAGTCATAGAATGTAACTAAGTGAAGATTTTTTGTGTAACTTTCCCTTGCTATTTGCCAAACATTAGGCAGAGCGTGGCATAAGCATTTTGTCATTTATCTCTCACAATAGTCTTGGGACGAGACAGTGCTCTTATTCCCATTTCCCATATGGCAAGTTGGGCTCAGGGGTGGGAAGGGAATGACCCAAGGTACATCAGCATCAAGGTCCACCAGGGTCAAGGTACATCCCAGGGCTGGGGCTTGAGGACTGGCTCCACCACTAACTTGCTGTAGGCGCTCCCTGGGCCTCAGACTGATGATTCACTCAGCATCACATATCTCGAGACTCTTCTGAAAACTCCTGGCTTCAAATATTCTGCTCCCACAAATAATCAAAATGTCCAGGAAATGCCAACATTTCACCCAACCACAGCAGAAAGGCAGGACAATAAACCCAGCAAAGCCAGGTGGAAAGTTTTCTTATCTAACTGCTGGCCCCACAATACTCTTTTTTTTTTTAATATATATATATATATTTTTTCTTTTTTAATTTATTTATTTAGCTAGCTGCACTGGGTCTTAGTTGCAGCATGCGAACTCTTCGTTGCGGCATATGGGATCTAGTTCCCTGACCAGGGATTGAACCCAGGCCCCCTGCATTGGAAGCTCGGATTCTTAACCACTGGACCACCAGGGAGGTCCCTCCCACTACTCTTAAGTTAGTCTGGGTTTAGGGAAATTCCTTAAGGGGCTCCACCAAAGCAGACAAAGCCTGACCCTTGAGAATCCAAAGAAACAAAGACAACAAAAGCACCCATTAAGTCACTGGGCAGAAAGCAGAGAGGGAAATTTGTTTTTGCTACAGACAGGAAGGGGGTGAGGGGAGAGAGAAGAAGGACCTCGAAATAGAAGGGAGAGGAGACCAGAGCCTGGGACAGGTGATGGAAGGCGGGATACTGTTGGGCCATGACAAATCTTCCAGGAGCTGAGGCACCAGAGGATGCCCGTGGATGGAGAACATGGAAATGGAAGTCCTCTGTGTTTCTGTAAAGTACGCCTTCCCTCTCACCCTCCTACAGGAAATGGCTTACTCCACCTGTGTAAGCAAGGTTTGGTGAGGGATGGGGAGACTGTGGGGAGACACCGGGAGAGGTGAAGGCAAAAGTGATTGAACTGTGAAGACTCTACAGAACCAGGGCATGCTCATGGGCAAGCAGGCTCCAGGGCCCAAGATGAAGAGTGAAAACATCTAGTAATCTGCAGGCATCCTGCGAAGGGTTTGGGACTTGCCCAGAGCACAGAATGGAATTTCAGCTGTCTTATTAAGACCCAGGGCAGGAAGATCCAGCTGACATAGAACACTTGGGTGAGTCTGGAATGACTGAGAACACAAGAGCTGGAGGAATACCTGAAGATGCACCTTCCAGAAGCAGGACAGTTGGTATGAGGTTAGGAACATGGGCTTGAGAATCACACTGACTGGGTTTAAGATACTATCCCCTAGGGAATTCCCTGGCGGTCCAGTGGTTAGGACTCCACACTTTCACTGCCGAGGGCCTGGGTTCTATCTCTGGTCAGGGAACTAAGATTCCATAAGCTGCATGGCTAGGCCAAAAAAAAAAAAAAAAGAATATTATCCTCCACTAGTGATAAAGAGGGACATTTTATAACGATAAAAGGGTCAATCCATCAGGGAGATATAAGAATTTTAAACATATATGTACCTGATAACAAAGCACCAAAATATATGAAGCAAAAACTGACAGAAACGAAGGGAGAAGAAGACAATTCAACAATAAAAGTTGGGCACTTCAATACCCAACTTTCAATAATGGATGGAGGAAATTCCCTGGCAGTCCAGTGGTTAAAACTCCACACTTCCACTGCAGGGGGCACAGGTTCAATCCCTGGTCAGGGAACTAAGATCCTACAAGCCATGTGGCACAGCCAAAAAGAAAAAAAAGAGGATGGAATAGCTAGGCAAAAGATCAACAAGGAAATAGAAGACTTGTACAACACTATAAACCACCTAGACCTGACAGACATCTATAGAACTCCTCACCCAACACCACGATACACATTCTTCTCTTGTGCACATGGAACATTCTCCAGGATAGACTACATGCTTGGCCATAAAACAAACCTCAGGGCTTCCCTGGTGGCACAGTGGTTGAGAGTCCGCCTGCTGATGCAGGGGACACGGGTTCATGCCCTGGTCCGGGAAGATCCCATATGCTGCAGAGTGGCTAGGCCTGTGAGCCATGGCCGCTGAGCCTGCGCGTCTGGAGCCTGTGCTCCACAACGGGGGAGGCCACAACAGTGAGAGGCCCGCGTACCGCAAAGAAAAAAAAAAAGAAAGAAAAGAGAGCATTAAAGAAAAAAAAAAACCTCAATAGATTTAAAAGTGCTGAAATAATACAAAGTATGTTCTCTGAGCACAATGCAATGAAATTCGAAAACAATAACAAAAAGAAATTTGGGAAAAATCACAAATATATGGAAACCAAACATATTCCTAAATAACCAATAAATGAGGGACTTCCCTGATGGTCCAGTGGTTAAGACTCCGTGCTCCCAATGCAGGGGGCCCGGATTCGATCCCTGGTCACGGAACTAGATCCTGCATGCCACAACTAAAGATCCTGCATGCAGCAACAAAGATCCTGCATGTTGCAACTAAGAGCTGGTGCAGCCAAATAAATAATTATTTTAAAAAGTAACCAATAAATGATGCAAAGAAGAAATTACAAGGGAAATTAGAAAATACTATGAAATGAATGAAAATATCAAAACTTATGGGATGTAGCTAAAGCACTGCTTGAAGGGAAATTCATAACTGTAAAGGCTTATTTTTTGAAAAAGAAGAAAGATTTCAAGTCAAAAACCTAACCTTCGAGAGAGTGGCATGGACATATATACACTACCAAATGTAAAACCGATAGCTAGTAGGAAGCAGCCACATAGCACAGGGAGATCAGCTCGGTGCTTTGTGACCGCCTGGAGGGGTGGGATAGGGAAGGTGGGAGGGAGGGAGACGCAAGCGAGAAGAGATATGGGAACATATGTATATATATAACTGATTCATTTTGTTGTGAAGCTGAAACTAACATACCATTGTAAAGCAATTATACTCCAATAAAGATGTTAAAATGAAAAAAAAAATGTTAAAAAAAAAAACCTAACCTTCTACCTTAAGACACTATAAAAGAGGAAAGAGGAGAAAATTAAACCTAAATCAAACAGGAAGAAATAAAGATTAGAGCAGACATTAATGAAATAGAGGACAGAAAAACATTAGAGAAAATTAACAAAACCAAAAGTGGGTTCTTTGAAAAGCTTGTAAAAACTGACAAATCCTCAGCTAGACTGACCAAGACAAAAAGGGAGAAGACTCAATTACTACAATCAGAAAGAGAAGAAGGGACATTACTACCGACCTTACAGAAATAAAATCCTATCTCCTCCAACGACCAGAGTATAATCACAGGCAGGTTACTTAAACTATCTGTGTCTCCTTTCCCTCTACTCTTCAAAAAGGTATAATTTGTCTCAAAGGGTTATTTTGTTTATTTATTTTTGGCTGCGTTGGGTCTTTGCTGCTGCGCGCGGGCTTTCTCTAGTTGCGGCGAGCAGGGGCTACTCTTCGTTGTGGTGCACGGGCTTCTCATTGCGGTGGCTTCTCTTGTTGTGGAGCTCGGGCTCTAGGTGCGCAGCCTTCAGTAGTTATGGCATGCAGGCTCAGTAGTTGTGGCGCACAGGCTTAGTTGCTCTGCAGCATGTGGGATCTTCCCGAACCAGGGCTCAAACCCATGTCCCCTGCATTGGCAGGTGGATTCTTAACCACTGTGCCACCAGGGAAGCCCCTCTCAAAGGGTTATGAAGAGCAAACGAAAGGATTTGTGTCGAGCACCTAGTCAAGCTCAATCACTGCAGCTCCGCTAGTTGATAAGGTCAATCTTTTCCTTTCCACCCACATCCAGTCCTTCAGCCCACCTGTTCTGTTGGCTCTACCTTCAGAATATATTCCAGAACCAATAGCTTCTCACCTGTCTACCCCACTTCCCGTTAGTCCAAGGCACCTCTTTCTCAGCAGGTTAGGACAATAGCCCAACTGTTGCCACTCCTGCCTCCTCCCCCGAAGTCTGTTTTCCACACAGCCACCACAGCCTTGCTTTTAACACGTAATGATGCTTATGTCTCCATTCTTCTGTTCTCAACACTACAATGACTTCCCGTTGTGTGTGGAATAAAATACACACTTTTGGCCATGGCCTACCAGGTCCTGCAAAATCTGGCCCCAGGTACCACTTCCCCCTTTGCCTGCAGGGCTCCAGCCACGACTGTTCTTGTTATTCCTCAAACTCACCCAGCTCATTTCTTTTTCTTTTTTTCCTTTTTTGGCCACATGGCATGCGTGATCTTAGTTCCCCAAGCAGGGATTGAACCCACGCCCCCTGCAGTGGAAGCGTGGAGTCTTAACCACTGGACCGCCAGGGAAGTCCCTCACCCAGCTCATTTCTGTCTCAGGGTCTTTGCTCTGGGTATTTCCTCTGCTTGCGACACCCCCCTCTCTAAAGATCCATGCATGGCTGGAGTTTCCCATTTATAAAGATCCTATTCATCATCACCTCCTGAGATGGCACTCCTCTGCTGGTATCTACAGCAGCTCAACCTCTCACTCTCTGTGCCTTATTCTCTTTTTCTTCCTAGTACTTACCATTACCTGACATTATTTATTGCCTGTCTCCCTTCACTAGAATGGAATCTCCAGGAGGCGGAGGTTGTACTTTATACACTGCTTTTCTCTCCAGTGCCTAGATCAGAGCCTGGCCTAGACCAGAGTCTGGCACATAGAATATGCTCAATAAAGACCTGTTGAAACAGAAGACAAAGCTCAGTAATAGGATCCACAGAAAAATGGGACCTGCTATTTGGTGGAGGATAAGGCTGGCATCTCAACCCGGAGGGAGCAAGGTAGACTACTCAGCACAAGGGTGTTGGGACCATTGGGAAGCCATGTGGGAAAAAAATTAAGTTGAAGATGGTAGATGTATCACAGGTATACAATGTGGCTCCCTTTTGAAACTCTACTTTCAAAATGCAGAAACCCACAAGAAAGAGGAGAATGGGAGAGGGGAGCACTACAGAACTGTTGAGGGGAGAAAGTACATGGACAAGGGGACTTCCCTGGTGGCACAGTGGTCAAGAAGCCGCCTTCCAATGCAGGGAACACGGGTTCGAGCCCTGGTCGGGGAGCTAAGATCCCACATGCCTCGGGGCAACTAAACCCACGCGCCACAGCTACTGAGCTCGCACACCTCAACTAAAGAACCTGCGTGCTGCAAACTACAGAGCCCATGTGCTCTGGAGCCCCCACGCCACAACTAGAGAAGAGGAAAACCCCCACGCCACAACTAGAGAGAAACCCATGTGTGTGCTGCAGCTAAGAGCCCGCAGGCCGCAATGAAAGATCTCGCGTGCCACAACAAAGATCCCGCGTGCCACAACCAAGACCGGATGCAGCCAAAATAAATAAATAAATAAAATTTAAAAAAAAAAGAATACGGTCTTTGCTTAAAAAAAAAAAAGTAAATGGACAAGTACTATCAGATGGCAAAACCAAGCAGGCAATAAGGAAAGGTGAAAATTTAACCTGATTTATACCACAGAATTCTCAAAAAATTCAGAAATCAGTGGCACCTCTAGAAGGGGGCATGAAAGTGAGGTTGGGGGAGGGGGTGCTATTGCAAGGACGATGGGCAGAAGAGGGCTTAAAAAGCTGCCTAAATATAAAATAATAGGGCTTCCCTGGTGGCGCAGTGGTTAAGAATCCGCCTGCCAATGCAGGGGACACGGGTTCGAGCCCTGGTCCAGGAGGATCCCACACACTGCGGAGAAACTAAGCCCGTGCACCACAGCTGCTGAGCCTGTGCTCTAGAGCGCGTGAGCCACAACTACCGAAGCTCGCGTGCCTAGAGCCTGTGCTCCGCAACAAGAGAAGCCACCACGATGAGAAGCCTACACACAGCAATGAAGAGTAGCCCCCGCTCGCCACAACCAGAGAAAGTCCGCATGCAGCAACAAAGACCCAATGCAGCCAAAAATAAATAAATAAATAAAAATACTTTCAAAAATATATACATATAAAATAATAGACTCTTAGATCCCTTTCCTTACATTACTACCCACCCACCATGGCTGCAACCCAGACCCTGGCAGATCAGAAGTTTATTTTTAGGAGAAGGTAGAAGAACGACCCTGGACAAGTAGCCACTAGGCACAGGAGACAGAGAAGATACCAACAAGGGGATTATACGAAAGTTCACGTACTAACTCTTGAAGATGTCCAGACCCTCAGCCCTCTTCCTCCGCCAGCTCTGGGAACACTGCCAGTGAGGCACAGAGCTCATAATACTAAATGGTGAGACCCTCCCACCCCTACCCCCCTGGCTTTCACCCCACTCTTGACTCCCAGAACTCTCAGCAATAGGGGAAGAAACAGATTCATATCAGGACATATCATCAAGAAATTCCAGTTCACTAAGGATTCAAGGACATTCTAGAAATTTCTAGAGAAGAAAAAGTAGGTCATATACAAAGTATCAGTATTCAGAATGACTTGGGATTTCCCAACTGCAATACTAAAAGCTGAGAGACAGCAGAGTAATGCCTTCAAAATCTGATGAAACTTCTGGGTATCTACCCAAAAGCATTGAAAACAGGAACTCAATGGATTTCTGCACATCCATGTTCATAGCAGCTATTCCCAATAGCCAAAAGGTGGAAACAACCCAAGCTTCCAAGGACAGATGAATGGATAAGCAAAACATGGTATACATATACAGCAAAATATCATTCAGCCTTAAAAAAAAAAAAAAAAGGACATTCTGACACAGGTTCCAACATGGATGCACCGAGAGGACAGTACTCTAAGTGAAATAAGTCAGACACAAAGACAAATACTGTATGATTACACTTTTATGAGGTATCTAGAGTAATAAAATTTATGGATACAAAAAGTAAAATGATGGTTGCCGGGGGCTAGGGAAAGTGGGGAATAGGGAGTTACTGTTTATGGAACAGGGTTTCAGTTGGAGAAGATGAAGAAATTCTGGAGATGGACGGTGGTGATGGTTGTAAACAGTGCGAATGTACTTAATACCACTGGACTGTACACCTGAAAATGGTTAAAATGGTAAGTTTTATGTTATGTATATTTTTCCACAATAAAAAAATCTGAAGAAAAATTTCTTCCAACCTAAACTTTTCTCATATACTCATGGGAAGACAAATCCTGAAAATTTATCCTACGACTGTACTCTGTGAAATGACAGATGTATAAGGTTACTTACTGCAGCATTGTTTGTGATAGTAATGCTGGAATCAACCTACATGACAATCCCTGGTACAGCAGTAAGATAAATACGGTATATTCATACAAAGGAAGAAGAGGTAATTGCTGAAAGGAACGGGGAAGTTCTTCACATATGAAGAGAAAGGCCTCTAAGATACACTGTTAAGTGAAAAAGGCAAGGTGAAGAACAGAAGGCATAAAGTATCATTCACTTAATGACGCCTTTAAAAGTTTTATTTCTGTGTCGAAATCAGAGTAAAGGGCAAGAAATTTCATTTCCAAAGGGCCAGAGGGGACAAATTATAACCAGAGCTTCTTAAGGGGTAAGGAAGGCTTAATCTTTGCCAACATATTCATCCTAAGGGTTGAAGGCAGGTCCAGGTTTTGTAGGAACTGAAACATATAATTTGGAGAGGGGCTTCATTAAGAAAAAAAATGTAAAATCAAATATATAAAATTTGGCACAAATGTGACTCTTTATTCAAAATGAGAAAAAAAGATAGCAAACTACATATTTTTAAAAAACTAACATATATCACAAAAATGACAAAGTCCAGAAAAATAACATAATATTTTTATTAATTAACTGCCTGTAACACCTCTCCAAGTATTTTTTCCTACTTTTGGGGGCATTTTCTTTGACCTTATATGATAATAGCTTCATAATATGATTCTATAGAGAAAAATAAAGATGATTCAGTCTTTCTTATGATGTGTACATTTATAATTGTGTACACTGCATTATCAAGTACATTCTTAGAAGAAGAAAAGTTCCTTTTTTTTTCCAATTTAATTTAATTTAATTTTTTGGCCACACCACACGGCTTGTGGGATCTTAGTTCCCCAGCCAGGGATTGAACCCAGGCCCTTGGCAGTGAAAGCGCAGAGTCCTAACCACTGGACTGCCAGGGAATTCCGAAAAGTTCCACTTTTAATAAGTGTTGGTAAAAACTGAGTCCTCGGGACTTCCCTGGTGGCGCAGTGGTTAAGAATCTGCCTGCCAAGGCAGGGGACACGGGTTCGAGCCCTGGTCTGGGAAGATCCCACATGCCGCAGAGCAACTAAGCCCATGCACCACAACTACTGAGCCTGCGCTCTAGAGCCCGCAAGCCACAGCTACTGAGCCTGCGTGCCACAACTACTGAAGCCCGCGTGCCTGGAGCCTGTGCTCCACAAGAGAAGCCACGACAATGAGAAGCATGCGCACCGCAACAAAGAGTAGACACCGCTCACTGCAACTAGAGAAAGCCCGCAGGCAGCAACGAAGACCCCACACAGCCAAAAATAAATTTAAAAAAACAAAAACTGAGTCCTCTGCTTCCATTTTTACAATCTTCATGATTGGAAGAATTTGCCACAGACCAGCTTCTGATCCATGTTTCCAACCTTGTTTATCTTCCTTTACTTATATACTTCTGGTGTGGATGCTATAGGACACCTTTATATGGTGCCACTACCTCTGTTCCTGCAATTTTGTGTCATGAAAGGCTTTCGTCTACCAGGACAGTTGTCAGTATTTGAACTGTTGGTGGAGGTGACTACAAGCTACATAAATAGATAAACCCAACCTAAATGCATTCTAACTCAACCCTTAGTCAGATCCAAAAACATGTCCAGAGGCAACAGAAGGCCAGTTAGCAGGAGGGGAACAGTGAGGAGGGAAGTCATAGTGGAATACGACAGTGGTCTTAAGTGATTACAATGACAATTGCTTAATTTGTACGTTTTATGAAAACATATGACCTCTTCCAGGGCCTTGGAAGAGACAGGGGCAGGTAAGGGTCCTTAAAGCCCAAACATCATTAGCTTCACAGAGGAGAATCTGTCTCCACTACAGAAATTCAAAAGCTTTCCTTCCCTGGCCAAAATCTGTCTTTTCATCATCTAAAGTAGTAGTCTCAAGATACCCTCCCCTTGGGATATACCATGAAGAACAGTGTAATAACTCAATGCCTTGGAAGAAGTGGCATCGCACATAGGAAAGATGATAAAAAATGGTATGCCATTAAGAAAAAAATGTATTGGGATTCTTACTTCACACTGTAAATCAAAATAAACTCCAGATGCAGCAAAGGGTTAAGTATTAAAAATTAAACCTTAAGAAACAAAATCAACAAGAAAGTCCAGGTGAATATCCTTGGATCACTGATATTCTTTCTGAGCCTAAAAGCAATGGGCAACGTCACAAAGACTGACACTTGACCAAATGAGAAGTTAAAAAAAAAAAAAAACGAAGAAAAAACAAGCTTAGAAAAGTGTTAGAAAAAAAGCAAACAATAATGTTAGGGGAAAAAACTACCTGCAACCAATAGGACAAACAAGGATTAAGTATCCTTACTACTAAAAAACTTGCAGGTCAGAAAAAAAACTCATAATGACCTGAAAAGATGTGGAGATAATTCACAGGTGACAAATGTCCAATAATTATGAAATTTTAAGATATCCAATCTCGGTACTTGCCTGGTGGTGCAGTGGTTAAGAATCCGCCTGCCAATGCAGGGGACATGGGTTCGAGCCCTGGCCCGGGAAGATCCCACATGCCATGGAGCAACTAAGCCCATGCGCCACAACTACTGAGCCTGCATGCCACAACTACTGAAGCCCTAGAACCCGTGCTCCGCCACAAGAGAAGCCACCACCATGAGAAGCCCATGCATCGCAACAAAGAATAGCCCCCACTAGCCACAACTAGAGGAAGCCTGCGCGCAGCAACGAAGACCCAATGAAGCCAAATATAAATAAATTAATTAAAAAAAAAGATATCCAATCTCACCAATAATAAGAAGAAATGCAGATTAAAAGAACCAAAGGCGATTCTTCAGCCATCAAATGAGCAAAGATTAACATAAAACTGCTAACACTCGATGTGGCTAAGGATGGGGCAAGACAAGCACTCCAACACTTCAAATGCTGTCATGGAGAGCACTTTGGTAACCTGCCTTACAAATATTCATTCTTACTCTTTGTTCAAGTAATCCCACTTCAGAGAATCTATTTCAGGAAATTCTTTGAGAATTGCAAACATCTCTATGTAGGAAATGTTATTTGCAATTGTTGAAAATAAATAAATAAATGTACTTTAAAAAAAACACTACAAGACTTTTAAAGTAAGATGTTGATACACTGAAATCCACATTAGATGAAAATGCACCACCTCACGGGAAGAGAGCTGCAAATCTCCTAGACTTCAGAGACAGGTCTCCATCTGTTTGGTCTCAATTACCCAGAGCTGCCTCACCTGATCACCCTACCTCCAATCTCTTCCCACCTCTCCTCAGCCACTGTCTCAGCAGCCCTGCAGGGGCTCCCTACTACCCCACACCGCCAAATCCAAATTCTTCACTTCAGCCTTCAAGGCCCTACCAGCTGATCAAATCCAGCTTTTTCCTGAATTACTGACTGACCCTGGCCTTTGCTGGACTCTTCCCCTCTACCCCCCAGAACCCTATCTCCTTTGTGCTACCGGATCTCGCCTTGGCTCATGTTGGAAGCCAAGTGAATATAGTGAATATCAGTCTCTTTCCCCATTTCCACCAACCCCAGGTAAAAAGAGCCTTTTTTTCACCAATGAAAACAGATTTGCATAACATTCATTTGAACCTATGCATGCAATAACCAAGTTCACTAGAAACAGGCACAATCAAGAGAGAGCCCCATCATCAGGAGCCTCCAATTTGGGTTTCCAGGTACAGAGGCAGAATTGCCTTATGCAGCCTATCCAGTCCCTTTTCTGGCCTGAGGGATCTTGAGTTCCTGGGACTCTTCCTAAAATGGCCTCCTGGCGGCCACCAGGTTTGCATGGGCTCTGATGCCACGCCCACCTCTCTTTCCCCTCCAAGCCCCACCCCAGATCTGTGCCAGGAGTCAGGACCCCAGGCAGATCATGGGGCAAGTCCCTTCTTCTCTCAGGGACCCAGTTTTTTCATCTGTGAAAAAGAGATGGGGGGGCAAAACTGGATGAGAGAAAAATGACAAAAATAACTTCCCAGTTGGAAAGTTTTCCCACAAAAGTTCTCACCAAGTATACCCAAAGCCCCTTCTTGCTAGGACATTGCAAAGTGTCATAATAAATATTCTTTGGCCATCTCCTAGGTTAGTGCTCACAGACTTACCCCATTACAACATCCCGCTGTGCAGAGGTCCCAGAGTGCCTGTAAGCAGTCAGCTCCTGCTGAGGGGCATGTAGCTGTTTGAAATTTTCCAGCAAAATAAATAGTGCTGCAAAGAACAATCTTGTGTAAGCATTCATCTTTGTTCTGCAATTATTTCTCCATATAGATTCCTAGAGGTACACTTACTGGCTTTTAAAGGATGCACATATTTTAAATTCTGATAACTTACCAGTTGAGAAACACGCGGTAATTCTCAAATTTGTTTACAACCCACAATCTAGACATACTACCAGCCTCCCCTCTACCTCCCAACTTTCTCCTTCCCCCTCCAGGAAGTCTGGGGAGGGGCTCCTGAAGCTGCTTTGTTATCGGCTCTCAGGTGGCTCCACTGCAGGCTAAAAGGAGGACAGAACGGCTCTCTTCCATTTGCCCCATGCACCTCGTCTAGCGTAAGACGTGCAAAGCACTGGCCTAGGGGGCTGCTGCCAGCTGAATTTGCCGGGAGGTCTCTGAGCCCAGGTCCCCTGTGGCTTCCCCAAAACGGGCAGTCTGGCTCTCATGCACTGACACCAAGTGCTGGGAACCGTCGCATCAACAGGCTTACCTGGCTGCACCCGTTTTCCCTTCCAGGCTCCCCCTTATGTAGGCCCCAATCCCACACATGTTCTGTGAGGGTCCGGAGGTTTTTCTTTTTTTAATTTTATTTTTGAATTTTACTTATTTTTTATACAGCAGGTTCTCATTAGTTATCCATTTTATACATATTAGTGTATATATGTCAATCCCACTCTCCCAATTCAACCCCTGCCACTTTCCCCCCTCGGTGTCCATACCTTTGTTCTCTACACCTGCGTCTCTATTTCTGCAGGGCCCGGAAGTTTTACCTTTTTTACCTGAGACTCCCCAAGCCTCCCTTTTTCTCTCATAAGGCTGAGGACAGAGCGCTCCAAGAAATTGTTCGGGGCCTCCACTCTGGGCTCTGGTTTCCCCGTCTGCGACACGGAGAGCGCTGGGCTACAGCACTGACACTCTGGCTACTGCTGTGAGGAAAGCAGTGTGGCCAACTAGCTTCTAAGCATTTGCAGGTTAGTCTGGCTTCAATGGGGAGTCCAGGTGCACTTTAACAGTCATTTAATCAGCATTCTGATTGGCTTAGGGTCTAGGGAGCAAACTAGATCTTTGTTCTGAGTTCTCCATAGCTAAAGGGCAATTAAGACCAAAAACCATTGCAAAGCTGCTGATTTCCAAGCTCGACGGTCCTACATATCTGGGACCAGATGAGGAACCAGGGGCCCAGAAAAGGCCTTACCCATTTCTAGGCTGACTCTGTGCTAGGCTCTGCGGGGCACAAAGTCTCCCCAGAAGGCCAAAAGGTTGGTCAGCAGGTATTTTACAGTACATGGAACAGAGAGCAAAGAGCAGGGAAGAGAGTGCTGGCAGGGTTGGGGAAGACCAAGGGAAACGTCCTGGAATTCGGTGTTGACGGCAGAGGAAAAAGAAACCAGGGAGCGCTGAGAGCTCTTAGACGGTGATCTGCCTCCTTCAAGGGCCCGTCTCAATCAGATAAGCGCTCGGCCTCCCGCTATCGGACCCACCTGGGCTGAATGACACTGGTTGACTGTGTGACAAGAAGCAAAGTCAAGAACAGCTCATGGGTGAACCAAGAACTGACATATAACAGGACCTACCCCATAACCCGAGGGTGATACACACGCTTAACGTCACTGCCTTAAACATTGGCTATTTTTACCTCTGGCTGCCCCTTGTGTGACAGACCCTGGGGCTACGTGCTTTGGGGCTGTGTCCGAGGGAGACTTCTACCCGACTCTACGCGACCTTGAGGACAGAACAGGCGCCGCATTCAGACCCCAGTCCTTACCAGCTGGGGGTAAATTCCCGGACTAACTGGGCCTCAGTTTCCTCTCCGGAGATTTGACTAACAAACATCGGTATTTGCATTATTTCTCCTCTGGGTAACGACCCCCACCCCCTGCGTGGAGCACACAGTAGGCGCTCCGGAAATGCTCTCCGAAAGGAGGAGCGGGCCACTTCCTGCCCCCAAGCGCACTATCCCGATCCGGGTTCCCACCACTCCTCTTCGGAGGCCATGTGGCATTCCTGAGGGTGGGGGTGGGCGCAGGAAGAAGGTGCCCTCCCGGCTCCGCCCCCTCCGGGCGCGGTGGGCGGGGCGAAGCCCCCAGCCGCCGCTGGCCCGCCCCGCGGGGGGTGGGCGTCGCTCGCAGCGCTTCTCACAAAGTTTGTTTTCTCCCTCCGGGCGGGTGGGGGAGGGCGAGGAGAGCGCGGAGGGGAGGAGAGGGGATCTGACGTCAGGCCGCGAGGTGCTTTCCAGCCGCGAGCTGTCAGGCCGAGTGTCAGGGCCGGCAGGTACGCGGCGCGCTCCCCCGGCGCCTCCCGCCTCCTACCGGGACGCTCGGGACCGAGCCCTAGGCCGCGTGGACGGAAAAGCTGCTGGGAAAAGTCAGTGCGGGGCGCAGGAGGGGGGGCAGATGGGGGCGGGGGGCGCGCGGACAACTTGGAAAGTTTCTTTTTCTCGGCCGGGCGGGGGAGGGGGCGTCGTCCAAGCGCGTGCGATTGTGGATGGGTGACCTCGGGTGTGTTTGAGTCCCGACTGCGGTGTGCTGACTGGGACCGGCGTGGGGGGGGGGGGGCTGTGCCACCCCCCCGGAAAAAGTTCGCTTGCGGCCCTTTTGGGGGACCCAACTCCCTAGGAACCCACCCCGGTAGAGGGCCGCCCCTGCCCCGGGCCGGGGTGAGCGCGCGGGGGGCGGGTTTGTTTGGTTTCAAAAGTGCACGTTGCTAACCGCCGGTAGCCCCCCCACCCCCCGCCGCGGCCGAGCCGGGGAGGGGCCCCCCGAGAGTGACAGCTGCGGGTGGGGGCAGCCGGAAGGTCTCGGAGCTGGGGGAGCCGGGGAGCCCGCGCGAGTTCCCTTTTCCTTTGGAACAAAGGAAAGTCTGTCTCGGAGGCATCTGTCACTCCCAGGCGGGCCAAGGAAGCGGGGCGCGTGGGGCCGGCGACCCGAAGAAAGTTTGTGCGCGCCGGGTCCCTCGGGCAGGCCGAGCCTGAGCCGAGCCTCCCGCGGGCGAAGCGCGCAGTCTCCGGGGCAGGGGGCGGCCAACATGGAGTCTGGGCGCAGGATTGGGGGGGGCGGTGCGGAGATGGGAGCCCAGCCCCCTCCCCTCCCCCTCCGGGCCGAGTTCGGAGCACAAAGCCGAGCGCGCAGGCTCGGCCAGCCCCGCGCCCCGAAGAGTCAGGAGCGCTGAGCGGCTGGGGAAGGGGGTGGGAACCAAAGTTTTTCCTGCCCCGGGACAGACACGTGAGTTTTCTTTCTTCCAGAGCCCCCGCCCCACCCGGATTGCAGGCCCGCGGGGGAACAGAAGCGCCGAGTCTGACGCGGGGTGGGGGGCTGAGGGGTGCAGGCGCCCCGAGCGCAGGCCGATTCCCCGCCGCCCCGGGAGCCATGTGCTCCGACTCGGGTCTGGGCGGCGGGGGAGGCTGCGCGCTTTGTGTGAACTGCTGGGAATGCAGCGTGAGTGCTCGGCCCGGGGGAGTGTCGGGCCGAGCTGGGGAAGTTGTCAGAAAGTTGGCGCGGGAGTGGTTGCAGGTCAGCGTCGTGGCGTGTGTAGGAGAGTGCCCTGGGCGTTATGTCGAGAGGGTGCTACCACAGGCCAGTTAGGGTAAGAACTGACCCTTAGTATGATGTCGTCGGGAGTTGTCCCTGTCTGAGAGATCGTGGGTGGGCGTATATCCAGGAACTGGTTGCGTGGTACCAGTTGTTCGTGCTAGACGCGGGGTTTGTAAACTGTGTGTCTGCTGAATTTGTCGGTGAAAGTCCTGGGGGTTCCAGGGGCTGAGTGATGGGTTGGTGCCAGTTATCTGAGTGCTCTTAGAGAGTTGCCTGGTGTGAGGCTGGGTGGGAGTGTGGGGTGTGTGTGTGGGAAGCCTCCTGGATTGGGATTTGTAAACTGTGTCTGCTGTATTTGTCGGTGAATATCATGGCTGGAGTGCAGGACGCTGCGGTAGAGAGGTCTGTGTAGACTGAGGGGGTCACCTCCACACGCCACCCACTGGAACCCTGCAGACTGGGACTTGACTGGCAGCCAGGGTGGAATCCGTACAGATAACCTTGAGTAAACTTCTCACAGCCTGCCAGGGCTGCATCCCTGCCTGAGCTCAGATCCCAACTGCCCTGGCCAGCTAAACCTCAGAAACCTGACCTCAGAAAGCAGCCTGCTGTTGCTGCTCTCTGAGGAGTGGCACCTCTAACCAATGCCTGTCTCACCTCCAGGTGGCCCGGCTGGGAGGGTAGACCCTTCCCTCGAAAGCCTGGCCTAGCCAGCCCGGATATCTGGGCTCAGGCCCAAGTCGAGGAAACAAAACCTGGGAGATGCCAGAGTCTGTTGGCCCAGCCTGCTAGGGAGCTGTTAAAAGGCTGAGGAGGGAGGGGCCTTGAGATTCTGGCATCAGCTTGTCCTGGAACTTTTGGTTTTAAAATGTGTATCTCTTTTGCGTGTGCGAACAAGAAGTTTGTCGGGGATAAGCAACTGAGTTGGATTGTCTAGGGAAACACCTTCCTTCAATTAACAGATGAAGAGGAGGCTCAAGCCCAGAGAGGGAGAGATGCTTGCCCAAGGTCACACAGCCAAGTTGGAGGAACTAGAGCCCAGCCTTGCTTATTTATCTGGATTTCTGAAGCACTGATTCTGGGACCAGGCCAGGGGCTAGATGACAAAGGAGAATGAGAGACAACCAGTAGGGATAACTCAGCATCTCTGCAGGGTATACATAGTAGGTACACAGTAAATGTTACATGGATTGCTGTAGGACTGTGGAGACTGATAGGGTTTCCAGACTCCTCACTGGGTCCTGGGAGACCCTGGAAGCAAGATGGGATGGGGGTGGAGGACGGGGCAAGCCATCTGGGTCCAAACCCTGCTTCCATACCATATCCTGGAGGTGAGATTTTTTTTTATAACAGCTTTATTGAGATATAATTCACATACCATGCAACTTACTCTTTTAAAGCAAACCAGTGTTTTTTTTAGTATATTCACAATTATGCAACCATCACCACAGTCAAGTTTAGAACATTTTTATCACCTGGAAAAGAAACTTCATACCCTTTAGTTATCACTCTTCTATCCCCTCCAGCTCATTCTGGACATTTCATAAAAATGGAATCATATAGTATGTGTTTTTTGTGACTTGCTTCTTTCACTTAGCATAATAGTTGCAAGGTTCATCCACATTATAGCACGGATCGGAACTTCCTTTTCAGAGCTGAATAATATTCTACTCTATTATGGGTAGGCCACATTTTGTTTAACCATTCATCTGTTGGAGGACACTTGGGTTGCTTCCACCTTTGACTATTATGAATAATGTTACTATAAACATTTTTGTACAACATTTTGTGTGGACGTGGGTTTTCATTTCTCTTCGTAGCTTAGCTACCTTAGGAGTGAAATTACTGGGTCAAATGGTAACTCTGTTTAACAGCCAGAGTATCTTGGGTGACTTTCTGAATCTCTCTGGGCCTTGGTTTTTCTCATCTGTAAAATGATGATGATATTAGTGTCTCCCTTACGAGGGCATTTGTGAGGACTGAATGAGATAATAAAGGTGAAATGCTCAGTACAGAGCATGGAAAACAGGCCTCAGTGGTAGCTGTAATTACTTCTAGTCTGGTTCTGCTTATTAATGATCTGTCATTAATTTCAGTAGTTATCTACCAGCCTGATGAAATAGAGGCATTTTGGACCTTTCCTTCTACCTTGCCCAGGCTTTGGTATGGCCTGAGACTTTGACTTTCGATTACCCCGTTTCTGGTGTCCTAGGCTCTAGTAATGATGTGCTGGAAGACTAGGGAAAGGGTCAGAGGCACCACATGGTAATAATGTTCCCCTCCCCTTTGTCACCTGTTTTAGGCTTGCCTGAGGTCCAGCGTAGCCCCTAGACACCATGTCAGACAGTGACCTGGGTGAGGATGAAGGCCTCCTCTCCCTGGCAGGCAAGAGGAAGCGCAGAGGGAACCTGCCCAAGGAGTCGGTGAAGATCCTCCGGGACTGGCTGTACCTGCACCGCTACAACGCCTACCCCTCAGAGCAGGAGAAGCTGAGCCTTTCTGGACAGACCAACCTGTCGGTGCTGCAGGTAAGGAGCGGGTAGCAGGAGACCTGGATTCTGGTCCTGTCCCAGCCCTGTCACGGACTCAACTGTGTGGCCTTGGGCTGGTCACTTCCCCTCTCTGGGCCTCAGTTTCCTCGTAGGTCAGATGAGAATACCCACCCTCTCTGCCTCAAGGGAAGACAATTGCATGAAGTCATTGCAGCTAGATTTCAGATTTTGCAGAGTTATGAAGAGGCAAGGAATTGTTATTAATGTCTAGGTGTCGTCATTAACACTGGAGGCTAGGAGAGGATGAGAAGGCATTGAGTGTCTGGGATTTGGCCTTTAGCCCCAGATTGGTTGGCAATTTGGTTTCATGGGGCAGCTGGTGATCTGCAGAGTGGTTAAAAATGAGTTGGAGTCACGGTTAAGGAAAGGGCAGGAGTCAGAGGTTCTGCGGTCAAAACCCCATTCTGCCACGCAGGAGTTGTAAACCACATCTTGATTTCCCATCTGTAAAGTGGGATTAGACGGTCTGACTGAACCATTGGGAGGAATAGATTCAGAACTGGATGTGAAAGTGCTCTGTGAACCACAAACATGAACACGCTCAGAAGATCACATTATGCACTTTTGGTCAGAGTGAGAGGTATTACCCCCTTTGAATTGCCCCAGTTGCTGACCTACAGGTGTTTTTGTTCTGTTTTCCGGGTGCTGAGGTGAGACCCCCCGGACTGCTGCTGCCTTGCCTCCAGTTGGGCTCTCACCTACCTGGGAGACACAGAACAGGCCCCCAGCCTAGCAAAGGCCCACCCTCTGCCCCGCTGGCGCCCCACCCCACCCACCCCCTGCTGCCTCCCATTCCACCTCTGTTCTTTCCTGGCCCACTACTCCGATCCCTGGCACCGTCTCTTTCCCTTACCCTACTCTGAACCCCCCACCTCTTCCAGCTGCGTCCTTCTTCCACGAAGCCTCATGGTGAGTATTCGGCCCTCAGAATTCCTGTCACCTGACTTTATACTCGCTGGGCAGTCTGTCTGTGAGAAAGGCTCTAGAGCTACTGACCCTGACTCGGATCCCATCTTCTCCACAAGAGAAAGCTTGGACATTGGCCAAGTCACTGCCTCCTCTCTGAGCTTCGTGTTTCCTCACCTGAAAAGGGGGGCTGATTGTAGCACTTTCCTGGCACGTAAGGGTTGGGGGGCAGGACTGAGAAGAATTCAAGGCCCACTGTGAGGTGTTTGGCACAGCATGGGCACTTCTCTCCCTTTCATCCTCATCTCTCCTAGACCATAGGTCTCGACTTAGCAGTTCCTAGAACCTCACAAGTTTACCAACAAGCGCTGCACTATGCCCAGCTCTATGCGGGGCAGGGTTGGGATCCCAGAGAGGATCCAGGCACATTCCTACCCTAGGGCGTGTCTAGTCTGGGATGGGAAAGCAGGGGAAGACCTGGCCACTTATGTTTGCAAAAAGTGATCACCGCTGGGGCAGATGGCAGCAGAGACTCAAGGGCAGGGCTTCTGAGAGGCCTGGAGCCTCAGAAGGCCTTCCAGAAGAGGTGGACTTGAACTCACAGGATGCAGAACAGCACAGGCCAAAGTCTTGGTGCCTAAGAGCCAGGATTACCCAGATAGCCTCTTTGTTAGTCTTACTGCCTGCAGCCTAGTTCGTTCTTCCTGTCTCTGGGGCCCCTGAACTCCCAGGCCTCCGGGCCTTCTCCCTTGGTTTCTTGACCTCTCTGAGCCTGGCTCACTCTGTTTAAGCATTTTCTCATGAAAGCATTCTCTGATTCCCCCAGCTGTGTATTCCAGTGTGCCTCTTACCTGTGCGACCAAACCACTTCCACACTGTATCGAAATTGCCTTTTATCAGGGACACTTTCTCAAGACTGAATAATGTACTGACTCCTCTTAAAGAAAATCTTTTTCACAGACTTGCCTCCCTCACGTGTACACTTGAATAATTTTTATCACGTCACTTAAGCATGTACAAACATAAAACTGGGTAAAAAAACCTCTTGCTTTTGCTCTTATACACAACTGTGAAATAACCAAACAGTTTTCCAAAGTAAATAGACGTAAAACGAATGAGATTCCATCTAACTGCATTAATAACAAATGGTGGATGGTGTTTTGTTGACTGCACTGTGATGTGTAGTATGACAGAGGCACTGGCTCCAGAGTTGAGCAAACCTGTGTTGCCAGAGGCCACGGCACTCCTACTTGTGATCAGATTGGAAACACAAAACCAAAACATTCTTGTGGGGAACTAGTGGGCCCCTAGGTCGGCATATCCCCAGATCCCACTTACAGAAGTGTAGGTCTGGGGCTACAGCTAATCCATTTCAGGATTAGCTGCTGGAGACTTCTGAGGAAGGGCCGGCGGGATCCTGGCATCCCCTGGTGGGAGGGGTTCCACTGGTGGCCACCCTGTTCTAGAGGCATGCTGAGAGTTAAGGAGCGGTGGGGGGACTTCCCTGGTGGTCCAGTGGTTAAGACTCCACATGGGTTTGATCCCTGGTCTGGTCAGGGAACTAAGATCCCACCTGCTGCACAGTGCGGCCAAAAAAAAAAAAAGAAGCACTGGGGACCATCTAGTACTCCTTGATGGAAACTGTACCATGAATCCCAAGCAGCACCAGCCATACATCCGTGCTTGAAGGTCTCACAGGCACCCCAGATTTCCTGACTGATAACAGGTAATTTGTCCAAGCTGGGTCCTTCCCTTTCGAAGGGACTCCCCTTGACAGCCCTTTCTCAGCTCCTTTGGTCTCACCAATTCCTATACATTTACCCCTTAAATATTTCCGGAATATAGCTTCTTTCCTACCCTAGTCCAACCTATCATCATCTGATCACGTGTAACTCCCCTACTTAAAACCCTTCAGTGGCTCCTGCCAACCTATTGACAACATCATCTTTCCCAATCTGTGTAGCGGGCCTCATCCCTGGCCCCCCATATTGCTGCCACACTGATAGATACCCCACACCACTTTGCTCCCACCCCTGACCAGGGAGACTCCTGACCCCTAGAGGAACTCTGTGCTCCCACAGCACCGGGACTGGGTCAGCATTTGGACTTGACTGATTGCTTTTTAGAACACACTAAACTCCAGAGGCCTCGACTTATTTATCACTACATCCTCAGTGTTAGCTCAATGCCGGGTATATGGTAGGTGCTCAGTAAATAATTGTTGAAGTGACAAAATGCAGATAAAAGTGCTAGAGGGAAGTCCCTGGTGGTCCAGTGGTTAGGACTCTGAGCTTTCACCGCCGAGGGCCCTGGGTTCAATCCCTGGTCGTGGAACTGAGATCCTGCAAGTCGCGCATCGGGCCCCCCCCCCCCCGCAAAAAAAAAAAAGTGTTGGAAATGTCAATAGGCAGGACCTCAGAAATAAAGGAAATGTAGTGGCTCCTCAATCTGGAAAAGCTGGTTTAAGTCAGTCCCTGGAGGCATCTCTTTTTCCTGTATCTAATTTTTTAAATTTCCATTGTTTATTAGGACCGTTTGCAGATAACCGCAAAAGTAAGAGAATATTATAACACACCCCTGGCACCAATCACCTGGCTCCAGCAAGCATCAACGTTTTGCCAAGTTTGTTTTCTCTCTCCCTGGGGACCTCCCTTTCGATTGTCTCCTTTAACTGGCCCAGCAGCAATTCATTAGCAAGTCAATGAGTTATTTAACTAACTGGTTAGCTGGTACTTGCCCGGGGCGAGGCAGTTGGGAGGGTAAAACCAAAAAGTCATTTGTGAAGGATTTTGACGGGTCCCAGTGACACCCTGTAAGCCCACTTTATTGCTGTGGTTTCTGTTCTAAGGGGCTGCCAGTTGGGCAGGGGAGGTAAGTGTGGCGGGGAGAGTTCGTGCCCGTTCCTTCTCTGTGTAATATTGATTGGGGCTGTGCTCTGTGCTGGGAACACAACAGTAGAACCGGCACTGTCCCCCCTGGGGGAGGGAAGACATTGAAAGGACTGAGAATTCAGTGTAATTAATTACCCGTGTGTGTCAGCTGAGCTGCCCTGGTAGGCAAGCCTTCTCCGGAAGCTGTATATGAATGGAATCCTGACAGACTTGAAGGATTGGGGAGGTGAGGAGCAGCAGTCCCTCTGGTACTTGTACTGGGCAAGAAAGGAGCCTGGTGCAGAAGCTGTAGTGGCCTGCTGTGTGGTGAGGGGGTGGCTTGGCCCTGCCCTCAGTGAACTTGTATCTCTCGAAGCTGCTCTCCTTACTCTGGCTCCAAAGATAGCTGCCTCCCGATTCTTCCTCCTGGTAACCACTGTCTCCCCACCTTAAGGCCTTTCATTTGTATATTTTTTGAGCTTTTGTGTAAGCTTTTTTGCTTAAGTAAAGGGTTTGGCCCGCAAGGACAAGTGAAACCAGTGGGTTAAACCATTGGTTCCTAAGCTTGGGTGGCAGAACTCTGGAGAGCTTGTTTAAAAACACATTCCTGATTCCACCCACCCCTCTCCCCTGCCCCCCATCTCTGAAGCGGATGAGACAGAGCAGTTTTTTAAAATCACCCTCAAGGTTATTCTAATACAGCCAGCAGCCTTTAGGAGCACCTGGATACAGGTGGTCACAACACTGGGACCGTGATGTTTGGGAAAGGTCTCTCCATGCCCTCTCTCTCCCCTCTTTTGCTTCTGTCTTTCACAGTTGAAAAGACATTACAATTAAAGCACTTGTGTCGCCTTCAAAAGCCCTGCTCTGGTCCTCATGGCCTTTATCTGCTCCCTAGTGCCCCTCCCACTCCCATTTGCCACAGTGATTCCTCCCGTGTCCTTCATCTCAGCCACTGATTAAAAAAAAAAGAAAATACTGACAGGGCAGCAGCCTTTCAGATAGGGCCCTGTTTTATGGTAGAGACAGGCTTTCAGGCACCCAGCCTGTGTTTTGCCGTATCAATCACAGAATTCACCTTGGCATTCTCCTACCCCCTCCCCGAGGACCTTGAATTGGGGCAAGTCACATGCTTTTTTCCTGACTTAGGCGTGGGTCAGGCTGCTGGAAGGGGCTACAGAAAATCCGCAGAGCCCATTATCGCAGCTGGCACTGGTGGTGCACTCGGGCCTTGTGCCCTTGCCCGGCTGCCCTCAGCTGTGCATTTCTATCGGATGAGAAGACAAAACAGTAAGTAGGCTGCCAAGTTTTCTGTGGACCAGGGTGAGCACGTGGGGGGGTGTTTTTCTGCTGTTCTCTTCTCAGAATTAGAAGCCAAAATGGGAGGTGCAGCTAGAGGCTAAGTGCCCACGCATCTGCTAGCAAACACCACGCTCCCCTCCCCAAGACTGCTCTCAACAAAAGCACTAGTCCCTACTCCTCTTGACCCAGGTCGCGTTTCCCCTGCATCCTGGGCTGAGGTGGAGAGGCGTAGTGCTCTCCTGTAGCGCAGGTAGCCAAGGAGGCAGCTGCAGGATGGAGAGATGGAAGCATCTGAGCAAGGAGAAAAGGCCTCAGGCTGACTCTCCTCCGTCTGTTGTCTTCACCTGACAGCGGTAGCTGCCTGGAATCAGGCTGTATCTGGATCCCATCCTAGCCTTTGCCCTTGTGACCTTGAGCAAGTTGCTGAATCTCTCTGATCAGGGTCTCTGTTTCTTCAGTGGTTCACATAAAGTGGAGATCATCACAGAACCTCTCATAGGCTGTTGAAGATTAAATGAGTTAGTTAGATGGGAAATGTTCAGAACAGCGCCTGATACGTTTTGTGTTCAGCAAGAGTCTGCTTTTAGGATTATGGTGATGCCTTGCAGCTATCCATTTTGTTCCTCTGTTGGTAACACAGCAGACCAGAATGAGAACAGCAGCAGGAGACCTGAGTTTGAATCCCAGCTCTGTACTCGGAGGCTGTGTGACTTTGGGCAGGTTCTCTCATCTCTGAGTTCCAGGTCTCTCTGTAGTACTTTGGGGACACTGCTTACTACCGTCCAGGCTTTCATGCAGATTAAACATGCAAGTGAGATGGTTGGCGTGATACCTTGTGTCAAAGATCCTTAGTTCCTTCGTCCACTCAGCTGTTCAGTCTTCCTTCTCCCTTGGGGCTCCCCTGCAACTCCAGCCAGTGGAGTGAGCAGCTCAAACAGTGTCAGCTGATGCCTGCTGGGCGCGCGCGCGCGCGTGTGTGTGTCTGTGTGTGTGTGCGTGTGTGTCTGTGTGTGTGTGTCTGTGTGTGTGTGTGTGTGTGTGTGTCTGTGTGTGTGTGTACTGAGAGGACCAGAGAGGTAAGGGGTAAATGAGAACCTCAGAGGCAGGGTCCTTCCAGGCTGGAATGGAAAGGGAGAGAAGCCACAAGAAGGCTCTGGCTCTGCCCTGCCCATGAGCTTTCCCAGCCTGACAGGACCTAGAGCCTGGTGCTATCCTTGGGTCACCTGTGGAACAGGTACAGCTGCAGGCTGCTGGGCAAGGAGCCATGCCAACTCCAGGCGCCTGCTCTTGTCATAGGTGGCCATCCCTTTGGCTGGGTAGTGGTACTCAAGGCCTTGCCCAAGTGTCAGCTAAGGAAGGTGATAGGGGTAGAAACTGGTATGGGAGCCCTGAAGAGAGTTGGGCCTTTGATCCAGTCACCCATTAGAGGAATGTTAGGCATTGCCGCAGCCCACACAGTTCCTGGCATCTCAGCACAGGAGAGGTGTGGGGGAGGGGTTCCTGTCATTTCTTCCCCTACAGCAGCTACTACATGCTCTGTAAGTTTCTGTTGATGAACTAAGAGGAGAGCAAAGACAGGACCAGGAGAAGGACGTACAGTGTGAAAACTAGCTAAGCCACTGTTTGGGCCCCTTTGGTGGTTAAGCATGGTGGTGGTTAAGCATGGTGTTCTGGCCTAGTGGGATCAGCCCTGCCTGCTTCTGTCTGTTCCTTAAACCAAACCCTTTCCTGCCTCAGGACCTTGACATTTGCTGTTGCCTCTGTCTAGAACACTCTTCCCTCAGCTTTCTGTGTGGCTGGCTCTTTCTTATCTGTTAGGTCTCAGCCTTCCCAGACCCCTTATCTACGGAGGTCTCTCTCATCTTTATATACTATCTTTTTATTCCTGTCTCTTTCCTTCCTGGCACTTCTCGTTGCTATAGCGATGTTCGTTCATTGCCAGTCTCCACAACTAGATGGACCATAAGCTCCGCAAGGCATAGTGCACATCTGTTTAATTCACAGAAGCATGCCCGGCACCGAGAACTGGCCTGGCACGTAGCAAGCATCGATAAATATTATTGGAGTGAGCACGAAGCCTTGAAAGGGAGAGCAACAGGAAGGTGAGAAGTTCTAACTTGACCACTGTAGTGAGTAAAATAAGCTGGGCTCTGGGCTCCTGTGATAGTCTGAGAGAAAGATTCAGAGAGTAGGGGTTCTCGTTCCTCCAGATCCAAAGGTCCAGGCTTGGGGATCCCTGGCTGGAGGTAGAATCCTGCCTGACTTCTCCAGGCTCAGCTTTATATATGTTCATCAGTAAAATGGGAGCTGATCAAACTCATAGGGCTGATAAAACTGTTAGAAGAAAATTGCGTAGCTGTACAGTGCTTCGTAAACGTCAGCTATTGGTAAAGCTTCTCAACGAAGGCTCCCAGGAAGATGCCTAGATATGTGGGGGCATACCGTGCCACACCCAGGCCTCATCACCAACACACTCCCACAGTTTGTCCCTTCTCTCCAGCTACTTTTCTGTTAGCAGGAAAGTGATTAGGCCACTGTTCCCCTGTGGCAGCTCCTCCAGTGGAGGGCAGGAGGGAGAGAGACATGGAAAAAATGATAAAGGCTTGTATTTGCCTGTTGAAGGAGAAACGGGTTTTGTGTTTAGGAGCCTTACACCAGCCACGCAGCTAAGAACCTGTTCTCTAGTCTAATCCATAACTTTTTAAATAATGCCCAGGTGAGCTTGTTAAAGGATTGGTCTCGTCACATCTCCAGGCTGTTAGGGGTAAATGAAAGGAAGGAGGGTGTAAGTGGCTGATCTTTTCGCTTGATCAGTAATGATGCCATGATTAGGTGCCTTCTCTGGGGTGTGCAGAAACTGTTCACACTCTTCCTGAACAGTTATCTACCCTCATGGTGCCATTCATTCAAGTATGGAAAGAAACTGCCAGGCCCTACAGCAGCTGTAGGTGAGGAGAGATGTGTTCTGAAACCATTTCCTCTGCCTCAGCCCGATCTCTGATATCTTAGATCAGCCAAGACTTAGAATAGGAGGCATTCTCCAGGTAGAGAAGAGGGTGTTCCAGAAAGAAGGAATGTGATGTGCAAGAGGCATGGAGTTTTGTTTTGTTTTTTAAAGCACAGGGCCTCCATGAGGGCTGGTGAGCAATTTCACATGAAGAAGAATATAGGGGCTTCCCTGGTGGCGCAGTGGTTGAGAATCCGCCTGCCAGCGCAGGGCGACATGGGTTCAAGCCCTGGTCCGGGAAGATCCCACATGCTGCGGAGCAACTAAGCCTGTGCAACACAACTACTGAGCCTGCACTTTAGAGCACACAAGCTACAAGTACTGAAGCCCACGCGCCTAGAGCCCATGTTCCGCAACGAGAAGCCACTGCGATGAGAAGCCCACACGCAGCAACGAAAACCCAACGCAGCCAAAAATAAATAAATTTAAAAAAAGAAAAAGAAGAAGAATACAAGGGCTGGAAAGATAGGCCATGAACAGGGGAGGCTTTTAACACCCAGGCCCAAGAGTCTGGAGTTGTTCCTATAGGCAGTAGGAGACAAATGGCAGTTTTCTAGAACAGGAGTAACAGTAATACATTTTAGAATGTGAGTGACAACCAGTGACGAGGCTGGATTGGAGAGCTGTGGATCTGGAGGCTATTATAAAGGGTCCAGACAAATATAGGATGGGTGCTAGATATGCCTTGGTTTTGCAGCAGACCACTTAACAGTAAGAAACGTCATGCCTCAGGCATAGGCCCAAGAGGATTGATCTAAACAATCAGCTGGACAGGAATGGGGTCACGGTTAATGGTAGCTTTCTCAGCAGCATATAGGAAAAAAGGATTTAAGGATGTTGGTTGAATGCACATTCAACCACTGACCTTGGTTTTGCTTGGAAACAATAACTTTTCTTCTACCTGAGAGTCCCTTTAGTGTCTTTGTGGCTCTTTCCCTGGCATACAGCAAGACTCTATTCTAGAATCTTAGGAGTGAATGGCCCTTGGCCCCATCCCCTCTCCTTTCACACACCCATATCCAACTGGGCACCAGGTCCTGTCATTTCCAGTTTCCCAGACAGATCAAACGTTTGTCATCTTCTCATCATCTCCCTTAACCTAATGTGAAGTACTTGCACTCTGCTTCCACTGTTCTCCACATAGCATTTTTAGCATTCTTTGCCTAAAACCCTCCTGCGGCTCCCCATCTTCCTTGGAATAAAGAACCAGATCCCCACCATGAGAGGTACCCTCTAGTTACCACTCTGAGCTCCATCCAGACAGGACATCCTTCTCTGAGCTTGTCATAGGCACTTTTCAGGTGTTGATCCTTCTCAATCGAATGCTCTTCTCCCCTCTGGCCTCCCACCTGATAAGTAGGTTTACTGCTTATCCTTCAGATCTCAGTTCGCAAGCCGTTTCCTCAGAGAATACTACCCCGAGTCCACGAAGACTGGATTGGGTCTTCCCATTACTGTGTCCAACAGCACCAACGTACCTTCCCTTCATTGGCTGGATCACAGTTGCAGTTTATTTTCAGTTATATCATTTCTTCTTTAACTCTCTCTGCCCAACATAAATCTGAGGGCTGCGATTGTGCCTGAATTGTTTGCTGCTGTGTTTCTGGGGCCAGGAACGCAGGTGCTTTGCAGCCGGTTTTGAGAGAGTAAACTGATCACAGTCTCTCAAACTCATTCTCATTCCAGATTTGTAACTGGTTCATCAACGCCCGGCGGCGGCTTCTCCCAGACATGCTTCGGAAGGACGGCAAAGACCCCAACCAGTACACCATTTCCCGCCGCGGGGGCAAGGCCTCCGATGTGGCCCTCCCCCGAGGCGGCAGCCCCTCAGTGCTGGCTGTGTCTGTGCCGGCCCCCACCAGTGTGCTCTCCTTGTCCGTGTGCTCCATGCCGCTCCACTCAGGCCAGGGAGACAAGCCGGCAGCCACCTTCCCACAAGGCGAGCTGGAGCCCCCCAAGCCCCTGGTGACCCCTGGTAGCACACTCACCCTGCTGACCAGGGCTGAAGCTGGAAGCCCCACGGGTGGACTCTTCAACACACCACCGCCCACACCCCCAGAGCAGGACAAGGAGGACTTCAGCAGCTTCCAGCTGCTGGTGGAGGTGGCGCTCCAGAGGGCTGCTGAGATGGAGCTCCAGAAGCAGCAGGACCCGTCACCCCCATTGCTGCGCACTCCCATTTCTTTCGTCTCTGAAAACCCCAAGTAGGCATCTGCCAACAGGGGTGCTCGAGGCTCGAGCCAGCTGTCCTGGGTTTCCGTTTTGGTCCCCCTTCCTACAGAGGGTTTTCTTTGGATCACTGCCAAACATCGGGATCATCTCCTCTGTCCAGAGGTCTTCAGCAGGAAGACGCCAGCTGGTGTCACTGCACTGGGATGGGACCTCTCCTCTGCTGACTCTGCCGTTTCTCCAGGCCTCCTCAGTGATGAGACCAAGAGATTGGAGACAGGCATGGTGCTGCTGCTGCAGAGAATCCCCGGGACCCCTTTGTTCCCACCTGCTTTCCTGAGCTGGGCGCAGGAACCCTGCCAAGTTCACTCACACCTGTGCTGGGTCCCAGTTGCCCCTGACAGGGCCTCTTTTTGTTAAGTGTGGACATTCCAGGTTCATAAGTGTGAACAGAAGAAAAGAGGAGCCCAGCAGATGTAACAGAACCGACTCCGGTTGAATGTTTAGGTTTTTGCTAAACTTTGTGTTTATTTTTCCCTCTTTGCTGTGGTTTGCATTAACAGGCGTAGTTAGCCCAGGTGTGGGGAATGAGAGTGCATTGCTTGATGGAGTCTGATAAACTGAGAATGATCCACCACTGCAATGGGTGATTGTTTTACAAGGAAGAAGTATTTTCATTTGGGGGACCAGCTAAATCTCTGCAAAGTTCCAAATGGTTGTTTAATTGTTGGTTTGGTTTACAAAAAAAAAAAAAAAAGTTAGAAAAAACTTTTATGGGCTTTGGCTTTTCTGCATCATGCCCAGAAGGGAGAAGGGGATAAAGCCACAGCCAGAGAGAGGGTCCAACAAATCTGACCAAACCTTCTAGGTGCAGAGCAGAGAAGGATGATAGAGGTGTTTTTCTGCTTGGTTGGTTGGTGTCTTTACTGTATTGTGGGGGAGGGGAGGGGGAGGTAAGCTAGGCTGAGCAGTGGGGTGGTGTTTTTTTCTCTTTCATGTTTTCCCCTTCTTTATCTTTGAAAGCTTCACACCGCGGCCTGAGTTCTGAATTCCTTCTAGGAATTTGGCTTAGTGGGGCCAGAATGTCAAAAGCTCCCTGTTTCTCCTACTTGGAGAGAAGTGAGCCATCTAGTGGTCAGGAAGGCCTTTTAGCTGATCCAGACGGGCAGCTTTTCCCATGATGGTGGCCGGAAACTGTTCCTGGAGGAAACATGGAATAGTGCCCCAAGCTGCCTGTGGAACTGCCCCGGGAGGAGGCTGGGGCTGGGAATTGGTCACGAAGCCTGTTCGCTGTGAGTGTCTTTCTGTTGCACCTCTCTTTAAATTGGAGTTGCAGAAGCCCCTGCCCTGAACTTCACAGTGAAACGGATCGCAGTTAGTCTTATTCTCCTCCCGCAACCCCCACCCCCGCCCTGGGCCCCGCTTTTTTTTTTTTTTTTTTTTTTTTTTGCTGTTTCATTGCTGATAGCATTCAACAGCAATATACCCCATCTTTCTAGTATATTCTAAGAAACACTAATCATAGGTTTTTAGGTGAAATATTTTTGTTCTGAATAACATTGTTACTGGGCCAAAAGACAGGTCAGGATCCTCAGCCTGTAGTTTCCTGAAGTTGCCATGCTGGGCACAGGGGGAGAGTTCCTGGGTATTGGCTGACTCGGGTGGGCTTGGCTGGGAGAAAGGCAGCAACATGTGTTCTGTCCTTTCTGGGATGATCCCTGAAGACTTCAGGGAGGCTCCCCAACTTCCGAGTGGCTTGGCCCACCCATTGCTGTGGGAGTGGGGATTGGTTATTTAAGAGAGGGGGCTTTGCTCTCTGTTAGTGGGCAGGTTTTCTAGGCTCTCTCTTCTGCCTCCTCCCCTCTCTGTGCCCTCTCCTGGCATGCCCCGGGGGGGATCAGGGACCCTCACCCTCCTGAGGCCCAGCTGGGGAAGAATGAACACGGCAGCTTCAAGATCAGTTGAAGCTGCTGCTTGCCCGGCCTCTTGCACCCCACCCGTGTCTCTGAGCCCAGGTCTGTTGTCACTGTTGCAGGACACTTGCAGCAGGGGACTGTGGAAGCGCGTTGGGCTGGGGTGGGACTTTCCCTCCCACAGTGCACTGAGCAGTGGAGGGTGGTGAGGGGTCAGGGAGCCATGCTGCTGAATTCTGGTTGGCACTCCCCCCTTGTACAAGACGGGGAGGCTGGGGGCAGGGCAGCCTCTGCTTGGTTCGGTTCTGAGGTAACCCTGGAAGCACAGTTACCCCGTTGGATTATTTGAGCAAAAAACTACTGTAAATAACTTCGGTTTTTGTCTTTTGTCAAATAAAGTTTTTTTGTTTTTTGGTTTTGGTTTTGGTTTTCAAAGCAGAAGGACTGATCCACTATGACCCTGGGCCCAGCCTGGAGACAGGACAATTGCTGAGTTCTTACTCTGCCCTACCTCTTTCACCCTCCCTCTAGTAGCTGCCTGGAAGTGTTGTGTACTCTGCACCCCTATTTCCTGGGCCTCACGAGTATTCCACATCCTCTCCATCACAGTGTGCAGGGGGCATACGTATCCCAAGCTGGACCAGTCTTCCTTTGCGTCAGCAGTCAAGCTTTGGGGTTGCTAAGTGGTAAGGGAACTTAGTGAGCTGGTACCTTTGTCTCCCCCTCTTCTAATGAGGAAGGAGCATGACTACAGTATGAAGCCGGCACAGAAAGAAGCAGAGATGTTATATGGATACTCTAGACATGTCTGAAACCAGTACCGTCTCTGGACTTCCCTATTATGTAAGCTAGTAAATTCCCCTTTTTGCTTAAGCTAGCTGTGGTAGCATTTCTGTTGAAATGACTGTACATTGTAATTGCAGCCCAAACATCTCTTTTTAACTTCTGTTCACACAAACATTCACAGAAAAGAAAAAAATGAGAGGGCTTCCCTGGTGGCGCAGTGGTTAAGAATCCGCCTGCCAGTGCAGGGGACACAGGTTCGAGCCCTGGTCCAGGAAGATCCCACGTGCCGTGGAGCAACTAAGCCCGTGCGCCACAACTACGGAAGCCTGCGCACCCAGAGCCCATGCGCCGCAACGAGAAGCCACCACTATGAGAAGCCCACGCACCGCGATGAAGAGTAGCCCCTGCTCGCCGCAATTAGAGGAAGCCCACGTGCAGCAACGACCCAATGCAGCCAAAAATAAATTTAAAAAATGAGATACTCTTCTCATAGGTAAAGAAACTGGGGATTTGTTAAGTTACTTGCCTGAACTTACACAGCCAGTACTAAGTGGAACTAGGATGTGAATTCCAGTCTGTCTTGCTTTAAGGTCACCCTAAGGTCTGTCCCTCTCTTATATAAACTAGTGATAGGCAGTTCACTGCCTACTGGCATCCAGCTATCTAACATGGTTTCGGCTAAGCACTAGAAGTTTCCTCCATTGAACCAAATTGGCTTCTTTCTGATTTCTCCCCAGTACCCTGGATGGAGGATATTGACTCTCTCCCACAGGTCACTCTCCTTTAGGAATTTGGAGATGCAGCCTCCCTGCTCAAGTTCCCAGATTAGAGTGCCCCAGGCTCCTTTAGCCATTCATCCGGGGTCCTGGTTTTCCCACTCCCTCCGTCAGTATCCCTCAAGCTGGACACTTGGCCCTGGGGTTTGGCAGAACAGGAACATGCTGGAAGGGCTCTTCAAAACAAGAGTGACACTCATTTTACATGTGGAAAGTGAGTACTAATATTCCCCTAAAAGGGGCAGTGATTTGGATGGTTCAGCTGCCTCAGGAGAGATGGCTTCTTACAAATACTTTTCAAAGAACTGAAAATAAAAGTATCTTCTGTAACCAGCTTCAGACTGATGAGCCCTGGAGTGAGCAAGCACTCTAGATAATGAAAGGTGACAGGGACAGTGTGGCTAGGGCCCCTCTCCTCTGAAGCTAGGAATGTTATATAAGGACATCTGCCTGTTCTGTAACACTCTCATTTAGGAAATAGCTTTTTAAAGGCATTTCTGCTCCTTAGTCTGAGTACCTGTGGTTGGGTTGGCTGATTCTCTGTCTATGTCCCTATTCTTCACAAGGGGGCCATGATGATGCTTCAAGTCCTTAGTTGTCAATGTGACCTTAGGCCCTGTGTCCAGTAGTAAAGGAAAAGGAAAAGTGGTAATGATGAGGGTGGGGGGTATGCCTTTAGACTGATAGTCAAGGAAGGCCTCTTCCTTTCCACTGTTTTTGGGACTGGTGATTTCTCCACGGACCTCCAGCCTCACGGACCCCACTGGGAAACTTTTCCCCAACTCAGCCCCATGAATAAGAATCCCTAGGGAGGGCTTCCCTGGTGGCACAGTGGTTAAGAATCTGCCTGCTAATGCAGGGGACACAGGTTCGAGCCCTAGTCCGGGAAGATCCCACATGCCGCGGAGCAACTAAGTCTGTGCGCCACAGCTACTGAGCCTGTGCTCTAGAGCCCGTGAGCCACAACTACTGAGCCTGCGTGCCACAACTACTGAAGACTGTGCGCCTAGAGCCCGTGCTCCGCAACAAGAGAAGCCACGACAATGAGAAGCCTGTGCACCGCAATGAAAAGTAGGCCCCGCTCACCGCAACTAGAGAAAGCCCGCGCCCAGCAACAGACCCAACACAGCCATAAATAAATAAATAAATAAATTTTATTTTTTAAAAAAGAAGAAATATAGCAACACTCTGTAATAAGACATTCATTTTTATATATATATATATATATATATATATATATATATATAAAGAATCCCTAGGGATTCAGGACTCTGGATTATTTATTTATTTATTTATTTTTATTTATTTAGGCTGCGCCGGGTCTTAGTTGCAGCACACAGGATCTTTAGTTGCGGCATGCGGACTTCTTAGTTGCAGCATGCATGTGGGATCTAGTTCCCCGACCAGGATTGAACCCAGGCCCCCTGCATTGGGAGCACAGAGTCTTACCCATTGACCACCAGGGAAGTCCCTGGATTTTAAAACTACACTCTAGGGACTTCCCTGGTGGCACAGTGGTTAAGACTCTGTGCTCCCAATGCTGTGGGAGGGGGCAGGGAGGGTTCAATCCCTGGTCAGGGAACTAGATCCCGCACGCTGCAAAGATGATCCCGTGTGCTGCAACTAAGACCTGGCACAGCCAAATAAATAAATAAATAAATGTTTTTTAAAAAAAATCACTTGCCCAATACCACACAGCTTTTAAGTGGGAGAACTGGGACTAATTACCCAGAGAAGTAGTTCTCATGCATCAGGAGAGCTTACAAAAATGCAAATTCCCAGACCTTACCCCCAGAGAGTCCAGGACACTGACTTATCCCCAGGAAACTGCTGGGTTGGGAAGATAGCACCTCATCTTTCAAAGTTACAAGGTGAGAGGAAGACTACCACCAAGTAGTCCCCCAAGACCATTTGACTTCCCTCGGCTCCTAGGAGTTTATAGTGTCCTAAAGATCAAGTGTAGCCTTCCTGAGGTTGTCATTTTAATTACATAAGTAGTCAACATTCACTATAGAAAAATTTTAAGTAAAGGTACAGTAGTCCTTTTACTTTCCACAGTTTCAGTTACCCATGGTCAACCTCAGTACAAAAATATTAACTGGAAAGTTCCAGAAATAAACAGTTCATAAGTTTTAAATTGCATGCTGTTCTGAGTAGCATAATGAAATCTCCCACCCTCCGGGCCGGGAACGTGAATCATCCCTTTGTTCCACTTATCCATGCTGTATGTGCTCCCCACCCCGCCTATTACTCACTTAGGAGCCTGCTCTGTTATCAGATCCAGTGTTGTTATACTTCAGTGCTTGTGATCAAGTAACCCTTATTTTACTTAATCATGGCCCCAAAATGCAAGAGTAGTGATGCTGGCGATTCAGATATTCTCTTACTGTGCCCCTAACTTATAAACTTTATCATAGGTACGTACACATAGGAAAAAACATAGTATACATAGGATTTACTACTATCCATGGTTTCATGCATCCACTGAGGGTCCTGGAACATGTACCCTGTGGATAAAGGAGGGACTACTGTAAAAGGAGAGGAGTTCAGTATAGTGACTGAGAGCCAGCCAGCTTTTGGAGACAAATGTATGAAAAACATTTAGTAGAGTTGGGACCTGGTAAGGGCTCAATAATGCTAGTAAAATATTTCTTGTGAGCAAAAAGAAGAGGGCTGGGGCTTCCCTGGTGGTGCAGTGGTTGACAGTCCGCCTGCCGATGCAGGGGACACAGGTTCGTGCCCCGGTCCGGGAAGATCCCACATGCTGCAGAGCGGCTGGGCCCGTGAGCCATGGCTGCTGAGCCTGCGCGTCTGGAGCCTGTGCTCCGCAATGGGAGAGGCCACAACAGTGAGAGGCCCACGTACCACAAAAAAAAAAAAAAAAAGAAGAGGACCAGCATACAACTCAGACCTCTACTCCACAACCAGTGCTCTTTCCACAACGCCTTGGTTTTCCCCCACATGGCTCCTGATTTCTGTGATTCCATCTATCTCTGTCTGAGGCCACAATCTTACCCCTCAGAGCACATCTTCCTCCAAACCCTGCTATAGGCAGCTGGCAGTGTTATAGGGGCATTCAACTAGAAGGGACACCCTCAGGCCCAAGACTGACATCATATGTTTAACTGGTGCTAAAAAGCCCCAAACTCACAAAGGCAACATTTCTACTTCCAAATCTGTCTCTCCCGCTTCCAAATCTGACTCTTCATTAAGTTCTTTTCCATCTTAGACCACCCAAGACGTTTATTTTAACCAGATGGATGCACTGGGTTTCAGCCAAATTCCCCACTTCCTAAGATAAGGAAAGCTTTGGGTAAAAGCAGAAAGGGAACACGTCTCAGTCCCATGAATATCTTCTCGGCAAGGGCTTTCCAGGCTGCCAGCTTGGCTCTGTCTGCTCCTAGAAAGCTAAGAGGAGGGACACAGATGAGGTTTCAGATGGCTGTTGGACCTCTAACTTTGCTGTGTGACCTTGGGCAGGATCTAAGCACCCTTCCAAATACAACTTTCTGTGACACTCTCCTCTCCTCCCATGTAAACCCAAACTTACAGAATCTTGGAGTTAAAGAGCAGAGCTTCAAAATATGATACAATATGACATATAAAGAATTAACTTTTGCGGGGCGGGGGGAGGCGGAGAAATAAAGTTAGCTCTGTTTGCAGGTACGATCGGGTATGTAGAAAACCCTAATGATTCCACACAAAAAACTGCTGAACTAACAAATGGATTCAGCAAAGGTGCAGGATACAAAAATCAGCACCCAAAAAGCAACTCTGTTTCTGCAATGAAAAATCTGAAAAGGAAAATAAGAAAACAATTCCATTTACAATAGCATCAAAAAGAGTAAAATACTTAGGAATTAACCAAGGAAGTGAAAGACTTATATGTCGAAAACTACAAAACATCACTGAATGAAATTAAAGAACATACAAATAAATAGAAAAACATTTCATGCTCATGGATTAGAAGACTTGATATTGTTACTACCAACGCAATCTACAGATTCACCGCAATCTCTATCAAAATCCCAATAACTTTTTTTTTTCAGAAATAGAAAAACTCATTCTAAAATTCATATGGAGTCTCTAGGGATCCCCAAAACAATCTTGAAAAATAAGAACAAAGTTGGAGGACTCACGTTTCCTGATTTCAAAGCTTACTACAAAGCTACAGTAATCAAAAGAGTGGTACTGGCATAAAGACAGACAAACAGACCAATGGAATAAAAGAGACAGCCCTGAAATAAACCCTTGCATATATGGTCAAATGATGGTGTAAAAAAACATTCAATGGGGAAAGTAGAGTCTTTAACAAATGGTGCTGGGAAAACTGGATATCCACATGTTGAAAGAATGAAGGTGGACCCTTACCAAACACCATATAAAAAAATTAACTCAAAATGAATCAAAGACCTAAACATAAGAGCTAAAACTATAAAACACTTAGAACATGGAAAAACTTGACAACATTGGACTTGACAATGATTTCTTGAATGTGGCACCAAAGGCACAGGAAACAACAACAAAAACTTAGACAAATTTCACTTCATTAAAATTTAAAACTTTTCTATATGAAAGGACACTATCAACAGAGTAAAACGGCAACCCACAGGACAGAGAAGGTATTTGCAAATTACATATATGATAAGGGATTAATATCTAGAATATACACAGAACTCCTAAAACTCAACAACAAAAAACCAAAAGACTAGACTCAAAAACAGGTAAAGGTCTGGAATAGACATTTCTCCAAAAGAGATATACAAATGGTCAGCAAGCACGTGAAAAGATGCTCAACATCACTAATCATTAGGGAAATGCAAATCAAAAACAATGAGTTACCACTTCACACCCATTAGGTTGGCTGTTAAAAGAAAAAAAAAAAAAACAGAAAACAAGTGTTGATGAGGATGTGGAGAAATTGGAACTCTTGTGCACTGTTGGAATGTAAAATGGTGCAACTGCTATGGAAAACGGTATGGCTATTCCTCAAAAAATTAAAAACAGTATTATCATATGATCCAGCAATTCCATTCTGGGTATATACCCAAAAGAACTGAAAGCGGAGACATGAACAGATATTTGTACACCGTTGTTCACTGTAGCGTTATTCACAATAGCAAAAAGGTGGAAGCAGCCCAAGTGTCCCTTAACAGATGAATAGATAAATAAAATGTATATACCGTGGACATTTAACAAAGCTATTATTCAGCCTTACAAAGGAAGGAAATTCTGACATGCTATGACATAGATGAACCTTGAAGATGGTGTACTAAGTGAAATAAGCCAATTAGAAAAAGACAACACTGTGATTACAGTCTTATGAGGAACTTAGTCAAATTCAGAGACAGAAAGTAGAATGGTAATTGCCAGGTGCTGAGGGGAGGGGAGAACGGGGAGTTAATAGTTTAATGGGCACCAAGATTCAGTTTTGTAAGATGAAAGTGTTCTGAAAATGGATAGTAGTGATAGCCACACTACAAAGTAAATGTACTTCACTGTGTCACAGAACTATAGACTTAAAAATAGCAAATTTTGTTATGTATATTTTATAGCAAAATTTTTAAATTTTTTTAAGTTTTAAAAAAGAATTAACTTCTATTATTTTAATAAAAGTTTAATAATTAACAATAAATTTATTATTTAAATTTATTTAATAATAAAATCATTAAATTTAATAATTATTAATAATTATCATTATTTATTATAAGTTTTATTCCAATTTTCTCCATCTTCACTGCCCCCACCAAATTTCACCTGGGTAACTTTAAGTCTTTAAACTAGTCTCCCGGGGCTTCCCTGGTGGCGCAGTGGTTAAGAATCTGCCTGCCAATGCAAGGGACATGGGTTCGAGCTCTGGTCCGGGAAGATCCCACATGCCGCAGAGCAACGAAGCCCGGGCGCCACAACTACTGAGGCCCGCGCGCCTAGAGCCCGAGCTACGCAACGAGACGCCACTGCAATAAGCCCGTGCACCACAGTGAAGAGTAGCGCCCCCCTCGCCGCAACTAGAGAAGGCCTGCGCAGTAACAAAGACCCAACGCAGCCAATAAAAAGAGGAAAAAAAAAAATCTTATCTAAAAACTAGTCTCCCACTGTGATCCAGTCCTTCAACTAGCAGCCAGGGTGATCTTGTCAAGATGCAAACCTGAAAAGAAAAGTGTTCCCTGCTAAAATCCTTTCTGTGGCTTCCTCCACGCTTGGGATAAAAACAAATTCTTCGGGCTTCCCTGGTGGCGCAGTGGTTGAGAGTCCGCCTGCAGATGCAGGGGACACGGGATTGTGCCCCGGTCCGGGAAGATCCCACATGCCGCGGAGCGGCTGGGCCCGTGAGCCATGGCCGCTGAGCCTGCGCGTCCGGAGCCTGTGCTCCGCAACGGGAGGGGCCACAACAGTAAGAGGCCCACGTACCAAAAACAAATTCTTCATGGCCATCATCAAAAAGACAAGAAATAACAAATACCGGCGTGGTTGTGGAAAAAAGGGAATCCTTGTGCACTGTTGGTGGGATTGTAAATTGGTACAGTCACTGTGGAAAACACTGTAGAGGATACTTAAAAAATTAAAAATAGAACTACCATACAATCCAGCAATTCCACTTCTGAGAATATACCCAAAGGAAATGAAAACACGAACTCAAAAAGATATCTGCACCCCCATTTTCATAGCAATATTATGTACAATGGCCAAGACATGAAAACAACCTAAGTGTCCATCGATGGATGAATGGATAAAGAAGTTGTGAGATACATACATACAAACATACACGAATATTATTCAGCCATAAAAAAGAGAACATCCTACCGTTTGCCACATCATGGATGGACCTTGAAGGCATTATGCTAAGTGAAATAAGTCAGACAGAGAAAGCCAAATACTGTATGACCTCACTTACATGTGGAATCTTTTAAAAGTATAATAAAAATTTAAAAACTCATAGCAAAAGCGATCAGACTTGTGGTTATCAGAGGCAGAGGGTGAGGGGAGCCCTGGGAAGTGGAGAAAGGTGGTCCAAAGATACAGACTTTCAATTGTAAGATAAGTAAGTACTAGGGATATATCATACAACATGATGACTGTAGCTAACACTCTGCCATACAATGTATAGGAAAGTTAAGAGAGTAAATCCTAAGAGTTCTCAGGACAGGAGAATGTTTTTTCCTTTTTCAGATTCTTCTTTCTTTTCTTTTTATTGTATCTATCTGAGAAGGTGGAGGTTAGCTGATCCTACTGTGGTAATCATTTCACAATATATGTAAGTCAAACTATCATGCTGTAGACCTTAAACTTATACAGTGATGAACATCAATTATTTTTCTATACCACTGGAAAAAATTATTCAGCATGATTCTCCTAGTCCTTCTCCAACTTGTGGCTTTATACCTCACCATTAGCCGACATGGTTTCAACTCCTGGAATGCCCTCTTCCCTTCCCCTCCCTCTCCCTCTTCTTAATTCCTATTCTTCCCTCAGAGTTCAGTCTTCCCTAACCCCCAGATCAAATTCCCCATTACAAACCTTTGCCACCAGACCCAGCAGACTAAAAACTTACCTCTTCTGTCTTTGACTCCAGTCTAGGTATTTTCCCAACATTCTATGACAGAATGATCTGTCTGTCTCCAGCACTGCATGCCACCAGGGAGTCTATAAAAAATAGGCTTTATATCAGTGGTGCACATCCAAACTGGAGTGAGCTGGTTAGGCTTTACCACAGTTTTGCATATGGGAGAGAAACTGTTCAGAGAAGGGAGGGCTGATAAGAACAAGATCCATGGGAAAGTTAGTACTAAAGTTGTACGTCCATGTCAGGTATATGGCTGTCCCACCAGGTCCAAACAAAGTAATGTCTGTTGAAGTGTGTATCATCTTTGGGGTCCAGCCCCACTCAACCTACTGAAACAGGATCTTGGGATTGGGTTGTGGGAGAAAACAACAGCTATGGTATTCTGAAAAAGTTTTCTAGGAGATACCATTGTTCACCTAAGGTGGAGAACTACACCTGAATGTTGACAGGTATGCAAAGGATGTTCTGACCTTATAGATATTCCTTAAGACTTTAAGTGTAAGAGTGCGGATTTAAAAAAAAAAAAAAAAAAAAAAAGGGCGGATTTTCTTTTTTTTTTGGGCTTGCCGCCCAGCTTGCAAGATCTTAGTTCCCTGACCAGGGATTGAACCTGGGGTCATGGCAGTGAAAGTGCGTGGGGCCCCAACCACTGGACCGTCAGGGAACTCCCCAGAGTGCAGATTTTGAAGTCAGACAGACCCAGGTAACAGTCGAGTGATTCTGAGCAAGTTTCTTTGCCTATATAAACCCACCACGTAGGATGATGGGCCTTGCTACATAGCACAGTGCAAATGGCATCACCTGGAGGGCTTACTGAAACGCTGATTATGGACCCCACCCACAGAATTTCTGATTCAGTTAGGTCTGGGATGGGGGTCTCAGAATTTGAATCTCTAATCAAGTTCCCAGGTGATGCAGCTGCTGCTGCTCCACAAACACACTTTGCGAACCACTAACCAAGCCCATAGCGAGGCCACGATAGATGAATACCCAGATCTTCTGATAGCCAATAAAGTACTCTCGCAACTTTACTACCCCGAGGAGCCCTCAGCTGGTTCCAACATGCCATGCAGCCTTAGAAAATCACTTCCCCTTTTTGGATCTCAGGGCTCACATTTGTCAAAAGAGTGTGCTAGGCATGAGGAGACACTAAGTTATTACGGAAAAGAATTAACTCTGTGAACAAGGTCCTACGGGACTTGAAGGGTTAGGGGAGAAAACGAGCAAGGGCTAAATCCTGAGGGGCAACTTGGGGCTTCCGGGGAGCAAGGTTTGGGCTCGAAAGGACGCCTCGGGGAAGGTAGCGCCGCGTTCTGCCCCGCTGCTCGACGGGACAAGCTGTGGTGGATTGGACGACGCTCCTGTCCCAACCTCTGCTTTCGCCTCAGCCACCGTTCTTCAGTCTCCGCAGCACCTCCTCGCGCTCGTGTCGCCGTCCGTACCAAGATTGTCCCTTCCCTCTCACTCTACCGCGGGGCTGGCGGAAGCGTGCCGTCACTTCCCCGCGCGTAGAGCGCTTGCGCCGAAGCGGCGGTTGCTCTTCCGTGTAGACGGCTGTGCGGCCACCGATTGGCTGCGTGGGCACGTCGGCGGGAGGACGCGCGGCGCTGCGTTGTTCCGCCCTGCGCGCTGCTGGTCTCGGCCGAGCTAGCAGAGCTAGGGTGTTCGGGTAAGTGGGGGCAGCCGCAGGCGCGCCGCCGAACCGATCCGCTGAGCCTGTTGCTGCCGCTGCCGCCACCGCCACCGCCACGCCCCGTGCGCCGTGACCCGCGACCCCAGACCCCGACCTCTTTTAGATCGGCCCGCGCGCCCCAGGCCCGGCCCGGGCGGCGCGACGGGAGGATGAGCGGCGGGCGGCGGAAGGAGGAGCCGCCTCAGCCGCTGCTGGCTAACGGGGCCCTCAAAGTCTCCGTCTGGAGCAAGGTGCTACGGAGCGACGCGGCCTGGGAGGACAAGGTGCGGTGGGGCCTGGCGAGGGCGCACGTTAGAGGACCCGGCTGGGACTCGGGGACGAATGGACAGGCCCGAGCCTGCCCCTGCCCCCGCCCCCGTCCGGGCGCTGCCGAGTGTTCGGGGTGGTGGGGCGGGTGGCCCAAGGGTGTCGGGGCGAACTCGGAGGGCCCGGCTGTCGGGCTCCGGGCTCACTACGGAGTGGCCTAAGAGTGAAGTCGCCCGGGTCACGCGGGAAGCAGCAAGGAGGGGGCGGAGCAGTTGCCCCCCCGCGGGCAGGTCGGGTGCCTGAACGGCGAGAGCGAGCTGAATTCGATTCGATCTCCGCCTTTTACTCCCAGTAGGATCTTGAGTAAGTGACTTACCTTGTCGAATTAACAACTTACCACCGTGGTTAGCACGAACAGTAACGGTAACAGACTTCTACTGAGTGCTTGCTGTGTGTTGGGCGCCCTCTGTGCGTCATCTCACTCAAGTCTCCGAACAACTCTGAAGTCGGGTACCGTGGTGCGGTAAAGCGTTTAGCACATGGTGAGGCTCACTAAAGGTGAGCTGTCAGTGCTTTTCTGTTGAATGAGAAAACAGAATAAGTGTGAGAGTTGAGAGGGGAGAATGAGACCACCTTTCAGGGGTGAGTGTGGTGTGTGTGTGTGTGTATACACGCGAGGGAGTGGGGGAGAAACCACCAAATGTGTGTGAGGAATGGTTGGGGGACTTCAAGATGTCCTTACTGGTCACACGCATTCAGAAGATCTGAGTGTAAGCACTTCCCCAACTCTGCTCCATCGCGTGGAAGGAACCATCACAAATAGCTTGATTCCAGTTGGCCTGAAAAGAATGTTAGATTTGCAGTCTTTCCCCCCCCCCTTTTATTTTTTTGGACTGATGAAGTAGTTTTTCATCAGTTACTTTCATCAGAAGTAGTTTTCCCTAGAGTTCCTGTAAAGGGGGGGGATGGGAGGTACTTCCTGAAGGTGCCCTTGTCCTGCCCCCAGTGCTGCCCAGCTCTTGTAAAATCTTTCTGATTTGCTGTGTCATTTCTTTCCTTTTTTGTGTAAGGACTGGTTTCTGCAGTCCAGGGCAGGTCAGAAACCTGAGTCTTCCGTGTTCTTGTATGAAAATTGGATATGCAGGCACCTGCCTCCTGCACTTTTTTTTTTTTTTTTTTTTTGCGTTACGCGGGCCTCTCACTGCTGTGGCCTCTCCCAATGCGGACGCGCAGGCTCAGCGGCCATGGCTCACGGGCCCAGCCGCTCCGCGGCATGTGGGATCTTCCCGGACCGGGGCACGAACCCGTGTCCCCTGCATCGGCAGGCGGACTCTCAACCACTGCGCCACCAGGGAAGCCCCCTCCTGTACTTTTGTTTCTAATCTCTTTTCTCTTTTGTGACTTACTCAAAATTCAGAGTGTGGGAAGGTGGTACTGAATTGGTTAACAGTCAGCCCTTCTGCTTGTGGATAGTCTGTTCTTGTCTCTCCAGGTCAGATAACTAACTGGCCAGTAGCTCAGTTATTATCACAGCAATTTCATTTTTGTAGCTTCTGAAAAAATTAAGTAAATGATTTTTCTAAAAATTTTTATGTAGAGCACAACGCCCTGGAAGCCATCACTTAAGATAACTAAATACATCATTTTTTAACCACATTTTAGTATAAGAAGATGTGGAGATTCAAGAACTGTATACCGTTGCTTTTGGGGAAAATTCCTCTGGAAGATGAGTTTAGCAGAAAGCTTTTCTGTTCCTCACCTATCACAAGAGGCTCTCTTGTGGCACCCACTCCAGATTATGCACACATTCTCTCTTTTCTACAGGATGAATTTTTAGATGTGATCTACTGGTTCCGACAGATCATTGCTGTGGTCCTAGGTGTCATTTGGGGAGTGTTACCATTGCGAGGTTTCTTGGGAATAGCAGGGTAAGTCTTGGGTTTTTTGTTTTGTTTTTTTTCCCTGTGTGTGTGTGTGTGTGTGTGTGTGTGTGTGTGTGTAATGACTAAATCAAAAAACTGGCCCCATGATGGCACTCCTGGGTCTGATACAGCACTCGTCAGTTCCACAGGCTTGGGAGCAGCTTGGGTCAGGCATGTTACCTTTATGAAGATCCAGGTTAGTTTATTCATTCATGGGTCCTTAGTGACCTCATGCAAGAGGTTGCCATATTGCCTGTTGGCAGCAGGCATCTAGTTCTGACACGACCTTTGTTGTCTGTGGAAGTTTGGAAAGTGAAAGAGCTTCTGATACTTGATGACCACTCCCTTGTGCACTGTGCTGGATGTCCAGAATCTTGGACTTGGCAGAAGTTGTTTTAGGTCCCTCCTTTTTTTTTGGCCGCGTCTTGCAGCATGCGGGATCTTTAGTTCCCTGAACAGGGATGGAACCCATGCCCCCTGCAGTGGAAGCGTGGAGTCCTAACCACTGGACCGCCTGGGAAGTCCCAGGTGCCTACATTTTAAAGGCAGTGAAGAAGTAGAGATTAAGCCCTCAGTTTTTTATTGTGTGCCTGTGGCAGCAGTTGACACGAGCTCCCAGTCGTGGCTCAGCTTGTTAACCAGTCACTGAGAGCAAGTCCAAATGCCCGCCAGGTTGAATTAATAGGATTTGTGGAAATTGTGTTTTTCTTTTTTTTTTAAATGTATTTATTTTATTTTATTATATTTTATTTATTTTTGGCTGCATCGGGTCTTAGTTGCGGCACACAGGATCTTTATTGAGTAATGTGGGATCTTTTGTTGTGGTGCGCGGGCTCTTCATTGTGGCGTGCAGGTTTTCTCTTCTCTAGTTGTGGCACGCAGGCTTCAGAGCATGTGAGCTCTGTAGTTTGTGGTACGTGGGCTCTCGTGTTGAGGCGCACAAGCTTAGTAGTTGTGGCGTGCGGGCTTAGTTGCCCCATGGCATGTATCGGGATCTTAGTTCCCCAACCAGCGATTGAACCCAAATTCCCTGCATTATAAGGTGGATTCTTTACCGCTGGATCACCAGGGAAGTCCCGGAATTGTCTTAGGATAGGAGTTGTGGGCAAGTTATAGTAGAAATAGACAGGCAGGCCTCTGGGAATACAAACTGTCATACTCACCCATGGAAAATCACATATATTATTTTAACCATGATCACATACATCTCTTATTCCTTACTCTGGGGTGAAAAGTGTGAAACAGTTTCAAACTTCTTTGAGTTGCCTGTTTTTTCAGAAGATAACCCAGAAGGAATGTACAGTTCCCTCTCCTAACTAAAGAGTTGTTGTTGTTGTATTTATGTATGTATGTATATATGTATGTATGTATGTATGGCTGCATCGGGTCTTCGTTGTTGAGCGCAGGCTTAGTTGTGGTGAGAGGGGGCTACTCTTCATTGCGGTGCGCAGGCTTCTCATTGCAGTGGCTACTCTTGTTGTGGAGCACAGGCTGTAGGCATGCGGGCTTCAGTAGTTGTGGTACACGGGCTCAGTAGTTGTGTCTCGAGGGCTCTAGAGTGCAGGCTCCGTAGTTGTGGTGCATGGGGCTTAGTTGCTCCGCGGCATGTGGGATCTTCCCAGACCAGGGCTCGAACCTGTGTCCCCTGCATTGGTAGGCAGATCCTTAACCATTGCGCCACCAGGGAAGTCCCTAAAGAGGTTTTCGATTTATGATGCTGATCAAAGCATTTGTCCAAGGAAACCGTAAGAGTTTATCCTCTCACTGACTTTGACAGAGTGGACATTTGATGAGGACTCATTGAGGGTGATGAGACACGGGCAGGACCTGGTGTTCACAGAGGTCTTCTCAGGGTGGAAATGGTATGTAGATACATTTTTAGAATGTTGGTCACCCAATTTTAGCTTTCTATGAGAAAAAAGGCAGATATAAGGAAAATGCCAGAGAAGGCAGAAGGCAATCTAAAGGCAAAAGGTAGTCAGTCTCCTGTCTTCCCCAGATCACTTTTCTAGGAGAGGATGACACTGGTTCAAATCCCCAGCACCTATCTCGTCTTGTAGGAGTCCTACGGGATTTTTCCGAAGTCACCAATCTGCAAATAATATAGCAAAGACTAGAGCTAGTCTAGTATCCTTCCCACTGTGGCAAATGAGTAAGGCTGCCCAAACAGATTTTTTTTTTTTTTTTGCGGTACGCGGGCCTCTCACTCCTGTGGCCTCTCCCATTGCGGAGCACAGGCTCAGCGGCCACGGCTCACGGGCCCAGCCGCTCCGCGGCATGTGGGATCCTCCCGGACCGGGGCACGAACCCGTGTCCCCCTCATTGGCAGGCGGATTCTCAACCACTGCACCACCAGGGAAGCCCCAGATTTTTAACTTTCTAGAAAGCTCTGGATTCAAGTTCCAGCTCTGCCACTTTCAAGCTACATAATTTGGAGCTCACTTTGTGAGACTCAGTTTCCTCATTAAAATGAGGGCAATAAAGAAGTGCCTTCCTCATGAGACTGATGTGTGAATTAAATGAGGTGATTCAAGTAAACTGCTAAAGGTAGGGCTTAGTACATCATAGGCACTCCATAAGTGGTTCACTGCAGTCATGTGATTAGCTTTACAAAGAGTGATAAAATATGGCTGGCTATTGAGAAAGCAAGAAACAGGGTGTTTGCAGTGAATTCACCTTGGAGTGGCTTACCCATCATGCCACTTTCTCAGGACTGCCTGTTTTCTAGGGTTCAGTCCCACACTGTCCTGCCAGAGCCAGTTTCTCTCCAAAGGAATCCCTTCCCTCCTTTGGTTGGCACCTTTTTCCCAGCTCTTGGAAAGTGCCCAAGGACATTGATTTTTTCCACACACACCCCCTTTCCTCCATCTATCTGACTCAGCTGCCTGGTGCTCAGTTGTGGTGACTGTCTCCTCCCCACTTCCCGCCTTCGCTGCCCTCTGTCTGGACCCCCACTTGACTTCTCTTCATTTCTGGTGTGGGCACCAGCTAGGACCTATTAAGGTAAAGCCATTTCCTTGGGTCTCATTACTTAAAATTTGCCTGGGAACTGAGTGTGATGGTTCTGTTCTGTCTGCCGAGGTTTTACGTAATTGGAGAGGGGTTCTATTCATCCCTTTCTGCCTCTGTCTCTCATAGAGCTTGGCACATGATCAAGAGGTGCTCAGTGAATGCTTGTTAAAATTTTTGAAAAGCTGAAACGAGTTCCCATTGACCCTTGGAAGCAGAGTCATATATTACCTTCCAGCCCTGAAGTCAGTATTTGTTAGATTCGTTATTTTGTTAAGACTGGAGTTTTTAAGATAGAATTGTTAAAAATCCATTTGAGAGTCAGTTTTTTGTTTTTTTTTTTTTTTTGGCTGCCCCATGTGGCATGAAGGATGTTAGTTTCCCCACCAGGAATTGAACCCCTGCCCACCTGCAGTGGAAGCTGGAGTCTCAACTGCTGGACTGCCAGGGAAATCCCCAGTATTTTCATTTCTTTGTCCACCCATTTGCTATGTCATTCTCTCCCGTTTCCAATACAGAATTTATGCCCATCCTTAAAGCTCAGTGTGAGCCTTTCCAGTCCTTTTCCTGACCCCTCCCCCTGGTACACCAGACTTTTAAATGCCTTTGTGTCTGTGAATTCATTTTCTACTTAATGTGTGCCCCTTGGAAGGCAGGGCCTATGTCAGCCCTTTTCTCTCTCCCTGTCATCCTTTATTTATCTCTTTCCCTTATATTTCCCTTTCTCATCTCACTAAGCAACCACCTTACAGCTGGAGACTGTCAGAGTCTCCAGTCACTGTCCAGCCCTAGCTTATTAGCTGAGCCCCAGAGTGACATTGCTAAGTCCTGATAGTAGGCTGTCTAGAGCCACTAACTCAGCCTGTCCAAAATGGAACTCCTGTCAGAGGGAGGTGGCCAGATTGGCTGGGTCCCAAGATTCCTAGTAGACGATCAGGATATGGCCATGACATAGCCAAGCCAAGGACTGTATTTCGTGTGAAATCCAAGAAGAACCATCTGTGCTTCCTGACTCCCTGCTTCTGTTACTGGACCCATGGTTCTCCCAGGTCCTTAGGCTTGAAGCCTTTGGGGATTCTTGCCTCTCCATTCAACCATTTTCCCAGTCCCCGTCCTCAAACTTTATTTGTACTTTATGTCCTGAAACAGGTCTAAACCAGCCTCCCAGCTCCTTTTCCTTCCACTCACGAGAAAGCCCATACTCTTGACTACTCACAAACTAGACTTCCTGGTGTATGTACACCCTGTCTCCTTGTTAACCTTGCACAGACAGCCTCAGGGTCTGTTCCCTGCCCCGCCCCCCCCCCCATATACACTCCTCATCGCCATCATACTGCCCTGCCCTACACCAGCCCACACTTAACTGATAGGAGGAACCTGTTCTCTGCATTTTCTACTGCAGCCTTCAGAAGGGATGTGGCCTAAGGCATACAGTCCCCCATTGGATTAGGTGCCGTAACTGGAAAGATCATAAAAAGAGAGTTTTGATCACTTTATGAATATTACTTTTACATAGAGATCAGTAGAGCAGAGTGATGTGTTACTACTCATGGTATTCTGATTCCTGCATCAGTTAAATCATATGTGATAGGGGTCAAAGACCTTCCTGGAAGTGCTCACAAACCTCTGGTTTCAATTCCACTCTGCCTGCTGTTTCTGGCTCCTAATAGGCGGTGAGCTGAGGGCAGGAACTGTCATGTTCACCTCTGCATCAAGTGCAGTAGCAGACAGTGGACATTCAGAAATTGTCTCCCGTTGGGAATTATGCAGAGGCTGCTTTACTACGCCCTTGCTTGCTCAACTAGGCCATGAAGCAGCAGCTTAACATGTGTTTTCCCCATGCCCCCCCACCCCACCCCCCGAGCTGGAGCTACCTGGAGGCCCATGTCAGGTACTGGACCTATTTGGGGCTGTTCAGCAAGCAGCCTTCTGTCTTACTTCAAGGGGACTTGGAGAACTTATATGTGCTTCATTTTTCTTTTATTTTCTGCTTTTGCTGGTCAGCTAAAAAGAGATGCTCCTTTTTTAAGTCTCTAGCACAACCAAGTGGGCAGCTCCATTGAGGGCCTAGGCGTTTTTATGTATTATTTCATTTGCCTCCGTAATAGAGTTAACTGTGCGACAGCAAGTGCCCTGATAGAGCTGGACCGTGTTGGTGGGAGTTCTCAGTCTTCCAAGCTTACAGTTTATGTTTGGTGCTTGTTCTCCCTTGCTCCAGATTCTGCCTGATCAATGCAGGTGTCCTGTACCTCTACTTCAGCAACTACCTACAGATAGATGAGGAAGAGTATGGCGGCACGTGGGAGCTCACGAAGGAAGGGTTTATGACATCGTTTGCCTTGTTCATGGTATGTGTAGCTGGTAATTTCACAGCAGGTTCTGTCATTTCCTGAGATGCCAGTTATTCAAGGGGAGCCCCTTGACTGAGTTACAGTGTGTGATGTGGGTACCATTTTTCAAGACTCCTGAGGCTGGAGGGCATGTCCTTTCTTGAGTTAATGTCCCAAAAGATGTGGTGTGATACACTGTGTAGTCTCCCTGTGGTGAGCAAATCCAGAGCTCATTGTCAGTTTCTACATCTAATTCTCAACTCTGGCTGCATATTGAAAACTGGAAAACATTTAAAAATATATTCATAACAGCCAAAAAATGCAAACAGCCATCACCCGATGAATGGCTAGATAAAATGTTATATACCCAGACAGTAGAATATTACTTGGCCATAAAGAGGAATGAAGAACTGGTACATGCTACAAGGATGAACCTTGAAAACATTCTGCTGGGTGAAAGAATCCAGACACAAAAGACCACATGTTGTATGATTCCATTTATGTGAAATGTCCAGAATAGGCAGATCCACATGGATAAGAAGTAGATTAATGGTTGCCAGTGGCGGGGGGGAGGGGAAATGGGAAGTAACTGATAATGGGAATAGATGTTGTCTTCAGGGTGACGCAAATGCTCCAAAATGTTTTTACAACTCTGAATATACTAAAAAACCTCTGAATTGTATACTTTAAAAGGGTAAACTTCATGAAATATGAATTATACCTCAAAGTTATTTTTAAACAATTATAGAACCTAGCCCAAACAACGAAATCAGAATCTCTGGGAGGTGGCGCCCAGGCATCTCTCTGTATGTTTTTAAAGAGCCCACGAGATTGCAAAGGCGAGTCAGGTTTGAGAACCTCTGCTTTATTTGATAGGAAGCTGACAGGATATGATGTAGTTTTGTTTTCACGTTTGTTGCTAATGCTAACACTTACTAGCAGTACAGTTTGCTTTACCTGTATCATTTCCACACCTATAACTCTAAGCCCTCGCACGCTGGTCTCTGTTTGGCAAGGGGAGAGACTTGTCCAGGGTCCCTTTGGGAGCACAGGACGGTGGTCCTGGGCTCTATTAGAGACAGCTTGATTTCAGTGCTCTTGCCCCAAGCAGCTTATGCATTGGATAGCCCCCGGGAAGTCCACTGTGCGCACATTCTTAGGATGCTTTTGTTTTGTGGAATGGGAGCCCGTGAACATTGCTTGTTTCCTCTCTAGGTCATTTGGATCATCTTTTACACTGCCATCCACTATGACTGACGGTGCACAGGCCCCACCTGCTCCCTGTCTGGTCCAAAGGACCCTCTTAGTTACACCACAGAAACACGATTGTTGGGGGGCACCCCAGCCACGCGGAACCTGGAAGACCCGTGTTTCCTGGACCGAGAATCAGTGTGTTGGGCGTCAGTGTTTTCTGCAAGGGTTGTGACCTGAAACTTTTTAAAGAACCATCCACCTTTTGGGGAAGCATTTCTGAATTGTCCATCACCAACCGTTTCTTCTTGGATACCATCATGAAACACCTGTTGGCCGATTGGAGCTGTCCTGTAATTTGGTGCACATCTGGATCCGGATGAAACATTAAATTGTCTTCCTTTTCCATCAGGTGTACGGCTTTTAAACTATATCAAACATTGGCATTGCAAGTCTTCTGAAAACAGTATGGCAGTATGTGCGTGGTCCATAGCACAGTACAAGCAGCATCTAATAACAGTTTTCGTTGTAGAATGTTTTCAGATACTTGAATAAATCAGATCTTTAATTGAGCCCCTGTTGGTGATACCTGGTAAAGCCTTTCCCACCTCACCTCTAGCCTCAGAACCCAATAGGAGCAATAGAGGTGGTGCCCTCCCATCCCCTTCCCTCTTCCCCCTTCCCTTTTCCTCCTCTCCCTGCTCCCTTAACAGCTCTATCCAGGCTTCTTTCCCTTAATGTGCAGCAGGGAAGTCAAGGGCTGGAGTTGGTGTAGGCTGTGGCCTTGACTTTGTGGAGGGAGGGCTTACCGCCTGATGCCCTGATGCCCCGGCTCAGCACTGAGAGACGTGACTGAGCTCACTGCGGTGTGCTAGGCTCGGGTGGTGTCTTTTGCATTTGGCTACAAGACGGCAAGGCTGTTGTAGCCAAGAAAGCTTAGCCAGGTTCAAACGATGAGCCACAAGATGAAAGATCTGAGAGCTAGGACTGTCCAGAGAAGGGGCTTAATGGGGACGTGGAGGACCTGGACGGTCAGAGGTCCTGCTCTTTGCCGTGGCGGTCAGGTGGAAGCTGGAGAGCCCAGGTTCTGCTGCCGTCTAAGCCACCCATCCCCTCTTCTTCCTGTCCCTTCTAGGCCGTAGTTCTACCTTCTGAGGTGTGGTGGCATTCTGAATGAGACTGGTCAGTTTTCCTTAAATGATTATTTTTTTCTCCTTGACGCTAGTGGGCGTTCTCTGCCTTGTGCGAGTGGTTGTGGGGATGTAGAATGAGACTCGACTCGACAGGCAGAGGGAGGAAGGTGGTACTGGGACTCCCAAACTCGGGAACTGGCTGGGTCACACCGAGGACATCTAGTCTCTCTGGAGTCCTGGCCCTGTTCTTAACTGGTCTTTACTTGAACTAGAGGCTGTAGGTCGGGTCATGGCACTGGGAGGAGGTTAGGTGACTTCTTAGGGCTGAGAGAGGAAGGAACAGAGGATAGAGGTGGGACTCTGGCTGTGCCTCTGTGTCCCAGCCCTCCCCTCACTCTGCACAGTCTTTGCCTCTGGGGTGCTCAGTCAGGCTGAGCTGAGTTGGGGTTCTAGGTGCTGCAGCCTTGGTTCCCCTTTCGGTCTCTGCTTTGGGCCTTGGCATCGTCCAAGGAGATGTCATAAGTCAGGCTGATGTAGGAGCTCAGGGCCTCCCGGAGTCCCTCACTGAGGGGGGACTCCTCCCCTGTGGCAGATGCTTCAGAGAACAAGAGAGAGCTGTGGAGAGGAGGAAAGAGTTGCATCAGGGAGCCTCACCCTCCTCCATGCACCTACCACATGGTTCCCTGTTCTCAAAACCTGCTGAAAAACTCACAGTGGTTCCCTGTTCCTAGTCAGATCAAACTCCCCTTCACTTCACTCTCTGTTGTACCCCATCTTGTCTGACCTTCCATCCTGGCCACCTCGGTGCCCAGGCAAGCCCCATATCCATGCCCACTTTGGCCTCCCTGCTAGTCCCCGCAGCAGACCTGCTGAGCCTGGGCTGGCCTGAGTTCAGTCAACGCTTATTGGCTCCCAGGTGTCCCTGAAGGTGACAAGCCCATTCTGGGTTCCCAGGGGTGGGTCCTTCTAAGTCTCCTTTGTTCTGCCTTCATGTTCCAGGGGCTTCTCACCTGTCCAGCTCTTTCCAATTGAGTGGTGTCCTCTGCACAGTCACAGGTAGAGGTATGGACTTGCCAGGGGGTGGGCCGGCCCTCCGCAGGGCACAGGGCTCCTTGAGTAGGCAGCAGATGTCATCCGCCAGCTCTGAGGAAGAGACCTAGACCCTTGACATGGCTGGCCCCAGCCCTGCCTTCCTCCCCAACAACTCCACCCTCACCCTGACAGCTTTCCACACTTGGCAGGTGGGAGCATGAGCCCCAGGCTATTAATCTGGAAGCTGACATGCAGTCAAAGGTCATTCTGGGCTAGGTTTCGGGAGACTTAATTTACCGTGTGATTTCGGGTAAGTTGATGGACCTCTTTGAGCCCCAGTTTCTGGTTAGAAAAGCGCTTTGGAAAGAAGAAAGCTAAGGGATGATCAGTCTCTACTTGTTCTGTCAGTGTCTGCTGCATGGAATGACTGTCCTGAAATCCCCCGATCAGTTTTCCCAGTAGCAGTCTTTCCTCTCTGCTTCTCTGACTCTCTGCTGTAGTGGCTGCAGTGCCTGTTACAGAACAGGCACCAGAAAATGCTGAGAATCAACTGAATTCCACAATAGCAACAGCTCTGGGCCTTGTTCCTGTGGAGAGAACTGTGCCAGCCATTGGGGACTTTGACTCAGAACCACAGTTGTGGGTGAGGCACTGGCCTGCACTAACACGGGACACCTCCGTGGCTCTGTTGGCACGAGATGAACTTGGGGCTTCCGGGCTGTGTTTCTTGGCACAGGGACTGGCATGGAGAGAGGGGAGGTCCCTCTTCTGCCTAGATATTCTCCAGCAGGCAAACTATCTTCCCCACAGACCCACATCCCAGTCTGCTCTCATGGAGGTAGGGGATGGCCATACCAGAGTAATGGTCCACCAGGGCCTGGAGTGAGGGGAAGGTGAGGCGTGGTGAGATGTACAGCCAGCCATTGTCAAGGCGTTGGATCTTGTAGTGTCTGATCCGGTCCCAGGATGCAGGGCGGCTGAGGCGGACCGACAGGGAGTAACAGCCTGAGAAGGAAAGGGTCCGGGGTGGGATTAAGGCCATGCTGGGACCAAGCCCAGCCCAGGATGGGAGAAGGAAGACATGAAATGGCCACAGAGAGTGAGCACTGGGCCCAAACGAGGGAAGGGGGAAGGGAGGGACAGAGATTTGCTCTCTTGCTTATAAATGACAACACACTTATCATAGCTAGGGCTCTCGTGAGGAGGAAACAAGGTCATGCACACAGGGCTCAGAACAGGGCCTGCCACAGTTTAAGTGAGCATTAAGTGTTGGCTGTTACTATACTCAAGTGGGCAAAAGTGTTAGGATGTGAAAATGTGTCAGTAGATGTCAGCAGGGATGTGGAGAAAGGAATTCTTACCCTGCTGGTGGAAAGATAAATTGTATAAGCCACTTTGGAAACAGTTGGCATTAACTAGTCGAGTTGAACATGCTCATACCTCACAACCCAGCCGTTCCATCCCAGCATGATGCCTTGCAAATACATGAACAAAAGTATTCACAGCAGCATTGTTCGGAAAAGCCCAAAAACTGCAAACAGCCCATATGGACTCGAGAGAACGGTAGATTCTAGAATGTAACACTATTCAGCAGTAAAAGTTAATAACCACTACACACATAAGCATAGATAAATGTTTAAAATAATGAGCAGAAAACAGCAAGTCACAGAAGCATACATTCAGTATGATTCTATTTAAATAAAGTTCAGAGGCAGCCAAGACTACTGCATAGGGATGCATGTATGGCAAAACTATGAAGAAGGGACTTCCCTGGTGGCACAATGGTTAAGAATCTGCCTTCCAATGCGGGGGAAGCGGGTTCAGTCCCTGGTCAGGGAACTAGATCCCACATGCATGCCACAACTAAGAGTTTGCATGCCACAGCTAAGGAGCACATGTGCCGCAACTAAAAGGAACTGGTGAGCTGCAACTAAGGAGCCCACCTGCCGCAACTAAGGAACCCACCTGCCGCAACTAAGACCTGGCACAACCAGGAAAAGAAAAAACCATGAAGAAAAGTAACTGATTAACACAGTGAAGCAGGCAAAGGGCTTCAAAGGGACTGTTGCACAATTTCTTAAGCTGGTAAGTGGGCATATGGATGTTGGTTTTATTATTAGTCTTTTTTTTTTTTTTGGCTGTGCCACACGGCATTTGGGATCTTAGTTCCCCAACCAGGGATCAAACCCACACTCCCTGCAGTGAAAGCACAGAGTCTTAACCACTTGGACTGCCAGGGAAGTCCCTGTTATTAGTCTTAAACCTATACATGAATATTATATTCACTGATGCAAGTGACAGAATTTTTCCAGTTTTTAGTTGTTTCTTTTTTTTGGCCGAGCTGCGTGGCTTGTGGGATCTCAGTTCCCAGACCAGGATTGAACCCGGACCTCGGTAGTGAAAGCCCAGAATCCTAACCACTAGGCCACCAGGGAACTCCCTGTTTTAGTTTTTAAAATCAACTTTATTGAGGTATAATTTATATAAAATAAAATGCATATGTTTAAAGTGTACAGTTTGATAGGTTTCAACAAAAATTTTAATTTAAAAAAAGGATAACTGGGGGCTTCTCTGGTGGCGCAGTGGTTGAGAGTCCGCCTGCCGATGCAGGGGACGCGGGTTCGTGCCCCGGTCCGGAAGGATCCCACATGCCACGGAGCGGCTGGGCCCGTGGGCCATGGCCGCTGAGCCTGCGCGTCCGGAGCCTGTGCTCCGCAGCGGGAGAGGCCACAAGAGTGAGAGGCCCACTTACCGCAAAAAAAAAAAAAAAAAAAAAAAAAGGATAACTGGCTAGAAGAGGAAAAGCACATGGTTGAAAATGAATAGAGAGAAAAGACTATATAAAATCATAACTATATAACTATATAAAATCAGGCCTCCAGCAGTAGTTTTCAGCAGATGAGGTTGCATACGAGTGCTCTTCATAACTGTAAAGTGGGATTCATTTCTTAACACTTCATCAAAGCCAAATGGGAAGAGGGTGCTTAGTGGAATAACAGTAATAACCTATTATTACTATCTAATTACTTAAAGCTATCTGTAGCTTTCATTTATTGAGTGCTTACTATGCACTTTTTATATGGACTATCTCGTCTAATTCTCATAACCACCCTGTGAGGTAGGTACAGTTATCCCCAGTTTACAGATGAGAAAACTGGCACAGAGAACCTGGAGGAAGAGCCAGTGACCCTGTCACTTAACCTTTCCCTGTGGAATGCCAACAAAATGCAGGAGTGACTTTCCCAAACCACAGGCAGTGCTCAGTTTTAGGAAGCTTTTACTATGAGGAAGGGGTCTAAATACTCCGTTAAAAGGCAGAGATTTTCAAACTGTATTTTAAAAAGCAAGACCCAACTACATGATAAACACACTTTGAATATTAAAACACAGGCTAAAAGTAAAAAATATGTATCATGCACACATTAATCTTAGGAAAACTGGAGTGATAATATCAGAAAAGTAGAACTCAAGACCAAGGGTATTACCAGAGATAAGAGGATATCCTGAATTTGTATGCACCCAGTTACAGAGTTTCAAAATATAGAAGCAAAGCCAACAGTATTAACAGAAAAAATAGATGTCCATAATTATAATTGGAGATTTCAACACTCCTCTCTTAGTACTTGATAGGATAGAAAATCAACAGGCATATAGAAGAGTTGAACAATGCAGTCAGCCCATTTGACTTAATTAACAAACCTTGGGCCCAACAAGAGCACATGGAATACTCAAGGCAGACTATAGACTAGGCCGTAAAAACAGAAATGTAAAAGGATTGAAAATAATTAAAGGTATGTTTTCTGACCACACAGAATTATGAATTAATAACAAAAAGACATATGGAAAATCCCCAGATGCTTGGAAATAACCCAGGGATCAAAGAAGAAATCATAAGTAAAATTAGAAAATATTTTTAACTAAATAAATAAATTTGTGAGCTCAGCTAAATCAGGACTTAAAGGTATATTTTTAGCTTTAAATCTTACACTTGAAGAAAAGAAGGCATAAAATAAAGTTTCTACTTTAAAAAGCTAGAAAAAGAATAAATTTAAGTGGAAGGAAATAAAAATAAATAGAAGACAATGAAGAAAAATCAAATGCTGATTCTTTGAAAAGGTTGATAAAATTGATAAAGCTCAAACTAGACTGATGAAAGAAAAAGAGAAACACCACACACACACACAAATTACCAACATCAGGAATGAAGAGGGGACATCGCTATAGATCCTACACACATTAAAAGGATAAGGGCATACTGTGAACAACTTCATGCCAATAAATTCTACAACTTAGATGAAATGGACAAATTCCTTAAAAGACACAAATTACCAAAACTGACACAAGAAATAGAAAATTTGAATAGACCCATATCTATTGCAGAAATTGAATTCATAATTTTAAAACTTCCTAAAAAAAAAAAAAAAAAAAAACTTCCTGGAAAGATAACTCTGGGTCCAGATGGCTTCACTAGTGAGTTCTATCAAACATTTAAAGAAGAAATAACATCAATTTTATACAAACTCTTTAAGAAAATAGAGAAGATAACATTTCCCCACCCATTTTATGAGGCCAGCAATTAACTTGCTAAAAAAAACAGACAAAAACATTATGAGAAAACTATAGACCAATATACCTCATATATGTAGACACAAAAAATCTTTTAACACACTGTTAGCAAATTGAATCCAGCAATGTATAAAAAAGATAATACATTATAACTAAATTGGCTTTATCCCAGGAATACAAGTTGATTTAAAAATTGAACGTCAGTGTTAACTCACTAAATTAGTAGAATAGAGGAGAAAAAGCATGATCACCTGCAGAAATGCAGAAAAATTTGACAACATTCAACACGCATCATGATTTTTAAAAAACGAAGAAAAAGAAAACTACAAATAGAGGGTGTAATAATTTCCTATTGCTGCTATAACAAATTACCATATATATAGTGGTTTAAAACAACAAAAAATGTGTTATCTTACAATTCTGGGGGTCATAAATCTAAAACAGATTTCACTAAACTAAAATCAAGGTATCAGCAGGCCTGTACTTCTTCTGCAGGCTCTAGAGGAATGTCTGTTTCTTTGCCTCTTCAGTTTCTAGAAGCCCCCAGCATTCCTTAGCTCATGGCCCCTTACTCCATCTTCAAAGCCAGCAGCATAGCATCTTCCAATCTCTCAAACTCTTACCCTCTTGCCTCCATCTTATAAAGACCCTTGTGATTTCATTGGGCTCATCTGGATAATCCACGATAAACTTCCTATCTCAAAATCCTTAATCATGTCTACGAACTCTCTTTTGCAATATAAGGTAAGTCATATTCACATGTTTCAGGGATTAGGACCTGGACATCGTCTGGGGGGGCTAGTCTGCCTACCACAGAAGGGTACTTCCTCTTAACCTGACATAGAGCATCTGTGAAAAATCTATAAGTAACATCATACTTAATGGGAAAGACTGAATTTTTCCTTCTTAGAACAAAGCAAGAATGTTCTTACCACTTTACTTGTTATACTAGAGGTCCAGTGCAGTAAGGCAAGGAAAAAAAAAGGTATATGAATTGAAAAATAAGTAGTTAAATTATAGTTATAGATAACGTGTGATCATAGATGTAGAAAATCCTAAGGAACCTACAAAAAAGCAATGAGAACTAATAAGTGAATTTAGCAAGGCTACAGGATACAAAGTCAATATACTTTGAGAAGTATGGAGTAAGGTCCTTGCTTCCTTTTCGTTGTTTTCTACCTGACTCTGGAGACCCCTTGACTCTGTACCTTTAAGAAGAATCTCTTCTGGAGCTGTGCTGTGACCCTGAAAAAGCTCTGTGGTTGGGAAAGGGATACATATCTGAAACTAGGCCCTGGAAGCCAACCAACCCGCTGAACTAAGTGACCAAGTCCCTCTTTGGGGCCTGGTTCTCCAGCCACCCCACCCTGGCCACCGTCATCACAGTTACTAGAACCAGGAGGGATCCTCACAGCTACACTGAGGATCTGGCTGGTCGACTCAGAGATAATAAGCAAGCTCTGTCAAGCCCATGTGGGGTTGTCTACCCCGCTGTGGGGACAGGTCACCTACCAAGGCCACCTTTGACTGCCCTGTGTGCCTGCTATCCTGCTGTTCCTTCTCACTGCTGCTCAGCCAGCCCCAGATATCTATGGCTGGCTCCCAGTTCCAGGACGTCTTTTTTTATTTTTTTTGTGGTACGCGGGCCTCTCACTGCTGTGGCCTCTCCTGTTACGGAGCACAGGCTCCAGACGCGCAGGCTCAGCGGCCATGGCTTAGGGGCCCAGCCGCTCCGCGGCATGTGGGATCTTCCCGGACCGGGGCACGAACCCGTGTCCCCTGCATCGGCAGGCGGACTCTCAACCACTGCGCCACCAGGGAAGCCCTCCAGGACGTCTTTTAAACTCGGCCTCCCTGGTTTCATATCTCACCCAGAGTCACACACTATAACACCCCTACATCCTATAACCCTACCTGTGTCTCTAAGACACATTAGTTGACCTCTCAGATCTGTTTCTTCCTTTCTAAAGGGGGATAATAATTGTCCCCGCCTCAACAGATTGCCACAAAGATCCAGGTGGTAAAGTAGGTGAAGCATTTAGCAGTGTCTGGCGCATAGCAAGCACCCAGTGCCCCTTAGCAGTTCTCTGGTTCTTTATTCACGCTGTTCCCTTTATATGGAACACTCTTCCACCTGCGTAACCGCCAGCCTTCCTTTTACAACTCAGTTCCTACTCAGGCAACTCCTCTCCAGAACACCTTCTCTGCCTGGTAGAAACCCCAGCTCTAGGCTTGCCCAGACACAAGTGCTAGCACCAAAGGTCCTATTCTCCCATCGTCTGTCCCTCAACACTACCCCACCCCACCATATAACCAACTGTGAGCCTCACAAGGGATCGTCCTAATTTATCTGCCCACCATCTTCCCATCTCCGAAAACAGCAGCGCAATCCATTCATTACTAAGCTCCTAACCCCGGCATCATCCCTGGCAGCTTCCACTCTCCCTCACCTCCCATCCAGCCCCACAGAAAACCCTACTGGCTACATTCAGAACATATCCGGAATCTAACCACTTCTTATTAGCCTGCAACAACTTCCCATGTGGCTCCCCACTTCCGCCTCATCCCCTGCCAAATCCTCTCTTTGCAACGTAGAGGGATCAGATCATGTCACTCCCCTGCTTAGAACCCTCCCTGTCAACACTTAAAATAAATCTGAAGCTCTCACCCTGGAAAGGCCTCGCATGACCTGACTTCCGGTGACCTTGGATCTGCTCCAGGCACACCTGCCTCCTGCTGAGGATGCACCTGTTGTTTACTCTGTTCCTTTGAACTGTCGCTTTATTGTTTCTTTGTGGCACTTGCCATGATCAGTTGCTCAATTACTGTTTGTTCACTATGCACGTTGCCAACTAGATTGTGGCAGGGATTTTGCTGTTTTTTTAACCTCTTTATTGGTGCTTTTTATATTGTTGAATCCCCAGCACTTAGAACAGTGGCTGGCACAGAGTCACCATGCAATATTTATTTGTTGAATGAATTACTGAGTCTCTGTGATAAACACTGGACACGGCCATGATACAAGCAGACTTGAGGAGTCCTTGCCACCATATGCACTCCTACCGCTGTGAGCACAGATGGTGTTGGGGGTCAGTCTACCCTACCCCAGCTCTTCATCCTCTCTCCTCCCCTCAACGTACATACATGCACTCATTTACTCATCCATTTATACAGTAAACATCTGTTGAACACTTACTACAAGCTGGCACTGCACTAGCCCCAGACACAGGTAATCAGATCTTCATACTCTGGGGAAAGAAATACTGTCCCTCAGCACATCCCTCAGCCAGAATTTTCCTTTATGGTCCTCATCTCAAATATTTAGTTCCCCTGCTGTTAGACCACATACCCTGACTTTGTTTTAAGAAATAAGTTTATTGCAGCTACAGAAGAGGTCTTTTCAGGATGCTGTGGGAGTTGAGAGCAAAGAGTGACAAATAACCTGGGGAAATGGCATTGCAATGGGTCGAGAAGGATCAGTGTGAGTTGGCCAAGTGGAGGACTGGAGGGAGGGCTTTCCAGGCCCTGAGGGAGGCTCATGTGCAGGGATGGAGCAGTGGAAAGAACAAGGTGTGTTCATTCAAGGAGTGTTCTGGTGGGCAGTGGGCCAGAGGCAGGCTGTGGGAAGGAATGGTAGGAGCTAAGGCTGGGTGCAGGCCCTGGAGGGAGACCCACTGGGAAAAAGGCAAGGAAAGTATGAGGTCCCGGATTCCAGAAAGCTCCAGCAGGCTTAGCCAGTGTCACACCCTGGCCTGCAGTGACCTAAGGAGCCATGTTCTCCCAGGTGTTCTGATGATGATGCCGGGAGGAGGGGAGGGGTCCACAGTGGTGTGAGGGAGCACGTTAAAACCTGTTTGGGGGACGTAGGTCTAGCAGGACCCTCTGAACTTCTTCTGAGACCTCTAAGAAGCTGATAGCCTCGAGAATGCTGCACCTTGGACCCTTGACTGTCTGAAGCCTGAGGGCAGGAAATACAACTTATCAGGCCTGACTCAGAGGAGATGCTTTTAAGTGCTTCTCGGCTGACAGAATCACAGAGATGAGTCCCTCAGGGGCAGGAAGCGTGTCTTGCTCATCAGTCTCTCTTGCAATGCTCAACACAGTACAGACACATAGTAGGACAGTAGGAAGGCAAGAGGGTGACGCTCTAGGGGTCTGGCGCTGGCGCTGACCTCTGGAGCAGTCCTGGGACCTCCACAAACTCGTTGTGCCCCTTCTCACACCAAGGTTTTCGGCCTGACTTGGGCCCTGCCATGGCTCCCCCCAGGCCTAGAACACAACCAGGTATGCCAGAGGGACTCTGGGGAAGATGGGGGGTCTTCCCCTCCCCCTCCAGACTCTTGAGTAGTGTTCTTGGGAGCTCAGTGGCCCCAGGCCTTCCGCCTTGGTCCACCCACAGGCTCAAAGCCCCTACAGAATTCCCTTCCCACAGGTACGTCTCGATCTTGGGCCAAAGAAGAGCTGATCCTGATATCACTCACTCACTTGGTCAACAGTTAATTACCGTTATATATGACAAGATGCATTATGTAAACATGAAAAACATTGTCTCTCATTACTTAATTTTGGGTTCCCTAGACTGGAACTGTGTTTTCAAACTTAAAAAAACATGAGATCCATCCAGAGAGCTTGTGAAGGAAGCAGATTTCTGACCTCTGTACCCAGCAGTCTGATTGGGCAGGTCTGCGGCGGGGCCTAAGAGTGCATCAGCAAGACGATCCCCTGACAATCCCTGTACACTCAAGTCTGAGAACCACCATCCTGTGGCGTCACTCGGGCCCGTACAGATTTAGTGTCAAACTTTTTTTGACCACAAACCACATATGAAATTTTACAGTGACCCAGAACACACTTAAAATTATCGAAAACAAAAAGTTTGGTGAAGCAATATTTTCCCCAGCCCCAGTGATGCATCCTAATGTTTTCAGCTCTATTTCACTTTCAACGCTCCCTGGTCCAGATCCACTAAACCAATGGGTTTCAACCTTGGCTACACATCAGAATCACCTGGGGGGCTCTTGTAGCTTCCAGGGCCCAGGCCACACCCCTGACCAATTAAATCAGAAACTCTGGGGGTGGGGTGCAGCCATCAGTAATTTATAAATCTCCCCCAGATGATTCCAACACACAGCCAAGGTCTAGATCAGTGGTTCTTAAAGCTGGACCAGTTCTTTGTTTTAACAAACCCTCCAGGTGTTCTGATGCCCACCCAGGTTTGAGACCCACTGGTCTATAACCACTGAACCAAACTGATTTCTTGGCCCACAAATGGGTTGTAACCTGCAGCTTAACAGACACTCTCCAAAAGGAAGCCCAGGATGAGAGATTAGAAATTAGTATTGGGAAATTGCCTTTCCTGCAGAATTGGCAAATTCTTCCTTTTTCGATAATGAGAGCTGCATTCTGATCTATCCCTTTTTGGTGTTGCTATGGGGAACCTCAGAGTCAAATCTAACCTTAATCCCAGCAATTCTGTGGATCCTTAAACATCCTATGGATTCTTACACCTTGAACTTACGCAGTGCCGAGTATCAATTATGTCTCAATAAAACTGCAAGGAAAAAAAAAAAGATCCCATGGATTCTTATCTGCTTTCTCCTTTATTTCTCCACCAGTTCCTCTTGTATATGGGCCTTCTTGGAAAAGGGGCTCAGAGAGGCAATAAGTTTCGGTCACTATGCTCTTGGGGTTGAACCAGGCCAGAGAAGGGGTGTGGGAGGGGCAGCTGAGCACGGAGCACTTCCTGTGGCTTCTCACACTCACTGGGGCCCGGTCTACAGTGCCCCCGCCCCCAACAGCACCGCTATGGTTTCCTGTTTGTAGCTGTTGCACTTGAGCCAGCCCCCCACCCTGGCCTGCCTATGGGTGTATGTGAGAGATGCTGGCGCTGCCTGGAAAACAGTACGAGGGGCTGGGGAGAGGTCAACCCAGGGGGCTCCCAAAGGAAGGGAAGGAGAGGCAAAGACACGCACTGGAAGGGGCCCCAGGAGGGAGACTGAGTAGAGAGCAAAGGACCCCGATGACGCATCAAAGTGAGTTCAGTTAAGGGAAGCACAGGCAGCCCGTCCTCACTCCTGAACAGCTTCTCCCTAGTCTGCCCCTGTGCTTGTAATGCTACCATTACTGTCACAGGTGGGCCTCTCTTGGGTGTCTGAAGTGCGATGAACCTCAGCGGGGTTTGAATCCCAGCTCTGCACTTATTAGCTGTGTCTCCCCAGGCAACTCATTTCTCTTCCCCAAAATCTCCAGTTCCTCATCTGTAAAATGGGGACACTGGAAGTACAATCCCCACAGGGTTGTTTGAAGGCATTTACAGAGCCTAACATAAACGAGGGCACTGCCACTCCTTCAACGTCCCTCTCTGTCCCTGCTGTTAGGGACTCAGGGCAGCTCAGAGAGAAGCAGGGGCATCAGAGACAGACTCGACTTCGTGTTTTGTTTGCACCTGGGGTGGGAGAAGTCCCATATGAACGTGCGGTGTGACATGTCCCTATCCCTCTGTGGGCCTCTGTTTCCCCATCTGCACAGCACAGAAAGGAAGATCATGAGGTGACTCCTAGTGGGTTTTCTGGCTCCGACTGGCTGGTGACCCAAAGCACAGAGACCTTGTCAAGAGATAAGGGTCATGCTGTGTCTTGGGGAGGGAGAAATCATTGCTGGTCAAGGCAGAGAAGTCCTGTGACTATACTCGGTTACGAGTCCTGGTTGCTAAAGTGTTGGCCGAGCTGGATCCCTCCCGTGGGCAATTCACACCACTTTTAGAAATGCAGGTTATTTGCCCCATTGTTTTTTTTTTTTTTTTTTTTTTTTGCAGTACGCGGGCCTCTCACTGTTGCGGAGCACAGGCTCCGGACGCGCAGGCTCAGCGGCCATGGCTCACGGGCCCAGCCGCTCCGTGGCATGTGGGATCTTCCCGGACCGGGGCACGAACCCGTGTCCCCTGCATCGGCAGGCGGACTCTCAACCACTGCACCACCAGGGAAGCCCTGCCCCATTGTTGATAGGCTCTCACAGCAGCAACATGTGGTCAGTCAGCCAGACTGCCTGACTCCAAGGCCAGGTCTCCAGCCCTCCACATGTGGCCTCCTACCTCTACCCCCAAGTCACATCACACCTGGCTCTTGGCATGAAAGGGAAAAGCCCATGGCAGGCTGAGCTTACCCACCTCTCCTGCTCTGGCTCTCCCGGATGAGGAAGGCCCCTCCTGGGTTTCCAGGCAGCAGCAGAAGTTCCTCAGCTTTCTCCCGGCTCAGGCCCTCATATAACCACCTGGGGGTGGGGAGATGAGCAGAGAGAGGGTTGGGGGTCAGCCTGGGGGTGGGTGGCCCAAGACTCTACTGGAACCTCTCTTCCCTCTGTGGGCCTCAGACTTCCAAACGTCCCATGAAGAGCTGGCCTCAGGTCTCTCAGGGCCCCCAGCTTTGTCCTTGACCTCCGAGGCCCCTGGAGCCAGGACCATCTCATGGGGCCAGCCCCAGCCTTTTCTAACTGAAGAGCTCATTCCCAAGTGGTCAGGGTCTGGGGGCAGGTGAAGTGATCCCAGACCCTCTCCTCTCACTGCCCAGTTCCTCCAGCACCCCTACACCATCCACTCACCTGTCTAAGCCTTCACCTCTCCAAGAATTGCCTCTTTTTTTTAAATTTTAGTAAATATTTTATTTCAACAGTTTAAAGTTTAACTTTGTAGCCAAAAGGTATGCAGGTGAACATTTACTCATTATCACTGAAATCTAACTTCCACTGTAGCTTATTCATGAGTAGAAAGTTTGGAACTAGAATGTTCAAGACATTCTAAAATTTTGGAAAAAATCACGTAGCCCATCAACAGCCACACGTGCCTCTTCCAATGCTGGGATTGTTGATAATTCTGAGCCCACACCTTCCTTTTCTCTCTTCACTTAATCCCTCACCTATGTGTGTCCATGAAGGACTTCACTGCAGTGAGAAGTTCAAGGAGTCGTGCAGGCATGTTTTGGTTTACAGTCCATCAGCTTCTTACTGTCCCCAGAGTCATGTCCGGGGGTCCCAGGCAAAGCCTCCAGAAGCCAATTTGATGGAAATGGTTGCCTCCCTGTCACTTTGTGAAATGCCAGAGTCAGGGTTGAGTTGATTCCAAGTAAATAACGTAGAGAAGCTGTGATTCTCTCGGGGCCAGCAGCAAACTGAGCCTAGTTTTATAGTAAATAAAATACATCATTCATACGACTTATGAAAATCGAGGCTATAAGTGAAGCGCAGGCAGGGAAAGGGGACTCTTGGAGGTAGTCGGTGTTTCCTCTGTTTAAACTTCACGCCAGGCTGTGGAGGCAAAACCCTGCCCCGCAGGCCCAGACCGCTGGGAGACGCGAGCTGATTCTATGATGTGTCCACATGTCTCGGGATCCTATGTTGCTTCAGAGCCAGACACACCACGAGCTTCAGAAAGGAAGGCCATCCAGTGTGGGAGCCGTGCTTCTCCTCAGAACTGAAGCGTGGCTGTCACAGCACACAGTGACATGTCCCCCGCTCCAGGTTATTCACTGCCTTTCTCTCTCGACATAGAATTTGCTTTGGAGTCAGTCTGTCACTTACTCTGGGCAAGGGATGGCTCACACTCTTTGAGAGACCCTGCGTCCCCGAGTCCAGCCCTCCTGAGGAAGTGCCTCTTGGAAGGGCAGCCCGAGGAGGCTCTCTGGGGACATTTACGCAGGCTGTCCCCACCTCCTGCAAGTCCCTTCCAGCATTCTCCACCACCAGATTCCCGGCCACGCTCCAAAGCCCAGGTGCCACGTCTCCATGAGGCCTTGCCAAGTCCTCTCCTCTGGGCTCCATGTCTCACAGGCTGATCTAAGAGTCAGTCGTCAGCTCCTCTGGAGGGCAGGGTCTGGGCCTGACTTTCCCCTGACCCCAGCTTTGCTCAGCATAAGACTGGGCGTGAAGAACTACACTTGTGGGAGGAGGAAGCAGGAAGCTCCCCAGAGGCAGGGCCTGGGGTGTGAACTCACCCATGGGAGATTTTGGCCACGTGGATGCTGGGGCAGATGTACTCTCTGCCTGAGATGTCCGACAGCACCGTCCACCAGTCTCCATCCCTGGAGAGAGAAGGGCGAGGGGACCCCTCTCAGAAGGGCCAAGGCCCTGGGCACCGCTCATTTGGGATTCACAAGGACCCTCCAGGGTAGGTCCTGTGGCCACCCATCCCACCTGAGTTTCCCAGGTTTCCTTGCACCAGCCAGTCTGGGTACCTCCTGGGCAGTGAATGGCCGGATTCAGGGCCCCCCTGCAAGGCCCTGCGCACCCACTGCTTTTCCCTACAGGTGTGTCAAGCTGCCTAAAATCCCACCATTACAGTGCTGTGTGAGCTCAGCACAGAAGTCCATGCTCTTTTCCCCTGGAAGGGGTCCCTCCTCCCACTAATGCATCTTCGGGGATCGGGGGAGGGGAGAGAGCACCCCACCCCGTGCCCTCAGGGGGACTTACTCAGAGATGATGGTCAATGGCTCCCCCAGTCTCAGAGACAGCTCTGCCTGCTCGCCTACTGGGAAACTGCCCAAGGCCACAGCTTTGGCCTTGCTCCTCTCTGGATGGAGGGACAGAGATGGTCACCCTCTGGCCAGACATGAGCTCCAGTGGAGGCTGGGCTCCCACCATCAATCCTCCCATGGGTACCCTAGGGCGGCATGTCTGCTGGGATCCTGGGATGGCAACCTGGAATCTGATGCTTTTCCATAGGGCTCTGCAGAGCCCTGGGGGTGCCCAGACATCTCTTGGGGGCCCCTCGGGGAAAGGATTGGTGTGGCAAGAGGAGCCAGGGGCTCCTGGCTACAATCCCATTTTTATACAGATCATCACAGGAGATTCTGATAAAGGAATTCAGCAAGCTTAAAGCCGACAGCTCTAAGCAGGTATCAGCCTGGATCTCTGAGCTCAGCTTCTGAAAGGCACCGATGAGGTGGCCACCAGATGGACTAGCTTTGAGGGGCTGGGAGGCGGCCATGGGAGGGGGAGGGCTCCAGGAGGGGCCCAGGAAATCACTGACCTGGACGGGCTTTGTAACTCTGGAGTGCCGTGCACGTGGGCAGAGTGGCTCTCCCGTGACCTCTGTCCAGAGCGACAGGCGTAGGTCTGTGCTGCCCCCTCAGAAGAGGTGCAGCCCCAGGGCCCACTGGGACAGGCCTGGCCCAGAGCAGACGCCCAGCAGGAATGTGTGTCTCAGTCAAGTGTCCTGGTCACACACCTGCCACCTCTTCCTGAGCACCTGCTCTGTGTCAGGGCCTGACGGGTGCTGTATGTGTCACCTCCATTCAGCCCCATTGCACAGCAAGGCAACCGAGGCTCCACGGGGCAGTCTGCCAGGGAGGGCGGGCACAGCTCCTACGCCACATCACCCTGTCCCTGTCCTCCCACGGGCCCAGGGCCGGGGGACTGGGCTGGACAGCAGCAGCACGTCTCTGAAAGGCCCAGACTCCCCAGGAGGCTGGCGTTCAGAGAGGGAGTCACAGAGACAGGACACCAAGCCGCCGCACCCCACCCTCAGGACTGGTCCTGAGCACCTGGTGGCCTTGAGGCCCAATTCTGAGGTTGGACAGCAGGCGGCAAGCGGCTCCCTGAGCACAGAATGCTCATCCCCTCGTCCCCAGCTCCGGGACCAGCCTGCCCCGACCACCTAGACCTCCTGATGCCTGTCCAGGCCTACTTGTCCTGAAAACACACGGGCTGCAGGGCGCCCTTCACCCACCCCCCAGCGCCCTCCCTTCTCTTCCTCCTACCCCATCTCAGTAGGGGTCTCTGCGTTAGGCTATGAGAAGCAGTGAGGTCAGCAAGAAAGGTTTATGCGCCTCACAGATGCTCCTCAGAGGCTGAGAGGCCTCTGTGAGGCCCTCTAGACAGAGCTGGGGCCCCAGGAAGTGAGGGAGGGAGAGCAGAGGACAGACAAGGACCCAGGGGACGGGTGGGGCAGACACAGAGCTGGACACTATGCGGGCTGAGGGCCTCTGGGACATGGGCAGAATGAGACTGATTCTGGAAGTGGACCAGTTCCTACATGTCCTCCCAGACACACATGGAGACCCCCGTGGTGACCCCAGACAGGAGCTCCTCAGAACGTAGGGCCTGGCCATCCCTTGGTGCAGGGAAATGCCCGCCTGATGCCCGAATACACGGTACAAGTAAGTCTGGGGAGGGTGTCCTCTGACAAGAACAGAGCCAGGTGGCCAGAAGGGCCCCTCCCCCTCCTGGAAGCCCTGGCCTTGCACCCCAGGAGCCACTGAGCTGCACATGCTGTGCCCCTGATGGGTCCCCTCCGGCGGCTGAGTCACCTTCATCCTTCACTCCTTGGATGAAACGTCTCTTCCCTGATGAGCCCCTCAGCACACACTCTTGGTCAGAGTCCCTTAAAACACTGTCATCAAAATCTAACACAGTTGTAATTGATTATTGGTTTAGCACCTGTCTCTGAGGTTTGACTGTCCCTGAACACAGGGACTGTGTCCGTCTTGTCCACTACTGTGTCCCCCGGTCCTGGCACAAGGCCTGGCATGGGGTAGAACCTTCGTAGATTTTGGATGGATGCAAGGCTGATGGACAAAGGAGTTGCCCAGAATCCACGCTCTTGCTGGGACCAGGGGTAGAAGTACTGAGAGAAGCCCATTCGTCCCCTGGAGACCCTGACAGAGAGGGGAACACAGTGCCCCTCAGTTCCCACAGGCAAGGAGGGCCCCAGGACACCTGCCGGGGGGTCACCCCCTCAGCATCCTGGGCATGACTCAGAGCAGCCTCGGGGCCGCTGCCTGTGGCTAGATTCAGAGGAAATGAGGTGAGGGTCTGTGTGGTTTCCAGATCTCTTCCTGCAGGGCCTGCTGGGCCCCAGGCTCTCGGCGCACACTGTGTGGCTAGAAGGAGGCAACTGCCTCCCCAGCAGGAGTCTACAGGGTCCAGGGTGCCGATCGATGACCAAGGGGGCTAGGGGAGGCTGCTGTCAAAGAGAGGAGCAGGATATTGGGGCTTTCCTGGCCGTCCAGTAGTTAAGACTCCACGCTTCCAACACGGGGCTGCGGGTTCGATCCTGGGTCGGGGAACTAAGATCCCACGTGCTGTGCAGCACGGCCAAAAAGAAAAAAAATTAATAAAAAATAAGAGTATTTAAGAAAAAGAAAGGTGGATATTGGGGATGGGGGCTGAGGAGCAGAAAGGAAGCCCCAGCCATTGCAGAGGACTTTTCAGTTTTGGGGAGAGCCTGCCAAACACAGATACCCAGTGTGGCTCTGCAGTCTTCTGTTAACTGTGTGTCTGTGTCCTTCCTCCTAGAAGTGCTGCTTGGTTTAGAGTAATCTTGTTATCTCTGATGGCTGATTTTATGTGGCAACATGGCTAGCCCACAGTACCCAGATATTTGGTCAAACACCAGTCTAGATGTTGTTGTGACACTATTTTTGAGACTAGATTAACATTTAAATCAGTAGACTTTGAATAAAGCAGATTACCCTTCACAATGTGAGTGGGCCTTATCCAGTCAGTTGAAGATTTTAAGAGAAAAAGGCTGAGGTCCTTTGAGGAAGGGAGAATCCTGCCTCCAGACTCCACTGTGGAATTCTGCAGCATCAACTCTTCCCTGGGTCTCCAGCCCTCTGGCCTGCACTGCAGACTTCAGACTGGCCACCCCACAGCTGCGTGAGCCAATTTCTTAAAATAAATTCTCTCTTACACACGCGCACACACACATTCTACTGGTTCTGTCTCTCTGGGGAACCCTGACAAATACATTATCGAAACCAAATCAGAATGTGATTTGAGAAAGGATTTGTGGGCTGTTTCAGGGAACAAGAAACAAACTGGGGCTGTAGCTCTGACATCAAAGTACTAGATATTGCAGGATACTTTGATTGTCTAATCGTCCTAAAAACTGGCATTTTTTAGTCAGGACTGCCTCAGAAAACCACAATTACAGGTTCAGCCCATGCGTTGCATGAACTCATTTTTTCCAATCATCATAGCTCTATTTTGCTTCAAGTATTTCACAGCACCTCTCAGGATAAGAGCATTTCTGCCCAGTAGGACTTTCTGCGATAATGGAAATCTCCTATAATTGTATTGCCCAGTAAGGTAGCCACTAGCTTCAAACGGCTGGAGAGCACTTAAAATATGGCTGGTGTTACTGAGGAGCTGAATATTTAATTTAATTTTAATTAACTTCAGTTTAAACTGAAATAGCTACATAAGGCTAGTGGCTATCGTAATGGACGGTGCAGCTTTGGAGAGCTATGGATGTGGGTTGGTCTTAGGGTTGCAGCTCAGGCTCTGGATAAACTGGTTTAGGAGGAGGGAAGCCATGGGAGATGCCTGGGGGACCATCACACGCTCCTGGTTAGTTCTGGTCACTCTCACATTTTCTAGTTTATCTGGTTTAATGTTCTGACCACTAATATGTAAGCTTCCTAAGAGCAGGGATCCCGGCTGTGTGGTTCATGGGGAGGGCCTGGTATACAGCAGGTCCTCATTGATACTTGAGGCTGCTCAGGAAGGGCCTGGCTGCCCCGGGGCCCTCGGCCTACCTGCTTGCACGGGCTCAGGCCCCTGGCCTTGCACACACGGGCTCAGGCTTGGGCTTGGAAGGGCTTTCCCCCTGCTGGGCTGACTTCCCATCGTTCCTCAGCAGAACACTCAGAAGTGCATCACCAAGAGAAATCTGAAAGAGATGCTGTGATGGGGACAGACAGAGCCATGGCTCCCAGCCTGGTGCCCTGACACCCTCCCTCCCCAGCTCAGCCCTGCTGACCTCCTTGCTGACACAAGCAAATGAGATCCCTCCCATCAGGACCAGGTTCCAGCCCCTCCACCAGACGGTTAAGGCTTTCTGCAAACCGGACCCTGTTTTCTTTGCCTCCCATCTCTGCTACACTGTAGCCGTGCTCCATTCTTTGTTCCTGGGCCTTTGCGTGTGTGAAGCCCCCTCCCATTACTGGAAGACCCTTTTTCCACTTCGGGCCTGTCTGGATCCCACCCTTCTCCAGGAAGCTTTCCCTGAATCCCCCAGCCCTAGCTGATCATTCCTATGTCTACTCAGAACCACTGCCTGACCTGGGATCACATTCTGCCACTGGGTGGCAGGGGCCAGTGACAGGACAGAGTTCACTCCAGGCACACCAGGACCCACGGCTAGGTGGGCAAGGGGAATCTGAGGGGGCTTGGGAGCTGGCTGGCATGCCTCACGCGCTAAGGTGACACTGAGCACACTGTTACTGGTGTCACAGGGCAAAGTAAGATGCCTGGGAGACTGTATGACATAGTGATGACTTGCAAGCCTTTACAGGATTGGTTGTCGAACCACTTCCCTCTCTTTGTCTCCATTTCCCCATCTGAAAAATGGGGATAACGATACCCACCATACGGGTCTGAGAGAGAACGCATGTGAAGAGCCAGGTCAGGGCCTGCTTTTCCTTTTTCACGCTCCGAGTGGCACTTCCCCCGAGGCCATGCCTGGGGACCTTCCCTCTTCTCCCTCTCGGGGCTCCCTGTTGTGCTCTACCCAAGTTTTAATTATTCACATACTTGGCTGCTTGTTTAATGAGCCATTATTCTATAGCTTGTTGAGAACAAGGACCTCTCTGCCCATTTCCTCAGCATTTTCACCCACGGAAGGCACTTGATACACATTATCTAAATGGACGAAGTGATTATTAGCTCTTTGGACAGGTGTCTTATCCTTAGAATAATTTAAATTCCCAGGTTTCCAGGGTAATGCCGATTTTTTCAAACACTATACGTATTAAGATGTTGTAGGGAGATGGTTTCATTCTTTCAGACCGTTTTCAGTCTCTTCGTTAGAGACAAGGCATAATTATACCAGTTTAGGGACAGAGCAGGCTCCATCCTTGCCTTTGACCCTTTTCCCACACCTAGGTGAGGACGGGTGTCCGTCATGATGGAGGAGTGACTCCCATGGCCTCACGGGCCTTCCTGTCTGAGGAGCAAGGATCCGGCCCTGGAGAATGGAACAGCTGTCTGTAGTCTCGTGCCATCCACATGCGGATGACGGCATGTTTGCTCCTGCCTCCCGGGGGAGTTCCGTATTCACGGGACAGGAGAGCTCTTTAACACAAAACAGGCCCACCATTAGGGAATGGCTCCCGGCAGCCGCTTCCTGCTCCGACTTTGGGATCCTGAAGGCTTGGCAGCCCGAGATGGCGCTGCTGCCTCCTGGGGTCCCTGCTTCCCTCAATGCCAAGGCACCCCTTCAGGCCGGGTTTTCAATAGTCCTTTCCCCTTGGGTATGGAGCACATGCTCTGTGCTTAACTATGCAGACAGGGGTCCCAAAAATCCCTGGGAGAGATCATTCCTGGGGAGCACGAGTGATTCAGACCAACCAAGCTCGAGCTGTGTGACCTCAGGCAAAGCGTGTAACTTCTCTGAGTCTCACTGGTGAATCTGGGATAATACTGACTCGAAGGGGTTGTGAGGAGAAGCTGAGGGGCCTGGCACGGAGTGTGTGCTCAGTAGAGGTTAGTCTCCTTTCCCCTGCTTCAGCAAGACAGTCACCAACCACACTGAACCCAGAGACTTCTCCCCGCTGCAGGTGGTGCCGGGGGCTGGGCCCGAGAGGCAGGAGAACCCTGCACTCAGGCCGGCAGAGCCCCCAGCACTCTGCCAGCTCCCTTCACCTGGTCCCGTCAATGTCAGGAGGCCTTCTAGGGGCAAAGTGAAGACCGTGGGTGGGCAGACCTAGAAGGGGGGGATGGTACTGGCCCCAACTTTTAAGAATCTGATCATAATTGTCTAAGTATCTGAACAACTTACTACATGTTAGGTAGGCACTTTCTAGGGGACCCAGGCATGGGCGGAAGCGAAGAATTAAAGGCAGCCGCGGTCAGCACGTGGAACATTTGGTGTTTTGACCACAGTACTTGACCCTTTGAGAGGTCGGCAGGGTTTGAATGCCATTCAAAACAAGGCCCGGGGCCCAGGGAGAGCAACCTCGTGCTCACTGTTCGTAGCGGGTTAGTGCATAGCTGGATCTACAATCCGCGTCTTTTGTGTTTTTCTGAAGATAATTTTCTGCAGATAATTTCTCTGTGGCGGCGTAAGTGATGAATTTGGATTGAGCTGAAAGGAGACCTCCCTCCCTTTCAACTGAGAAAGATCACCCTTTTAAGAAGAATTGTAGACTCTAGAGCTGAACGTGTCTTCAGAAGTTATAATCTAGACTCCTCTTATCCACTGACGCTCTGTCCCAACCGTAAAGCCCACTCCCAGTCTTGAGGGGACCATCCTTCCTCACAGTCCCAAGGCCGTCGGAAAACAAAAAGCAAGCATACTTACTGTTTTCCTGTCATCAGAGGCTTGGGGCAGGGGCTCGGCTAAGACGCATGCTTTAGCTGAAGAGGTTAGGGCTTTGGGGGGCCCCTTCTGGAAGTCGGCCAATGTCCTTCGTCCTAGGTCACCCGGGACCCTCTCAGCCTTGGAGTCTTCAGGGAGAGGCTCTCGATATTGCTTTGGGGAGCTTGGCATCTGCCTGTGGTCAGCAGTCTGTACCCCAGGGATGGGAAAGGAGCCCCACCTCCAACTGGCTGGCCCTCCCAAGCACAGCCAGGCCAGGAAGCAGGCCCAGGGCTCTTCAAGCTCTGTCACAGGGTCCTTGGGGCTCCCAGCTCACATCTGCAGGCTCTGTGGTTCTCACAACCACCCGTTTCCTCTGACGGCATCACAGACCGTCGAGGAGCCACCTTCCCCAAGTTCCGGTTTATGGGGGAGAAGCAGCTGCCTCGTCATGATCCTGGAGGGAGAGGTTTCTCTCTGACTGTGTGGCTTGGTCTGATCCAAGGAACACAGAACCAAGCTAAATGAGCAGGAGTTTCCCATGCTTACCTGGTCTATTATAATCACCTGAGGGGCCTGTTAGTATGATTCCTGGGATTCCCCCACGTCTTCCGAATCCAAGTCACCAGAGGAGCAGCCCCAACATTTGAATCTTAAACACTCCAAGAGATTCCTTTGACTAGCAAGTATGGGAAGCACTGCCTTGGAGTGTCCCAACCTTTAATGTGTATAGGAATCCCCTGGGGATCTGGTTAAACAGCAGATTTTGGTTCAGTGGGGCTCAAGATTCTGCATTGCTAACAACTCCCAGGCGATACCCATGTTGCTGGTTTGGGAACCACGCTTTGTGTAGCAGGACCTGGACAGTGGTTCCGCAAGTGTGGTCCCTAGGCCAGCAGCCTCAGCATCATCTGGAAATGTGTGAGACATGCCAGTTCTCAGGCTCCATCTCTCATCTACCCAATCAGAAACTCCATGGTAGGGGGCCAGCAACCTGTTTTCATGAGCCCTCCAGGTGATTCTGATGCACACCCTAAACTTAAGAACCACTCGGCTAGGATAAAGAAGCTCCGATAGAACCCCCTTTGATTAGTATGTTTAAACCAGTCATTAAAATTTAAATTTAGGGAATTCCCTGGTGGTCTAGTAGTTAGGACTCCACGCTTCCACTGCTCAGGGCCCGGGTTCCATCCCTGGTTGGGGAACTAAGATCCCACAAGCCGTGTGGCATGGCCAAAAAACCAAAATTTTTTTTGAATTTAAATTAATAAAAATCTCAGCTCATTAGTATCTAAACAACCACCCATTCACTGCCTCCCCATTAGGGGCTTAGCAATCCTGGAGACAGATGCTTTTAACGTGAAACCGCTATTTCACAGACAATGCAGCCTTTTCTGGGGCCTTGAGCACACCCGGGCTCAGGTTCTCCCTTTCTCCCGGGAAAGGCTGGTTTGAGATTTAACTCCTGCGGCACCTGGCGTGGAGGGCTGAGGGAGCCAGAGTGGAGGTTCTAACCAGGATGTTAGGGTGGGTGACGGCCACTCAAGGATGTGGCCTGTGGCTGGGAGGGAACTGATCACAGGCCCACCCTCCTGCTCTTGCCTCCACACCACCGCGATGTCCATCTTTTCATCTGACAGGCAGACTTTTGGACTGGCCTTAAGGAGAGGCCCATGAATGAGGAAGTAGGGAATGACCATCTATGGTCTCAAAAAAATCCCACCATATCCTCTCCCATTCCACTCAGGGAGGCACCTGAGAATTAGAGAGTTTAAAGCCTAGATCTGCTGCTCTGTTCGTTTTTTGACCATTTGTAAATTGGTTACCTCTGGGCCTGTTTTCTCATCCACAAAACTGGAGAAGGGTCTACCGTACTGGCTCAGTAGGAGGAACATTCAGGAGGGTGTAAGGGCGTGGCCTGTAGCTAATAAAATATGAAAATGCATCGATTTTGGAAGAACTGGGAACTTTTTCTAGCTAGGTGTCCTTGGCCAAATCACTTAACTTTCCTCAGCTGTTCTTTGTCTGTAACACACACTGCCACTTTGCAGAGTTGCCATGAGAACTGGGTGAGATTTTTATTTATATGGAATTTATATGGAATTCCGGAATTTATACGAAATTTATATGAAAAAGCTTCACACAAGCATCTTGGGTGGGAGCATCTACCTGGCCACTTCCTTGCCTCTCACAAAGCAGGTACCCCAACTTTTTTTTTTTTTTGGAATATATTGAATAGGAAGAAAGGAAATGAAAATGAGAAGAGGATGAGTGTGGTAAGGACCAGCCAGTTGGGGCCCGACTCCAGGCACACAGCCAAGGTGGGAAACAGGCAACCATCCCTGCCGATGTGTAGCCAAGGCAGCTGGAGCTAGGTGGGTTCGTAGAGCAACTGTGCCCATGAGACCACCTGCAGCTCTGGAACTCTGCTTCTGCCTGTTCTGTAAGGACCTCAGCACGGTCACCTGTATCGGCCCACATGCATTTGTTTCCTGTCCTCTACCAGGATGGGCAGGGTCGAGTCATTTTACAAGCGTCTGCCACAGACACAGCAACCTCGATGTAGTGGTAGCTGCAGCCCCTGGACTGTTCAAAACTGACCTGAGACGGCTGCCTCCTGAAACTGTCCTTGGTGGGTATGAAGACAGCCCCTCCTGGCGAACTACAGTCTGGTCTGTTGCAGGAGCCCTGGCAGGTGGCTGCAGATTACTACATGAGGGGTGGGAGGTGGCAACTGCGCAAAGAGGGCAGAGCTGAGATGCAGCCTTTCCGAGATCTCGGCTTCTCCCGCATCACCTCACAGTCAGGCTTCTCACGGTCAGGTTTTCGGTTTGAGAGGAATATAGGCATGTCAGAGGGACTCAGGGTTCAATCTCGGCTGGCTTACTGGTATGACCTCGGGCAACTTATTTATCCTGGGTCTTGGTTTCCTCACTTTAAACGGACAGTGCTGCTGGGTGGATAATCATCAGGTATGTGAGGGTGCCCAGCATGGAGCCCACACGCAGTCACTCGGTACCCCCCCGAGCCCCAGGAAGTGGCTTGAGAGAAGTCACACCAGCCACCGGGTAACAATGAGACATACACAGCTTTATTTCATCATCCGTAAAAAGTTGTACTCTGCCAGAGTAACGCGTTCCGTATCTCAGCAGAAAGCAAATGCTACATCTGAAAAGCCCCTTCCTAAGATCAGAACTGTGCAACCCTTCTCTACGTAACGTCTCAATGCCCTCAAAGCTGGGCCCTTACTGGGTGGCAGCTGCTCTCACCCTCCTCCTGGTCACACTCTCTGGGTGGCTGTGACTCCCTCACATAGCAGCGGACTGAACAAAATTCTACCCGGACAGGCTGCCCTTACAGATTGGCCCCTTCCCTCCTACAAAAGGGAGTTCACACAAATAACTTCCTGAGAAATGGGTTCTATCTGACTTTCATTTAGCTTCCATTAAGTCTGCTGAAATCAAGTCTCTACTGTTCCTCTCTCCCCAGCCATTTCCTCATCATCTACATAATTTTCAGGCTATACCTCTCCCTTCTGGGGCAATCGAGGGGTGGAGAGTGTTCCTCCTGGGCGGCGCTTCCTGCAGACGTCTGGTATGTGGTATCAGACACTGCAGAGACTCAGTTTTGTTCTGACAGAGCAGAGGCCTGGGATTTCGTTTTCCCCTTCCTGTGCTGAAAAAGTCCAGTGATTAAGCCACACTCACTCCTTGGGAAAAACTCCACGTTGCATCAGAACCTCATCATTCATGGGCTTCTAAGAGAACATATCCCTCCCTTTTATTCACAGAATAGTATATGTGAATTCATTTGGAGAGGAGAAGGTGGCTGGCCACCCGGGGCCTGCTTCTCTATGTAACAGGCTCCCTTCTGTTGGTCACAGTCAACCATCCAAACAGGAATCATGATCTTCCACATTCCTCAGAACTGCTCTCTCCTGAAGTCACTTTGCAGATCTTGTTGACCAATATGGAAGCGAAAGAGAATGCAATGGCCTACCCAACCTAGAAACCTGTTCTGCATATTTCCCCTAAAAACACCACTGAAAATGCAAAAAAAGAGTCCCTTTTTTTTTTGTTTTTTGCAGAAGCTCTACAAGAAAGCCTGTCTAAAATCACAGAACTATGCACACACAAACACAGACACGCGTGCTCACACACATACATCAGGATCAAACAATCTTAGCTACACAGTTGGGAAAGCACAGGGAAAAGCTGGCAAGAGAAGATGTGGAGATCTGATCAGCTGAAGGTGTTGGAATGCTACAGTAATGGCATGGAAGTGGTTCTCGGTACATACAAAAAGGGGGGCGGGCAGGCAGAGAGGATGGTTAATCCAGGATACCAGAAAGAGAGAGTCAGTGGCCATGCAAGACTTAAAGATAGATAGATGCCAGTTTGCTGGATGAAGGGTTATATTATGGAGTGGCTGTCTGAAGGAGGATGGACTTGCATGGTCCAGGGGAGGAGCATCTGCTTAGCAGGACACCTCCATGGTCTGGTGTCTGTCCAGAACATCAGGAGACTCAGAGGATTCTTGAGCTCCATCTGACTGATTGCTGGTGACAGATCGGCTGAAGGCACTTTCTCCAGAGCCGATGCTACTTGAGGTGGAGTGGGTCCGTGATCGGGCGAGCCGGGTCATGCTGGCAGATGGGACTGTAAGAAAGAACCAAGAGGACTATAGGAGGGAGCCCTGGTTAAACTCAGCTAGTCTAGAAGTTTCACCAAAAGCTTTACATTTCGCTTTCCCAACCCATTTAAGGTGACACCAGGACAAGACATAGCCATCCCCACTTTGCACTACTGGCTCTAGGCGAGGGGCTCTAGGCAAGGCTGCTTTAATCCTCTGGTTCTGGCTGCAATCTCAGCTGATTCTAGTCCACAGCAGAACAAGGGGAAACCTAAGTCCAGAGTATAGCCTCTTAGCTATGCCCATGCCATTCATAAGGTGATTAGGAAGGAGGCTTTGGGAACCCAACCAGGTAACCAAAACCTGCAGTGCATGCAAGACTAAACCAAAGAAAGACGAACCACACCACACAAGGATGAAGGTGTTTCACAAACACAGTGCAAGCCCGATACAACAAGACTACCATCCGTGTCCACAGGCGACCCTTGCTACCTGGGGAGGAGACGTGTAGGAAGATGAGGTGTAGGGAGGGCAGGCGGGCTGGTCTCTGCACAGGGGGTGAGGTACAGGCTGCCTGTGAGCAAGGGCATGGGAGGTGGCTGTTTAACTCAGACTCCTGCCTACTGCCACTGCTTTGTCTGTAAGGTCCCTCCAGCTTGGCCAGGAAAGGGCCTTACCTGGCATACCCGCCCCCTGCCTATCTTTCTGAGACACGAGCCACTCCCCCAGCTGCCATTTCAACGCAGGGGTCCGAAGATGCCATCACCTGCAGTTCTCCAGGCACAGGTTCTGATGCTCCTAATTGAGAATCCAGTGTCTGGGGGTTAACTCAAGGATCAGTAAGTAGGTTGGTGGTGGTGGAGGGGCCCTGCCTATAAAGTTTCAGCTGCCGCTGTGACCCTGGCTGTTACAACCCGCTCCTTTACTCCTGGGGGGACCAGGGCGGGACCTGCAGGCTAACTCGCACAGGGCACAACGAGCCACGTTCTATCGGGCTCTCACTGCACAGGAAAACCACGGACATGCTGCGGGCAGCCAATGCAGCCAGGAGAGCATGGCTGGGAGGCAGGGGCAGGGGCCAGCATAGAGAAAGGTACCTGACTCGGTGCTCAGGTGACTGAGCTGCACATACGGGACTGGAAGCAGGATGGACACAGGAAAAGGCAGGTTAGTGACCCGACAGTGCCAAGTGGCAACCTTGGCTGCCTAGCAGACACTGACAGAACACTCTAAGCCAGGGGTGAAGTTTTATTTTAAGGCCCCAGACAGGAGGTGAGGCCAACTGATGCTTCAGTAACATCTCAGATGTTACTTCTCTCAACTAGTCAAAGGTTTTCTCCTTCACTATGAACAGCCAACCTGCTTGGATCAGAACAGCTGCTTCCTAGGAAAGGAGAGGGACTTCTGCTCCTCCCAGAGGGATATGGGTGTGGGCTCGGTTGGTAGTGGCTCACAGACGGGGATGACACAGCCACTCTAGACGAGACATACACGAGCTGCCTACCAGGTACAGGGCTGTACCCAGGGGCCCAGCTGCTGCCCGGAGCAGCTGCCCAATCGTCATTAAACACATTGATACCAAAGACAGGAGAAAAGTCACCCTACTGGATAAAGAGCTCTGTACCTGGGTAGAAGAGTTTTCTTTTTTATAACTCCAAGAAAGGAGCAAGTGCGGATATTCTGTGGCAAATGAGAAAGCTCAGGGGTCTCACAATACAAGAGACCAGGACAGTGGCACATGATACGGACACATCCTTGGATTCACTCTAAAATATTCTGCAAGTTCATCTCCTGTGGTGGAGCAGACTTAACTGATTTAACTGCTTTTCATCTGGAGTCTCCATTTTGTCTCTCTAGTCCAGGAGTCATTAACCAGCTGAGTTCAGATGCAAATAACAACTTCAGATTCATAGCTAGGTCTGGCTAAGCTTCAGTGGTTGAAAATATGGGCTCTGGAGTCAGACTGGCAGGGTTTGAAGCATGGCTCTGCAGCTGAATTGTTACCCTGGGAAAGGTGCTTAGCCTCTTTGAGCCTCAGTTTCCTTTTCTATAAAATGGGACTAATAACAGAACTTACCTCTCAAGGTTAAGAATACAGAGTGCCTGGCACAAAGTAAGTGCTTAATAAGCATTAGCTCATCTTTATATATATGCACAGATGAATGTTCCATGAACATTTTGGTTTCTATTTGATTTCAGGCTGGCTAGCACAGAGGTTAAGCCCTGAGAATTGAGTACTCATCAGACGCCAAAATGACCCCATTATCAATAAATCTTTGGTAGAATAGAAAGTTGTGTACTACTCACTGTAGCCCATTCCCTGCAAAAAGTACTTGAAGGCCTCGGTGAGCTTCCCGGGCTAGGGGGACAAAATAAGAAGGCATTAATCCTTGCACAGTCAGAGAGCTGGAATCAAATGGGTGCTTTTAAAAAAATCTCCTTACCTGAACTACTTGGGGGAGTCCACCACAGTCTGCCATCTAGAAGAGGAAAAATATGTAAGTCAGCTGAGACTTACGCCTAAGGGAAATGCTCTGAACATCCATGGGTCCTTTCAAAAAGGACAGGATCAAATTTTAGGTTCCTTAACTTAATGTTTAACTACATCCAAGCGTCCATCTCCTCAATGCACTCTTTTTTTTTTTTAAATAAATTTATTTATTTTTGGCTGTGTTGGGTCTTCGCAGCTGCATGCAGGCTTTCCCTAGTTGCGGCGAGCGGGGGCTACTCTTCGCTGCAGTGTGCTTGCTTCTCACTGTGGGGCACGAGCTCTAGGCGTGTGGGTTTCAGTAGTTGTGGCTTGCAGGCTCTAGAGCACAGGCTCAGTAGTTGTGGCGCACAGGCTTAGGTGCTCCGCGGCATGTGGGATCTTCCCGGACCAGGGCTTGAACCCGTGTCCCCTGCACTGGCAAGCGGATTCTTAACCACTGCACCACCAGGGAAGTCCCCCTCAATGCACTCTTACACAAAGACTTAAATCCTAGCAATAACCTTGGATGTAATTTTGAAAGATTATTCAACATTTATTAATCAGTAATGCAGGGCCTAACTTTCAGGCCCATGTCGGGAATTTTCCATTTGGGTGATAGTGAAGTTAACCGCTACCTTCAACCATGGTTCTGCCTCCACCTGGAGAATGTTACTTTCAGAGTCCTCAAACAGTGTGATCCTAACTTCTCAGGGTACCACACTTTTAAGGTTCTGTCTCAACTCTACATTGTCTTCATTTCACGATTAACGGGATGTCTCCAATCAGGCACTGAGGCTGAATTCAGCCAACCTACTTGGTCAGCCACTTTCATTTCATAGTTGGATTTGGTAAGGCGACTGTCTCTCACTTCATAAATCTTTACAGTTGGTTATTCTCACCTGTGCAAAGATTTCTAGAGTAGCGTTTTATTAGCATGCATTGGAATTACCAGGAGGACTTGTTAAAACTCAGATTCTTGAATTCCTGCCCTAGAGATTCTTTTTTTTTTTTTAAATATTTATTTATTTTGCGGCATGTGGGATCTTCATTGCCCCGTGCAGGATCTTTAGATGTGGCGTGCAGGATCTTTAGTTGTGGCGTGCGGGTTTTTTAGCTGCAGCATGTGGGATCTTTTAGTTGCGGCATGCGGGATCTAGTTCCCTGACCAGGGATCAAACCTGGGCGCCCTGCCTTGGGAGCACGGAGTCCTAACCGCTGGACCACCAGGGAAGTCTCTAGAGATTCTTATTTAATAGGTTTGGAGCGGGTCTCAAGAACTTGCATTTCTAACAAGCCAGGTGATGCATATTCTGCCAATCCGCAGAGAACACTGCTTCTAGGGCATGATGGCCAACCACGAGGCCATCCTCCTCCTTCCAGCTGTTATGCATTCCATACTCAGATAGTAGCCTATTCAGGCTGACTGGCATTTTTTAAAAAAGAGACATGAACCTCATGGTCTCCCTTCACTAACATGAAAACTTTCTTTGAGGGTGGACTGTTATTCAGCAGATGGGATGCCACAGGGGACACAGGAATTTGAGGTTAATAAGGAACAATCAGTTCCCTGAAAATTCTACGTGTAAGATCAGGAACAAATTTTTTTTTTTTTTTTCGGTACGCGGGCCTCTCACCACTGTGGCCTCTCCCGTTGCGGAGCACAGGCTCCGGACGCACAGGCTCAGCGGCCATGGCTCACGGGCCCAGCCGCTCCGCGGCACGTGGGATCTTCCCGGACCGGGGCACGAACCCATGTCCCCTGCATCGGCAGGCGGACTCTCAACCACTGCGCCACCAGGGAAGCCCAGGAACAAATATTTAACCTGAATAAGTATCAAATAGAGCTAACTGGCCCAGACTGTATTTTCATGAAGGTTAGGAGTCAGGGTCTGATTAGAACTGTAAAACAGTTCCCGTATGCAGAGAGAATACTGGGAAAGACTGTTTCCAAGCTTTCTCTCCCAAACAGAGAATCAGTTCCATCATGCTGCTGTGGATGGGCATTTTTGCCCAAAAATAAGCACATCTATGGCTACTGTAAAGTTGTTTTGCGCTTTTGGAAAACTGATTCAAACCTGCAACGAAAGCTAATTTGAAACCACATGCTTTAAAAAAAAAAAAATTCGTATTTTAGACTAGTTCACCGATCACCCGGACCCCAGAACACTCTGAGTTTTGTAACCTCAGAGCATTAACCTCATGTTATATTTCCAGGAACTATGGGCTGCTTCTGGTGGCAGCACTTCCCTTTTAATCTCACTTCAAAGAGAAAGGGAAGAAAGCAGAGGTCTTTCAGGCTCAGAAAGCAACAGTCAGAAGCATAAGATCAGTACTTAAATCTACGGTAATCCAAATTCAAAGCAGGAGGTCAGGCCCTTAAATATGTCACTAGAGGCTCCAGAAAATGTGAGCCTGGGGTACAGTCAAAACGGGGAGAAGCTTGATATTAACCCTAGAAATTCAGTACAAGAGTTACTCTCTATTTGCCCTAAGAGAAAGAAAAAATGCATCTACCCTTATCATGAGAATGTTACTGGAAGCTTCCTTATCCATACAAGGGGATTTAGCACGTAAAGAATTTCCATTCATTACCTAATTTCTCAAAACAATATTACATAATGCTTATGACGTTTTTAATGACACGGGAAGATGTTTATATGTCAAAAAGTTGAAGAAAACAGACACAGGGCTAGAAACAGCCTATGATCTTAATGATGTAAAAATGTATAGGAAAAAGACTGATGTTTTCACCAGAAGGTTACCTTTGGGGGGCAGGATTAGGGTAATTTTTATTTTATTCTTTTTTTATATTTCCATTTTTTTCCTATTTTCCAATTTTCTACAATGAGAATATATTCAGGAAAAGAAATTTTTTTTAAGAGAATGAGAGAATCAGACAGAGGAAGAGCAGCTTTCCTTCTTTCTGGGCAACTATTCCAGAAATAAAGTAATTTGAACCACGTATAATTTACTCACTCATGGTTGGCAATGAGGAAAGAAGACACATTACCTTTAGCAAAGTTGTATTTACAGGATTCAGGCGAGAATTGCATTCAACCTTAAAAAACAGAGAGAGAGAGACAGACAATTTTATGAACTGCTAGAAAAATAAGAAATAGCTTGGCATGAGAATGATCTTCCAAGATCAATGGCTCATTTGGAGACGGCTGAATCAGCCAAATTACCAAAATACAAAGTGGGAGACATGTTTATAGGAAGTACTTTATATCTTATGTTTCTTAGTAGATCTAAAAATCTGGCAAAGTTCATTTTCTGAGTCCGTTACAAGTAGAGTCTTTAAAGGACTACACGTTGAATCTAATTCCTCCTACTAGCTACATAACATGGGGACAAGTTACCTACTTTAAAAAGTGAACTGGACCGTGGCCCTCACCTGCTGGGGTCTTGATTTCCCAGCACAACTGGCCCTTATACCCCTCCCCTGCCCATTTCTCACTCCTTTCCCATGCCCTGGATGCAGTGGGTTTGCCACTCCTTACACCCTGATTCTCTTCTGCCTCAAGATCTTCGGCTATCCCATGTAAAGTTGAACTCTCTATGGTTTTTCTCTCACTGTAGCCATTGCAATTAAGAATTACAACCTTGTACATTTACCTGTATCGTATCTCATACCTTTGTATCCACAAAGGCAGGGACCTCAAAGAAAATGTTCTGGGGAGATAATCTCCAGGTTCAACAGTGTTTTATGGTTAACCTGATTAACTGGATCTCTTCTTTACACATGCGTGCCCAAGCACACATATAAAACACTGTGCTAAGAGCGTGGAAAAGCTAGTGGGGTGGAAATGTAATAATGTAATATGAGGCAGAATGAGATCACTTGAAAATTTCACTTCTGAGCTGAGTGAGAATAGAAGAATGAGTAGAATTTCTATAGCTAGAGTAAGAAGGGGCGGGCATTTGAAGGCTTCCAGAGTCAGGCGGAAAGCATAAGCAAAGACCCAGGGGTTGCGAAGTGAGTGTGCAGCGCATGTGTGGGGTTACAGAGACAAGCATGGCGTGAGGGTGCACTGTGGGGAGAGGTTGGAAAGACTTGAACTGACTGTGGAAGGCAAAAAGCCACAGAGGGTTTCTGGGGTGACAGGATGTGAGTTGTTTTAGGAAAATAACCAGCAGTGGCCTGTATGACAGACTGCAGAGGCAGCGAGCCAGTTAGGGAGTTATTAAAATTACCCAGGCAAGAACCAGTAACACAGCTGAAAGTTTACTCTGGGGATTGCTGATGGGTAGGTATTCAAAACTCTTCTAAAATCACAGGATGATCTAAAAGCCAGAATCACCAAATCAAGGTTTTTGCTCTACACAAATGACAACGCAGGCAGTGACAAACAAATGTACCCGTTTACTTACTATAGAAGGTGCTCTAAAGGGCAGAATGTAAAAACCGGATCCCTAACTGCCAGGCACCGTGCTGAGAACACAGTAGACATACAATAAATATTTTCTGGAAGAATCAACTCCCAAGTTTGTACTTAATATAATAAAGCATGCTTTCCTTGGTTCATCACTTTGTAATTTCTGTAACTTTATAAGAAGTCTCCGTTTCTGGTAGGCCAAGAACAACAGTTGGTTTTTTACATGTCTACTCTCTCCCCAGCTCCAAGTGCAGAGACTCCGTCTTATTCATTTTTGTATTCTCCACAGCATCGCGAGAATAGGAGATGCTCAAAATATGATGCTGAATGAATATGTGAGCAAGAATAGCTAGCAACAGTGACCAGAATTTGTGGAGTTTCTTCCTGCTCTTCCATGCACGGATATAGCCCTTGAATCCCTACCAACTTATGGGATAAAAGGCTCTGGGGCAGGGGAGCTGGTTTTGAATGTGTCTAGAAGAGCATCTAGCTTGTGGTACAGATGGGGTTCCTGAAGTTCTTCTCTATAAACACTGAAGGTGTGGAAATCAGAAAGAGAAAAAGATCTTATCTGTATTGGCCAACTTACACAATCTTGAAAAATAATTGGTAATGTTGCTTTAAGTCCATGTAATTTCCAAAAGGCAACTCAGCATGATTAGAGAATTCTGATTAAGGGTATTTTCTATAAACGATACTATTTTCATAAACACATTGTTTATGAAAAAATGTTTTTGATATTTTGTAGCACGTATCTCTACCTTTTTAGCCAAAAAAGATGGACCTTTACAATACTCCTTCTTGATGAGATCTTCACTATAACTTTATTACCTTTGGGGATTTTTTTTTTTTGAGTTGAGAGTTATTCGCCTCTGTGCTCAAGCCACACTATGTATTTTACACTAGACACAGAATGTTTTACAGGGTAATTCAGGAAGTGTGAATATATTCTATTGTCATACCTGTCTCACCCTACCAACACTCCCCCTGCCCACCAAGCTTCTCATCTATGTCTGCATCTCTGATTAATTATTAGATTCCCTTTCTAAAAGCTTTACTTCCTAATGTTTTGCTCTAAATAGGGTAGAAGTGAAGTAGGCCAAAGAAAACCAGATAATTTCACGCAGATACTTAAGTTATATATGCTGTGGGAAAGACAAGCAAGTGATAACAGACTTATGAAAAACTGTCAGCTTCATCTGTAAATACAGAAGTGCAAATTAAAACAGTGGGGTACCATTTTTCATCAAATTAACTACTAATGAAATTTGAAAGTCCAATGCTAAACAGCATGCTGTGGAACAGGCACTCTCAAACATAGGCAGTGGCAACACACTGTTATGTCTTTTCTGGAAAGGAAACTGGCAGAATGTATTAAAAACCTTAAAGAGGTTTATGATTTTTGACACGTTATTTCCAACTCATCCCAGGGAAATGATCAAAGATTCAAGCAAAGATTCTATAAGGATGTTCAACAGCAACATTATTAATGGTGCAAAATCAGGAATAATCAACAGGAGAATGGGGTTACCTAAACAAGGGTGTATTTATAAGACTGAGTATTATACAGATATACTGACTTTATAGTATGGAAAAACGCTCTCAACAGTGCTAAGTCATGAGGTCCCAAAACACTGTATAGCTAACATCATCCCATCTATTGTAAAGAAAAACATAATGGCTTGTCTTTGAGTAATGGGATCATGACTTCTCCTCCTGTCCTCCTATTTACCAATTTTCTACAATGAGCACATCTTTTTTTTGCCAGTGTGCTACGTGCTTCAGGCAAGTGTACAGGCTCCCAGCAGCCTTCTATATCTGTGGTGGCTGCAGAAGGCCAAGGCTGTCAGAAGTCTGACGATAAGCCCGTGGCCTTTACCTGTCCTGCTTGCCACAGAGCGAGCTCCACCACCCAAAGCACTCAAGGGCAGTCCTGAACCCTTCTGATGAAACACAGTGATCAACGAGGAATTCTTCCTCCACACTGGGTAACAAAGTGCAAACCCTGGTCTGTGTAATGAGAAATCACAAAAACTAGTACCTACCAACTGTTTCGAGTGCGTCAGCAGAGTGTGTTACACACAATTTATTGCATTTCATCTTCACAACATCAGGACATACTTACCACAGCCTCAACTGCAGGTGAATTGTCACCTACCACCAATAAAGTAGAACACCTGGGGAAAGGGAAAGTAAGAGGACACTGAGCAGGCAGCACATATACTCCACTGAAAATGACTCTGCCTGTGACAGGCAAAGGTGTCGAGCAGCGTAGCGGGGGAGACCGAGGGACTTACTTTAATGTCTTTGATTTGTTATCATTTTGTCCCGGAATGGGTCTTTCGATCTCCAGGTCTCTGCGTCTAGAGAAACACAAAGGAATCAATGCACTTTTCAGGTAAAATCATGGCAACTCAGGTTACTTCCTGGTTGTGAAAAACAAAATGTATCAAGAAATCTGAAAACTGTCTTTCTTTCACACAGATGAGGGAAGGGGCCCTTGTGCACTCTGTTCAGCGGCATCCTGAGTGGTACAGAGCAGGAAAAAGGGACTCTGCAGGATGCTAAAAGGAGGCAACTTCAAAACTCAATAGCAGTGCTGTTGAAATCCTCAAGTCTTAAGTGTTCAATTTTCCAACTAGTTTATAGGAATAATTTCTTAAGGGGAACTTTTTTCTTTTTTTTTTTTGGCCACACCACGTGGCATGCAGGATCTTCCCCGACCAGGGATCCAACCCGTGCCCCGTGCATTGGGAGCACAGAATTTTAAGTGCTGGACCGCCATGGAGGTCCAAGGGGAACTTTCTTGGGGGAACATTCTCCTGGTAACTAACAGTTCAGTGCGGTACTTAATAACCTTTCTGATTTCAACGAAAAGTAAGGAGGCTTTGTTACACAGAGGAAGGAGCTAGAGAGACTGGGTTCAAAACCTGGCTTTGCTCCTGACCGGCTGTGTGACTCTGGGTAAGTTACAGCTGACCCATTTCCTTAATCTTTTTCCATGTACCCAGAAAGCTAGAAGGAGCTAACATTTTCACCTTGGAGAAGCTGGTCCCAAGATAAGAATGAAGCTTCTCTCCGTGCGTCACTTCTGCGTGATGACAGGACACCAGCAGAGAGACTGAATTGGGGCCCAAGGCTTCTATTCTTTGCCTCCTCTACACGCATCTTTCTGTGCCACCTCAATGTGTGTGTTTTGTGTGTGTTCATAACTTTAGGTACTTCTGGTCTCAAAACATCTTAAAAGTACAACTGGTAGTTGAACATGCCTGAAACAGCCTTCAATTCATGCATTGCTCTTGAAAGCTGTCTTCATTTCTGTCTGAAAGCCCTTCCCCTTCTACTGTGGTGAAAAGTACGAAAGCAATCCCATCACACAACACTGGAAGAAGTAGTTTATTTCCTCTTCTCCTTCTCTCTTAAATATCCGTTATCTTCTTAGACCTAGTCTGCATTTAAGTGAAGGAAGAGAAACAACTGTACCCATTATAGGAACCCAGGAAGAGCTGCAGGTTTTCTTGGTTGATATCTTGGGCAATATGCAGTCTGTAGGTTTGAATCAGGTCCAGGTTGGCCTGCAACTCTTCCTAGAACAATGAAAAGAAGACACAGGTGAACTTCTGAGCTACAGTACAAGTAAGTCTATCTTGTTTGGTTCGCATTCTCAATGCCCAAAGCCAAAGCTCCCTGCCCATGATGGGAGATGGGGCAGAGCCTGGGGTGCCTACTTATGTACTGGTAGGCTGAATGGCTTCTTTTTTTTTTTTTTGCGGTCCGCGGGCCTTTCACTGCTGTGGCCTCTCCCGTTGTGGAGCACAGGCTCCGGACGTGCAGGCTCAGCGGCCATGGCTCACGGGCCCAGCCGCTCCGTGGCATGTGGGATCTTCCCGGACAGGGGCACGAACTTGTGTTCCCTGCATCGGCAGGCGGACTCTCAACCACTGCGCCACCAGGGAAGCCCTGGCTTCTTTTTATTTGTATCAGACTGGTTCAGTGCCATATTCTGTGTTGAATGAGGGCACCAAAGAATCTATGATGGAAAAGGTCGGTAATCAACTCCAAATCAAGCACAAAAACTTGGGGATATGCTCTGAACACCCTTCTCTGCAGCACAGAGGAAACTGCACTAAACTTGGATTCAAGTACTAGATGTGAAACTTAGGTTACCTAATCATTCGGAAGCCTAGTTTCCTTATTTGTGTCTTATTCATGTTTTGCCATTCTCATAAAAATAGAGTGTCTGTAAAATAAAGATAATAACCAGCTACCTGCCAGGGCTGTTTTAAAAATTAAATAAGAAAAGTTATATGGACTGTAAAGTATAAAATAAGTGGAAAGTAACATTTCTCTTATTAGCCATAAATCTGCATAATTAACTTATCTGTAACTTCATCAATATAATGGGTATAATATCTATTTATATACTATCATTTAATAGTATACATTGTTGGGCTTCCCTGGTGGCGCAGTGGTTGAGAGTCCGCCTGCCGATGCAGGGGACATGGGTTCGTGCCCCGGTCCGGGAAGATCCCACATGCCGCGGAGCGGCTGGGCCCGTGAGCCATGGCCGCTGAGCCTGCGCATCCGGAGCCTGTGCTCCGCAACGGGAGAGGCCACAACAGTGAGAGGCCCACGTACCGCAAAAAAAAAAAAAAAAAAAACCACAAAACATTGTAGAATTATATGTTACATTCCATTTATAATACTTTATTAAGTCAATTTATCATTTATTTACTCTTATTACCAATACTATTTTTTTTGTTGAGGTAGGATTGATTTATAATATAATATTAGTTTCAGTTGTACCACACAGTGATTCAAAATTTTTATAGATTATATTCCATTTAAAGTTATTATAAAATATTGGCTATATTCCCTGTATAAAATTCAAGAGAAACAAAATGGTCTATCAGTAAAAAGAGAATCTCCCTCTCCACTACCCATTGTCCACTGGTCCCTATTTTGCTGGTCTTCTTGGAGGCCACCAGAACGAGTTGCTAGGTTTTTGTGTATATAAGCATATATGTACATATATGTATACACACACACACACACACACACACCCCAGTAAATAGTTTTAAGCAGAACAGAAAATGTTTACACTGGAGAAAAGAAATGTATCAGGGATAGTGAGAGTAAATCTAAAGCAGTGTGTAAAGGTCACCGCCAGCAAGCCTTGTAGAGAAACAGAGATAAGGAGAATGAGTATTTGCATTCTCACTACTATATGGGTAAAGTGAGCCAAGAATACAGTAGGAAACTTACCAACTGGATCAGAGGCTACCTGAAACTAAAGGGCACTGGAGCCATTCCAAGAAAACGTGATAAATGCTGAAGATACTAAGAAAAGTGAACAACAAATGAACCACAAGGCAATTAGAGATGAAATGACCTATCCAGCTCCCCCTTGAAAGTCTGAAGGGGAACTTGAGCAGCAAAGTTTGAGATAAAAAAAAGAGAAGGACTGATATTGGTATAAAAGGGGTAAAACTGGTTTAAGTGCTAATGGAACTTCTCAGGAAAAGCTGTTACGGATAAACTGCACCTCCCACTCACATTTTTTTAAAACACAAAGTGTAGTCTGCTCCACGTACCGTTCTACACTGTGCTTTTCCACTTAAAAGTACGGCAGAGGTCGTCATTCCTTATCAGGATATATGGAGCCATCTCATTTACTTATACTACCTGTTTTCCCACATGCTTCCTAGTACAAATGATCACTTTTTGATTTTTGCTAATTTGATAGATAAGAAAGGGGATATCACTGTCGGGTTTTCTTCTTATTAGAAAAGATGAGATTATTAACATTTAGAAAACTTATTTGCTTTCATTTCAAAGCAATAAGAGCAATACAAGCATTTGCTTAAATTTTATTTTTTATTTAACATCTTTATTAGAGTATAATTGCTTTCCAATATTGTGCTAGTTTCTGCTGTACAACAAAGTGAATCAGCCATACATATACATATATCCCCATATCCCCTCCCTCTGCGTCTCCCTCCCACCCTCCCTATCCCACCCCTCTAAGTGGTCACAAAGCACCGAGCTGATCTCCCTGTGCTATGCGGCTGCTTCCTACTAGCTATCTATTTACATTTGGTAGTGTATATATCTCAATGCTACTCTCTCACTTTGTCCCAGCTTACCCTTCCCCCTCCCCGTGTCCTCAAGTCCATTCTCTACCTCTGCGTCTTTATTCCTGTCCTGCCCCAGGTTCATTAGAACTTTTTTTTTTTTAGATTCCATATACATGTGTTTGCTTGCTTAAATTTTAAATGAACTCTTCAGCCTTGTGACAACCCACTGTCTGTGACCTCACACATTTTTAATTAAACACACATTATATATATGTTGTGAGGATGTTCTTACTTTACAAAAATCATTAAAATTCTCTTCTTAGCTTTCCCCTATTCCAATGCAAACACCTCAGGGCCTCATTCTTCCAGGTCAGGCACTGTTCGGGCTAATTAACCTCACGCAGGTATCCTACACTACGTCTCCCACCAGGTTATTTAAAATCCCCAAATGCATCTTATAATTCCTTCCTCTTTGGCTTTTGAGCAAACTATTCCCCCTTCCTGGAATGATTCCCCTTCCCCCCAAAATCTAAAATGTTGAACTTTATCCATCCTTCAAGGCCCAGCTGGGATGCCTCCACCTTGGAGCCTTCCTTGATCCTCTCCTGCCTTTGAATTCCTCTAGGTCCCTAACAGGGCCTCTCCTAAGATACCCTGACATGGTAGAAATAGGAAAGCTTCAGAGTTAGACACACGTGGCTTCAAATCTCCCTTGATATGTTATTAGCTGCTGGCCTTGTATAAAACAATTCATTCTTCACCTGTAAAGGGGGAATAATACAATTCCCATTATGAGATTATTAGATTGAATTGTTTAATGTACATAACACGTCTGTCTGAAATCTGTAGACGTTCAATGAAAGGTGTCAATACCTTTCATTATTACTGTTCTTATTACTTATCCCAATACCTGTTCTTATTACTTATCCCTTTTTACATGTGCTATAGCAGTATTTCTGTACATCTCATCTCTCCACAGAGTGAGCTCCTGGAGAAGAAGGGCCATATCTTATGTACATCTGTCTCTCCCAGAGCACTTAGCATGGAATCTTGTAAATTCTCTGAACTGGTTTTTAAGGTCTACAGTCAAAACCAAGCATCCTTTGTCCTCAGGAAAGTACCTACTCTATCTAGCACTATGCAGTGGAAAGATCATGGTCTTTGAAACTTCCAATTAAAGATACTGGATTAAAATACAGCTTTACTCCTTCCAGAAAAATCATAAAAATAACAGTAAATTTTTTTCTTTATAAGCCATAAACTCATAAGGACAAAGACAACAAAGAAAAGTGACAACAGCAATAACATTTTGAAAGTGGGCAAGCAGAAGGAAGACTGTAATCACCCATTGAACAGACTCAATAAGGCTGCTAGGCTGGCAGTGGGGAAAGTGAAAAAAGTTAAGTGATCATGTACCAAGGAGCCTGAAAAGGCCCAAGATTTGTCCGCACCAGTTCTCCCTGCAAGCAGAGGGTAAACGTGGTACAAAGGATGATTGGTTGAAAGTCCTGTTTAATAAAGACGTAACATCCGGGACTTCCCTGGTGGTGCAGTGATTAAGACTCTACGCTCCCAATGCAGGGGGCCCAGGTTCAATCCCTGGTCAGGGAACTAGATCCCACATGCATGCCACAACTAAGAGTTCACATGCCACAGCTAAGGAGCTGGCGAGCTGCAAGTAAGGAGCCTGCCTGCTGCAACTAAGACCCAGCACAACCAAATAAATAAATAAATATTTTAAAAAAAGACATAACATCAGGAAGACATAACAATGAAAACAGATGAAGCAAAATGAAACAGAACTGAAGAGAGAAATAGAATATTCAACAACAACAGTTTGCAACTTTAATACCCCACTTTCAATTAAGGATAGAATAACGAGGCAGAAGATCACAAGGAAATAGAAGAAATGAACAACCCTATAAACCACCAGACCTAACAGACATCTACACAACACTCCACTTAACAGCAGTAGAATGAATACATTTTCTTCTCAGTGTACATGGAACATTCTCTGGGATAGACCATGTTAGGACATAAAACAAGTCTCAGTAAATCTGAAAAGGAATGAAATATTAAGAATATCCCCTGACCACAGTGGAATGAATTAAAAATCAATAACAGAAGGAAATGTAGGAAACTAAGCAACATACTCCTAAATAATAATGGATCAAAGCAGAAATCACAAGGAAATTAGAAAATACTTTGAAATGAATGAAAATACCTTATAGGATGCAGCTATGTTAATATTTAGAAGGAAATTTACAGCTGTAAATTCCTGTATTAAAAAAGAAGAAAGATCTCAAATTCATAGCTAGCCTTCCACCTTAAGAAACTAGAAAAAGGAGAGGAAACTTAAAGCAAGCAGAAGGAAGGAAATAATAAAGATGAGAGTGGAAATAAATGAAAGAGAGAATAGAAAAAGAATAGGGATAATCAATGAAATCGAAAATTAGTCAGCTAGACTAACCAAGGAAAACAGAGGTAAAACCCAAAATTACTAAAAACAGGAATGAGAGAGGAGACATCACTATCAGCTTTACAGAAACAGAAATAATTATAAGGGAATATTATGAATAACTGTATGCCAACAAATTAGATAACCTACATGAAATGGACCAACTCCTAAAAAGACGCAAACCACCTAAAGTGTCTCAAGAAGAAGCAAAGATTAAATTAGTAATATAAAAACTTTCCATAAAGAAAAACTTTGGACCAGATGGCTTCACTGTGAATTCTGCCAAACATTTAAAGAATTAACAGCAATCTTTCCAAAAGTCTTACAAAAAATAAAAGGGAGACTACTTCTCAACTCATTCTATGAGGTCAAGTATTACCTTAACACCAAAACCACACAAAGACAACATAAGAAACTTATAGACTAATATCTCTTATGAATATGGACACAAAAATCCTTAACAAAATACTAGGAAACCAAATGCAACAACATATAAAAAGGATTACACACCATGAGCAAGTGGAATTTATCCACAGAATGCAAGGCTGGTTCAACATACAAAAATCAATAAATGTAATACACCCTATTAAAAGAATAAAGAACGTAAGTCACACATACATTTCAATAGATACAGAAAAAGCATCTGACAGAATCCAACACGATTTCATGATAAAAGTGCTCAACAAACTAGGAATAGAAGAGAGCTTCGTCTACCTGATGAAGGACATCTATGAACAATCCACAGCTAACATCATACTTAATGGTGAAACACTGAATGGCTTCCCCTAAGATCAGAAACACGATGAGGATGTCCACTTATCGCTTCTATTCAACACTGTACCAGAGGTTCTATCCAGGGCCTAGAAAGCTCTGCTTAGGCAAGAAAAAGAAATAAAACATATCCAGCCTGGACAGGAAGAAGTAAAACTATGTGTATTGCAGATGACATGATCTTGTATGTAGAAAATCCTAAGGATCCACAAAAAAACAATTAGAGCCAATAAATTAGTTCGGCAAGGTTGAAGGATACAAGATCAATACACAAAACTCAATTGTATTTCTATACATTAGCAATAAACAATTCAAAAATGAAATTAAGAAAGCTTTCCATTTATAATAGCACCCCCAAAATAAAATCCTTAGGAAAAAATATAACAAAAGAAGGGGGAAGACTTCACTACAAAACGTTGCCGAAAGAAATTTTAAAAGACCCAAATAACTGGATAGGCACTCCACGTGCATGGATTGAAACAGTATTGTTAAGATAGCAAAGCTCCCTAAATTGATCTACAGATTCAACACAATCCTTATCAAAATCCCAGTTAGCTCTTTTGCAGAAATGGACGAGCTGACCCTAAAATTCATATGGAAACGCAAGGAATCCTAAACAGCCAAAACAATCTTGATAAAGAACAAAGTTGGAGGAACTCACACTTCCCTATTTCAAACCTTGTTACAAAGATACAGTAATCAAGACACTGTGATACTGGCATAAGGCTAGACAGATATCAATAGGATAAAGATGAGCCTTCCAAAAGAAACCCTTACATTTATGGTCAACTGGTTTTCAACAAGGGAGCCCAGACAATTCACTGGACAAAGAAAAGTCTTTTTTAAAATGGTACTGGGACAACTGGATTTTCACATATAAAAGAATGAACTGGTACTCCAACCTCACACCATGTACAAACAATTAGCTCAAAATAGACCACAGACCTAAACGTTAAGAGCTAAAACTATAAAAATCTTATGAGAAAGGATAGGAGTAAATCTTCATGACTTTGGATTAAGCAATGGTTTCTTAGATATGACACTAAAAGTGCAAGCAACAAAAGGAAAAATAGATTGCATTTCATCAAAATTAAAACTTTTGTGCTTCATGTAGAAAATAAACGTATGGTTACTGGGGGGGTAAATGGGGGGAGGAATAAAGTGGAAGACTGGGATTGACACATACGCAATACTACATATAAAATAGATAACTAATAAGGACCTACTATATAGCTCAGGAAACTCTACTCAATACTCTGTAATGGCCTATATGGGAAAAGAATCTAAAAAAGAGTGGATATATGTATAACAGACTCACTTTGCTGTACACCTGAAACTACCACAACATTGTAAATCAACATTATACCCCAATAAAATGTAAACAAAACAAAAAAAGATGCTTTCATTAGGTTAAACAAACAAAAATAAATAGAAATAAAAACTTTTGTGCTTCAAAGGACACCATCAAGAAAGTTAAAGACAACCCACAAAATGCAAGAAAATATTTGCATTTCATATATCTAAAGATCTGTATCAAGAACATATAAAGAAATCTTCAACTTGATAATAAAATGATAAATAACCCAACTAAAAAATGGGTAAAAGATTTTAATAGACACTTCTCCAAAGAAGATAAACAAATGCAAATCAAAACCATAATGAGACACTAATTCACACCCAGTAGGATGGCTATAATCAAAAAGACAGACAACATCAAATGTTGGCAAGGACGTGGAGAAGCTGGAACTCTCATGCTTTGCTGGTATGACTGTAAATGGTGCAGCCATTTTGGAAAACAGTCTGGCAGTTTCTCAAAATGTTAAACACAGCTACCATGTGACCCAGCAATTCCACTCTTAGGTATATACTCAAGAAAACTGAAAACATATGTCCATGTAAAAACTGGTGTATGAATGTTCATAGCAACATTTTTCATAACAGCCCAAAGGTGGAAAACACCTAAATGTCCATCAACTAATAAACCAAATGTGGTATACCCATACACTGAAATATTATTCAGCCATAAAAAGGAATGAAGTATTGCTACATGATGTAACACGGATGAACTTCAAAAACATGCTAAGTGAAAGAAGTCAGACACAAATGCCACATATTATATGATTCCATTTAAGAAATGTCCAGAATAGGCAAATCCACAGACAGAAAGTAGGCTAGTGGTTGCCACGTACAGGGGGAAGGAGAACAGGGAGTGACTGTTAAGAGGTATGGTGTTTCTTTTTGGGGTGATGGAAATGTTCTGAAATGAGATAGTGCAATGTTACACAACTCCATAAATATACTAAAAACCATTAAACCTTAAAAGTGTGAATTTTATGATATATGAACACTTAAGACCCAGCAATTCCACTCCTAAACTTACACCCAAGATGGACTTTCGTACGAATAAAGCAGGAGGCATATACAAAACTGTTCACAGTCATCCAGCAGTAATGTGGATAAATCTTGGCAATTTTTTTTTTTTTTTTTTTGCAGTATGCGGGCCTCTCACTGCTGTGGCCTTTCCCGTTGCGGAGCACAGGATCAGCGGCCATGGCTCACGGGCTTAGCCGCTCCATGACATGTGGGATCTTCCCGGACTGGGGCATGAACCTGTGTCCCCTGCATCAGCAGGCGGACTCTCAACCACTGCGCCACCAGGGAAGCCCAATCTTGGCAATTTTAAGTGAAAAAAGTTCCCCAAATTACATCAGCATAATATCCTTTTATAATTAGAAATATGTACATAATGTAAAAGAACACATATAAATTCAGTAAGACTATTATAAAGAAAAACAAAGGACTGATAAAAGATGATAGTTTCCTCAGGGTGAGAAAAGAATGGGGACAGGTTAATTCAGAGTATCATTTGGTTAGATGCAGGTTACTGTCAAACCCTAGCTTTTGCTTTGGGTGGTAATAGCTTGGGTGCTTATTACATTATTAAAAATAGCTAATTAACTAAATGAAAGTGGGTTATGTGCATGGACCAATGAATGATGAGGGTGTATTACAAACCAAAGACTATGATCATTCTAATTATCTGCACCTGTGGCCCAAGGGGAACAAAGCATAAAGCAGCTGGAGCTCCAGATCCCTCCCCCGCATTCTGGGGGACTTCCCTCTCCCCACCTCAGAAGAAGACTGAAGGTCTATTCTCTGGAAACGATAAAACACAAGGTCTTTGATCTGGAAGACCACAGGCCCACCATACTGAAAAGTGAAAGTTTAAAGCCTGAATGTTGAGGCTGTCTTGTCTTTTTCTGAACTTGGCTCCAAGAATACTAACATTAGTGTCTGGTGTGTAACCTCAAAGCTTATCTGGGGAATGTGACCAGTCCCAGAGAAAAGACCTAAAGCTGCTGACATCAGGGGCTCCCCAAGGAAATGGCCCCGTCTAATCACCCACGGGATAAGCCTCACCTGGTGCACACAGGCCTTTCAGTGATCCACCCTTATAAAATTCGGACAGACAGGGAGCACTAGCCATTGGGCAAAGAACCTGTGCCAGTTATCCCCAGCCTCAGAACCACTGTTCTTTGTAGCACTGGAGCTAGGATGCATAAGCATTTTCCATTTGCCAGTCCCTTTTTAAAATTTAGCACAGGAGCCACTGGCTCAAGGTGTCAGGAATTCTCGTAGAAAAGCTGTAGCTGCGCCCTAGGCCCAGGTTCTCCCCCATCCAGCTGCAGCTTCTGGAGCTTCTGCAGCTGTTCAGACCTTATTTCAGACAAATGTCTCCCTCATCTGGTGAGTGGCTCTATGGACCAGTTACGGCCCTCACCCTCTGGCAAGTTTTTTCACTCCTGGCCGGTTGTACTTTCTGTGGAAACCTTACCTTCCTCGAAGAGGCATGACTCTCAGGCTTGGTGGGGGTGGGCCCAACTAAGTCCTTAGTTCCCTGAGTGTCCACATGCACTCTGCCTAGGAGTAGCTGCTGGTTTCCACCTGCTACTTTTGGACACCAGAGAGTCCTTTCACCTCTTTGAGAAGTAAGCAACCTTCTACTAGTTAATATTTTATGTTAAATTTTCTCAACTCGAAGTGTGGTTTCTGTCTCCTGGCTGGACCCTGGAAACAGCCCACAGGATGGAGAAAGTGTGACCTGAGGACTGCTGAGATGAGTGTCACCAGGCCTTCTGTGTGGCAAGCCCTGATTCTTGGGCTAAATTTTTTTTTTTTAATTTATTTTTAGCTGTGTTGGGTCTTCGTTGCTGTGCGTGGGCTTTCGCTAGTTGCGGCAAGCAGGGGCTACTCTTCATTGCAGTGTGGGGGCTTCTCATTGCGGTGGCTTCTCTTGTTGCAGAGCACCGGCTCTAGGTGCGTGGGCTCAGTAGTTGTGGCTCGTGGGCTCTAGAGCGCAGGCTCAGTACCTGTAGAACACAGGCTTAGCTGCTCCGAGGCATGTGGGATCTTCCCAGACCAGGGCTCAAACCCATGTCTCCTGCATTGGCAGGCGGATTCTTAACCACTGCGCCACCAGGGAAGTCTTAAATTTTTTTTAAAAAGGAAAGGAAGTGCCTTTCTGCCACTATCACCTTGCAGTGTCCCTGCAGTGGTCCTTACTTAAAAATTCTAACACTGTCACTTGGTAAAGGGGAAATGTACAGAAAAAGAAATCTGTCATGGCTCAGCTCTGAATAACATTTATATGCTAGTGTAAATGCTGGAAATTGATCTAATCCAAATTATATTGGGAGGATAGAGCGGTGGAAAACACAAACGTGTGTCATGGGGTCGGTGTGTATGTGTATATGAGAGAAATCATCTTTCATAATGGAATGCCAACAGATAATGCCCACAAATGAAAAATCAACAAGTGGAAATATATGCATATTTAGAGACATGGAAGCATATATCCAAAAAGACACATATAAAAATGTTCATAGGAGACTTCCCTGGTGGTGCAGTGGGTAAGACTGTGCTCCCAATGCAGGGGGCCTGGGTTTGATCCCTGGTCAGGGAACTAGATTCCACATGCATGTCGCAACTAAGAGTTTGCATGCCACAACGAAGAAGCCCGCCTGCCACAACTAAGACCCAGTGCAACCAAATAAATAAATATTAAAAAAAAAAAGAATGTTCATAGAAGCTTTATTTATAATAGTAAAACAGGGCTTCCCTGGTGGCCCAGTGGATAAGAATCTGCCTGCCAATGCAGGCGACACAGGTTCGATCCCTGGTCCAGCAAGATCCCACATGCCGCGGAGCAACTAAGCCCACGTGCCACAACTACTGAGCCTGCGCTCTAGAGCCCACAAGCCACAACTACTGAGCCCTCGTGCCACAACTACTGAAGCCCGCATGCCTAGAGCCCATGCTCTAAGAAAAGAAGCCACCACAGTGAGAAAGCCGCGCATCGCAATGAATAGTAGCCCTTGCTCGCCCCAACTACAGAAAGCCCACGTGCAGCACTGAAGACCCAACACAGCCAAAAGTAAATAAATAAAATTTAAAAAATAATAATAAATAAATATAATAGTAAAACAAAAACAGAAGATTGGAAACAACCCAAATGTTCATAGGAACATTCATGGTGTATAACAATGGACTGCTACACAGAATAAAAGAATGAACTACTGATACATAGAATGACATGGTTGAATCTCAAAGACTATACCGAGCAAAAGAAGCCAGACCCAGAAGAGGGTACACTGTAATTACGTTTATATAAAGTTTAAGAACAGGCAAGATAATGTATAGAGGTGACAGAATAGTGAATACCTTGTTTGGGGAGGGGGATTATAGCGATTAGGAAAGGGCATGAGGGAAACTTACGGGGATGATGGAAATGCTCTGTATCTTGATTTGGTGGTGGTTACAAAGGAGTATATGTATGTAATATAAAAGGTCACTGAGATGCACTTATGATTTGTGTCCTTTACTATATGCAAGTAAATAAATAAAGAGGCAAAACCCAAAAGAATCAGCTAAAAGAATTAATCTAAGAAGAAGGAAATAGGGTGAGTGGCAGATTCTTTGTAATAAGCCCTGCAGAACTTCTCTACTCTTCTCTACTGCACAGCAAAGTACACAAAAGCACAACCGGACTTCCCTGGTGGCGCAGTGGTTGAGAGTCCATCTGCCGATGCAGGGGACACGGGTTCGTGCCCCGGTCTGGGAAGATCCCACATGCCGCGGAGCGGCTGGGCCCGTGAGCCATGGCCGCTGGGCCTGCGCGTCCGGAGCCTGTGCTCCGCAACGGGAGAGGCCACAGCAGGGAGAGGCCAGTGTACCGCAAAAATAAATAAAATAAAATAAGTCTAATAGAACCCCGTGAAAAATAACTGAGTTTGTACCTAAAAGTACTTGTCAAAGTGCTTTACAGAGAATGAGTACTCAGTAAATGCTAATTTTCTCCCCACCAACCATTTTCCTTCAGTACAGAGACTACAGTTGAGCCTGCATTACTCCTATTTATATTGTTTTCATCTCCCCAACTCCAGACACCTCACAGCTCTCCAAACTCATTGCTCATTTATTCCTTCTTCATAGGTCATCTGTGATGTTGTGATTTATAATAAGAAATATGTGTCTGGTCTTCATCCACTCCTGGCACAGAGCTCCTATAATGCTTGGAATTTCCAAACTGATGAGATTGATAAAGGTATCTTTTTTTGTTGACGATGTGATTTTAGGAAAGCCCCTAAGTAACTTCTAGGTGGAACCAGCCCCTGTGAGTAGAGGGTGGGAACTTTCAATCCCACCCAGTCCCCACCTCCGGGGAGGGGAGAGGAGCTGGCCATTGAATTGATTGCCACATAATCATGCCTCCGTAATGAAGCCTCCGTAGGATGGGAGTGGCAGAGCTTCCGGGTTGGTGAAGGCGTGGAGGTTCTGGGAGACTGGTGCACCCTAGAGGGCATGGGAGCTCCGTGCCCCTTTCCATGACTTGCCCTATGCATCTCTTTCATCTGGCTGTTCCTGAGTCATATGTCCTTTTATAATAAACCCGTAATCTAGTAAGTACAATGTTTCTCTGAGTTCTGCTGAGCCACTCCAGCAAATTAACTGAACCCAAGGAGGGGGCCGTTGGAACCTCTGATCTATATAGCTGGTTGGTCAGAAGCACAGGTGACAACCTGGAGTGGCAACTGGTGGCTGAAGTGGGGGAAGGGGGAGCAGTGGGGGTGGCCTGGTGGTTAGGGCCGAGCCCTCATCTTTTGGATCTGACCTATCTCCAGGTAGACAGTGGCATCATTGAGCTGAACTGCAGGACACCCAGCTGGTGTCTGAGAATTGTTTGGTGGTGTAGGAGAAAACACACATTGTAATTGGTGTAAGACTTCTGTTATCCAACTCACTTTCTCTCTGAAAAGAGGACTGGGATCCCCTCTTTCACGTAACAATTATCCATATAATTGTCATTTCCTCCGTGGACTTGTTTCCTCACCAGTAAGACATGGGGTTTGAACAAGGTAATCTCTAAGGTTCTTTCAGCACTAACATTCTTGGTTTCTTTTTCTCTGAAACTTCTATTTCTGTAAAGCCCTTCCCTCATTTGGCTCCAGAGATGCCTGGTGAGGCACATGATGTTGTCAAACATGAACAGATGGCATCTGCTCACAGGGAACAGGTGGGCGGTGGGGGCTGCCTTCTCTCCTCTCTCCAAATGCCAAGAGCCACGTGGCACTGAGTTCATGCCTCTCCCCTAAGACTGGCCTTTGCTGGGCCACGTGCATCTCACACGGCACTGAAAGTGGTAACCCACTGGGATCAGGTGAGTTCTGGGGCACCCTTCTTTCCTGAGGTGAGTAAGACTTTGCACACAAGCCAGTAAGCACACTCCTCTCCTGGCTGGCACAGGCACTTACCTGCCCAAAGTGATGAGCCAAAATTATGTCCACAACATTGGTTGTCAAGCCCGAGAGCTACAAAGATAAAAACTTGGTGTCAAGGGAGTTAGCATGGGTAAAAAGGTATCAAGCTGTCCACTTCACTGGTGCACTTTCTTGTATATATGTTATCCTTCAACAAACAGACAGCACAACTCAGTGTCACACATTTTCATGAGATGGTGGTCCCAGGAAACCCGAGAACAAGAAACAAGTCAGAAAAAAACGAAAAGTTTTCCAGCCAGGGTAATAACATAGCCTGCTTTGAAATAGGTGGCTAGAAGAAATGCTGCCATTGCTTCTTCGAAGATGTGGGACCGAGAACTCACAGCTATTAGCTGCTTCATTCCTGCCTGTATTTCTGCAGTTACACTGGGTTTACAGTTAATAAGGAACGACTTACAACTACTCCCAAGCCATCCAAAAGAAAACAATTTTTTCTCTTTCTTTTAGTTTTGCTATCTTCATTTCAAGTAGTGGGAGGAAATTGCTATGTTTACAGAATGTTCTTGCATTTTGAACATTTTTCTCCTAATTTTTCCCATTTCAAAACTATGCACATCACAGTCTAATAAATGCATCAATCTGTGTAAATCTGCAGACTGTTAGTCTATTTTCAGAAAAATTTCCATCTCAAATTATGTTGCTGATTCCCTTAAGCCTTCCTTCTTTGTTGCTTTTATGCTCAATTCCTACTGCTGACTTGGATCAGAGGTGAAGTACTGAGTTGGGGGTGGAGATGGACAAGAGGAAATCAGGGGGACAGATGTGGATATGGGTGGAGCAGGGTCATGGAGTCCCAGAAAGATTAAGGAAGAAAGAAGCCCAGAAATCTTCACGTGGGTTATCAGTGATCCACAGGTTATACGTTAAAGATAATAAGAATTAATAACCTATTTCATTGCATGTTTACTACTCATAAGGTCATTCTAAAGCTTTATAAGAATTTTTACTAGGTTGTATCACGTTATGAAGAGTGTTCAGGTAAGTTTTAATGTACCCACATCCTAGATAGGAATTAAAACAAATTTTAAATAAGTCAGGTTGTAAGAAAGAATTTCCATAGCATCTGGCAATAGCGTTGTTACTATATTTCATCCAAAGTTAGGAAATACATCATTTCTCCAGAAGTTAAATGTGGGGAGGAATGGATAAACTTTTTAGAATCTGGTCTGCTGGCAGGTGGAATAGTTTAATATTTTAAAGTAACTATGAAAGCAATACGTGTTTATCATAGAAAATTAGGAAAACATAGAATACATAAAATAAAAATAAGAATCATCTGTAATGCTACCAGCCAAAGATGTAACTACCAGTAGCAAATTATTTTCCTTATAAATGCATATACGTATTTAACAAAATTTTATTATCTGTTTTTTTAAACATGAGAATTTTCACATTTCCTTAAATAACCAAAAAAAACCCCATAAGTTTTTGGTTGCACAGTATTCCATTCGTGACCGAGACTCACAGACAATGATGAATCAAAGGAGCAAGATACACAAGAATATATATTCTATTATTCCAAGGATACGAAGTTTAAGAATATATAAGACCAATCTATGGCGGTAGAAGTCAGAATAACAGTTACTTCTGGGAAAGGGAGGAAGTATTAAGCACAGAGCTGGAAATGTTCTGTATATTGACTAAGTGGTGATGACATGTGTAAACATTCATCAAGCTGTATACTTAAAACTTCTTGCCCTTGACTGTATGAATGAAAAAATAAAAATAAAAACCAGATAAGCCATTTTGAGAGGGGACCAAGAGATGAGCCAATGGACACTGGTCTTACTTTGGAAGCTGCCCAGTCAATCCAGCCTTTGGCACAAGGGTCAACGTTAATGAGCACGAGACCTTCCACGAGCTCTGGGTGATTGAGCTGAAACAAGACAAAGACAACAGTAAAGAGCCCCACTCTCAGCTTCTTCTAAAAATACTGCAGCATGGTTAGTCACCTCTTACAAGGCCTCAATGCCTCAGATTTGAAAGTAAGAAAGGTCAGAGAGGTGCTAGGGAGGATATTTAGAAAAGGAGCTCTATAAATCTAGCTTAGCATCTGGAAAACCAGCTTCCTAAACTACCATCACATGATCTCGCCTGGCAAAGATCTACAGGGGAGAGGGTTTTTATTTCCACAGCAGAGGACGGCACCTGGTATCTCTACAGTTGTTTGGCTCATGGTGGGTCTCCCCTCCTGGGGCAGTGCCCTTGGGACTACAGGGCATAAGGGGCTACTGAGGCTTAGACTGGCTATTTCATACTCATACACCTTGTCCCCAATAGCACCTTCTTAAGTTTTTTTCTAAAACCACATGAATAGGTGATACCACCCTCCAGAAGACTGCCCTTCACCCAGGAGGCATTTGGGAAAGAGTTCCTTAAATAAAAATCAATAAGAACATTTCTATGTAAACTAAAAACTTTCCAGCTTACTTTTCCCCCTCTGATTATGCTCACTATAGAAAATTTGATAAACAGAGAAATTATAAAAAGCAGAAAATAAAATCTCATATTATCTAACCACACAACATCAACCTGTTAGTATTTTCATGTTTTCTTTCAGTTCTTTCCTATGCCTATGACAAACTTTATGTGCATCTGTATTCTAACCTTTTTGTTAAGGTTATGGTGTATGTGAATTGCATATCATTACAAGCTCTTCTTACAAAATTTTAATGGTTGTAAGAAATTCCACCGTTAAGTATTCTCTGAGAATTATCTTTATTGGTGATATCTTGCCCTCATCTGTTATTCTTCAGGTGTTATAAGTACAAAGCAAGGCCTTATACAAACCTGTATCTGTTGACAGAATTTATAGAAACACTGACATAAGATCCCACAACAGTTCCTTGTCGTTTAACACAGCAGTAAGAGCTGTGACCTAGGCAGTGCCTCAAGGGTGTTGAGACTAATCCTCCATGTACTTACTGCAAATCTGCTGAGGATGTAAGCTCCAGCTCCAACTCCAACCCCAATGATGCCTTTCAGACTGTGAACGGGACACACCAACATTGACAGGGTTAACTCATTTGGAGGTAGGATGGCATAATGAAAAGAATGCACTTGGGTTCAAATCTGGCTCTGACGCTTACTGGATGCAGAATTTGGTCAGGTTTCTTTAACTTCCTGAGCCTGGGTTCCCTACCTATAAAACAAGAATATGACCACCTACTTCTAAGTTGATTTTACGGATTAAATGAAATATGACTAAAACCTGGGAGTCATCCTTGACAGCTCACTCTCCTAATACCTCCACATCCAACCCATCAGCAAATCTACCTTCAAAGTATTTCCATCTGCCTACTCCTACTCCATTCCATCCCCTGGGCAGTATCCAGTACCAAGCTATCATCGTCACTTACTTGCCTGATTGTTGTAACAGTTTAACTGGTCCCTTGCTTTTTCTCTTTTACCCCTCTCTAAACCATTCTCTCCACAGCTGGAGTAATTTCTTTTTAAAAATGTAAATTGCTTTACAGATGTGTAATTTACATATCTAGAGTGATCATTTTAAAAGACTAAATTGGATAGCACTTAAAACCCTTCGGTGTTTTTTGTCTTTTGAATAAAATCCCAAATTCTCACCTCATCTGTGAGACCTGTGCAATCTGGTCCTTGTCTATTTCTCAGATTTCACCCTGTGCCTTTCTCCCACTTGCTCACTTGGCTCAGGCCTTTTGGACATATTCCTTCTGTTTGGAATCCTCTTGTCCTGGCTCTCTGTTTAGGTAACTCCTTTTTATCCTCCAGGCCTCAATCTAAAGGACTCCTCCTTAGAGAGGCAATCCTCAATTAGCCTTATCTGTGTACACCCTGCCCTTATCCTCCAGCACAACATCCCCACTGACTTCTTCTATAGCACGTAAGTTGTGACTATTTGTTTGCTTCCTCGTTGTCAATTATTTCCCACACCAGAATGTAAGCTCCACACTCCACGAGGGTAGTGACGATACTGTTTTGCTCATCGTCGTATCCCCCAGATCAGACACATAGTAGAAAGAGCGAAAAAACAAAAAACAAAAACCATGCGAAAGAACTGCAGAATGAACTTACTTTAAGTGGGTGAGAACAGGAGGCAGCATTTCGGCCAGCTCATCCATTGTCGGATACTGGTACCTGAAATCCAGAAGGATACCTCCTTACTTACATTAGAATGTACTCATAGTTCCCAATCACTAGAACAGCTAGAAAAGTACAGGGTTCTTAGATAAAAGCATTCCCTTTACCAAAGGCTCAAAGGAGATGATGTGGTACCCGGAAATGATTGTGGCATGTTGTGTGACTCTCTACAACGGCCACACTAAGAGGAAAGTAAAAAACAAACAAAAAAACTCCTACATGTTTCTATGACCTGAAGAGTGATCTCTGGAACAAGAGGAAGCCATTTGAAAAGAACAGGTAATACGGTTCTCTCCAGGGTATTTCCAAACCCCTAATAACCACTTCATTTGGGGTTCAGGCTCAGTAAACTTCTAGCAGTAAGAGTCGACCTACTGCTCTTGCTCTGCTGCTTAGGTTTAGGCAGCTAAGTGCAAAAGTAAACAAAGCTTTACTGGGCCTAGGCACGTAGTCGCAAATCCTGGGCTGCTCATCATAGAGGCTGATTTGCTTTACTTAGGCCTAGAATAACCCGGTTACTTTATTATTTGCTTTTGAATTTGGTTCATGATCTAAGCCACTGGATCCTAAGACGGTCAGGCAAGCCCGAAACTGACTCAGACCAAGAATCCAAGAGAAGTAGGAAGTGTCCATAGAAATTACAGCATCAAAGATGGAAGGGATCTTCAGACAACCCCCTACATATGGGGCAGGATCTGCTCTACGTTTGACAGGGAAGTCAGCCTGCCTCTGCTTGAAACACTTCAAGCACTGGAGTGCTCTTGAGCCATTTGTACGTAAAATACATAAAAGGAACTGGATCTAAATCTTGTTGGATATAAACTGGTCACCGGCCAATTTGTGTTTAAGAGACAGAATAGCTTGGACATAGTCAATAACATAGACTCTGGAGCCAGAATGCCTGGGTTAAAATCCCAGCTCTATTACTTATTTGTTATGTGAGCTTGGCCAAGGTACTTAATATCTCTGGTCTCCCCTGTACAATGGGAATAACAGTAAACCTATCCCATAGGGTTGGAAGGATTAAACGAGTTAATAAATGTAAAGTATGCAATGCAGCGTCAAGAACACTGTTTGGGCACTAGGGGAGTGTTAGCTATGATTCTAACACTGCAACGGTCCGTTTCACAGCAGCCACTGGCAAAGGCAGCTCCGGAGACGAGTAAAGGGAGAGGGGAAGAATCAGCATTCCACAGCTTGTGCTTTCATTCCTCCTCCAAGGTCTCCTTAATAATCATGCTGTCCAGGGAAGAGTCAGGGACACTGTGGCTCCACCATGCAAAGCAGGCTTAGGATGCGGCTGAGAGCTCCATGCCCACGTCCAGTTAAATGCACCTCTAGCTGACAGGGCAGCTCCTCCAAACAAACGGTTATACTGATATTCAAATTCCTGTCACCAGACTGAAGGTAAGGGTGGGGAGGTGCTCCCAGGAAGCTCAGAGGGATCTGAGTTTGGGCCTAGGTAGTTTGGAGTTTCAGGGAGGGACACACACACAAAAAAATAGATGAGGAAGGAGACAGTTAAAAGACAGTGAGAAGTGGGTGTTCCAGACACTAATGCCTTGTGACTGGCTCCCATTCATGGAGGGCCATTCCTGGATATGGGAAAACATGCAGTTTTCGTGAATAGAGTGTACGTAACAGTCCTCTCAGAACAAGGAGAGAAAATATGCAGATGGTCGGTTGACAAGTATAACCTGTAGGCTGCGCTAAAACCAGCCTGGAGGGAAGCACACGGCTACTGTTCCCTCTGGAGCTTAACCGTTTGCTCTCTGACTGCATGTCTTCCAGAAGGTCTTGCTTGTGGTCTTACCCAGCTGGGAAAGAGGGTGCACCTTCCTGCTGGCCTGGGGCATCAACGTGACAGACAGCAAAGTGCTGGGTGATCTCCTGCATATCCTCAAAGTTAAAGAATGCATTGAAACAGGATTTATCTGCAAGAGCAAAACACTCATAAGTCACAAGCTCTCCATTTCTCCCCAATTTTCCTCTACTCAATCAATTCCACATCATCGTCCTCTTTCACCCCCTTTTAATCACTGTTTCACTAAAGTGAAGTGTCTGAACAATCTGTCTGATTCAAGCTGTCCTAAAGGCTGACTACCAGACATCTTAACAACTTGAAAAGGATAACTAATCCTCAATTCTACAGAATGTCTACAAAGAGGAAATCAATCCTGGTGTTTCACAAGACAATCTTACACCCATAATACTGTCATTTTTCATGCATCTTATTCCCCTACCTAACAGAGAGATACTGACCGTATCCCAAGAACCCGGCTAAAGTGAGTATCTTAGGCTGCTTACATTCACCATGTGGAAGACTGTGTCTCTTGGCAAAATCGCTGGGGTGCAGGGAGGGGTTTCTGCTTCAATTTCTACCCTGTTGGTGGAACTGCTCAAATTCCTTCTCATGCTAAAGAGGCAACAAAAGGTCCAGCACTAGACTGTAACTTCAAATGCAGGCCGCCTCTGAAAGCCAGAGGAGCGCGCAAGAAAACCCATGTACGTAGACTCTGTATGCCTGGGGCTAGGGCCAGAATCTTATATTACCATCTAGAGAAGTCCATTTAAAGCCACTCATATGCTAACACATATATATGGAATCTAAAAAAAAAAAAAAATTGTTACGAAGAACCTAGGGGCAGGACGGGAATAAAGACGCAGACCTACTAGAGAATGGACTTGAGGACGTGGGGAGGGGGAAGGGTAAGCTGGGACAACGTGAGAGAGTGGCGTGGACATATATACACTACCAAATGTAACATCGATGGCTAGTGGGAAGCAGCCTCATAGCACAGGGAGATCAGCTCGGTGCTTTGTGACCACCTAGAGGGGTGGGATAGGGAGGGTGGGAGGGAGGGAGATGCAAGAGGGAAGAGATATGGGGATATATGTATACGTCTAGCTGATTCACTTTGTTATAAAGCAGAAACTAACACACCATTGTAAAGCAATTATACTCCAATAAAGATGTTAAAAAATTAATTAATTAATTAAAGTCACTCATGACAGGCTATCATAAGAATACTTTTACTAATTTATTGAAGAGCTCACAACAAAGTTAAGTTCAAGCTCTGAATTTTCTAACCCGAAATATGAAAAAAACCAAAGCACAGATTGTTTTTTAAAAAAAACTGATTTTAGTTCTACTTTCTTAACCAGTTCATCATATAATCTTCAGTCCTTTAGCAGATATGACACAAAGTGAGATATAACCCCAGTATCCCCCAAAACGCATTCAACTGCATACTTCCCAGGAACTTTAATTCTGCCATTAACATGTAGCAATGAGGAGGGAAGGTTAAGGTATAGAGGAGAAAACCTATGGTTTATCAGAATACTGGGGTTTCTTGTGTGTTTTAAAAAAATATACAAAGAATATGTATTATAATAAAATAGGGAAGGTATAAAATCAAATACATACGATTGAGGCCAATGTCATGGTATGTCAGAATAACTGGTCTGTTTCCCTTCGGTAGGCCTCTTATAGTGACGTGGACCATACCGTGAGTTGTTTCTATATCATGTTCCTGTAACAAGAGAACATAAAGGTCTCAGCAAGGGCAGAACAGACTTCCCAGGTTACTGAAGTTTCACAATACCCAGTTCACTGCTGTTTCCCACTAGCTGGGGCAGGACACATCATAGCTGAATTATAAGCCAACTAGACGGATGTTATATCATACAGAATATTCCTACTTTTTAATTCCTTCCAGATAAACAAACTAAGGAAAAATATACATTATCTACAAAGCTCACTTTCTTAAGTGGGGGAAGCCAGGGATCTGCTGAGAATATATTCGCAACTGGCTATGGCAAGGAGATCAGCAAGTTGAGTGAGGAGCCAGGTACAACCTGGGGAAAGGAAAGTTAAGGAAGCAGAAGATGTGAAGAAGCTGCTGGGTAAAAAGGCAGAGGCTTCAGAGCCTCTAAATGCATGTTCAACAACTGATAATTTCAATAGCACCTATGGGTGTATCTGCCTAAAATCTCTCCCCTTCCCTGGGAGCTGCCCTTCTGTGTCATCCATACAGTACAGGAGTGGCTCTTGGCCACCTTGTCTGTGGACTATAACCTTATGGCCATGGCTCACTGGAGTCACGTGGGCATCTGGTCCATGCTAGGTCAGCATCCTTCCCTGAGAATCTGTAATTGGGACTAAGAGATTCCATCCTCAGCTTGGTTCTTCTCTTGAAAAGAGAAGTAAACTTGGGAGCTTATAGTAGGCATTTCCACCCCTTTAATTCCTGGTTCCGGCTGTGTGTGCTGTTAAGTTCTGAGACATCCCTGGATTGCCTCTGGTTTAAGCTATTTGGGTGGGTTTGTTCCCTGCATCCTAAAGGGTCCTAACCAAGGCAATGAGTAAAATTTAAGATGCAGCCAGAGCAGAGCTCAGGAACTGAATAAAGCTAGAACAAGATGAAATCAGAGCTACTGGGACCAGCACTAAGAGCGGTTGGGTAGAAAAAAAAGAGACTCTAGAGAAAGTAACTGAGATTTATTCCAGTCTTCTTCAACATCTGTATTTCTTAAAAATGAATTATCACACCTAGCCTAGTGAATTTTTGCTGACAAAGTCCGTACCTATCTCAGGAAGTGTTATAGTAGCTGAGACAAAATAACTCTGTCAATAAGAATCTCAACAAAGGCAAAGCACTTGCAACTTAATTTCCTACCTAATAATGAACCTCATCGGAGCCTTGGTTCCTTCTCTCATGTGGGGCACAGAACAATCTTACACTAATTGAACGTCAGTATATCTCAAATCACGGGCTGCAAGCTACAGCAGGTATCTCTCTAGCAAATCAAACCACAAGTGACTCAATATTTCTGCTATCCTCTATTACTGCTTGCTACATCCTCTTCAAAGGCTTGAAAAGGGCGAATAAGAAATGAAGGAGAGAATCAGGCACTGTGAACTGGCTATGAAATAAAGTACAGGGTTTGGATGGGAGGAATATAAAGACATAAATTCCTGTTGCTGTATGAACATTTCTCACGTGGTAACGTCACTTATTGAGGAACCCCCTCCACCACCATCATCAGGCTCATTCCCTAAACAACTACTTATCTAGTGAAGCCCTACTACCAGACCCTGGACTGAGCTCTGGGCACAAAACAGTGAACAAGAGAGATGTGATCCCTGCTCTCACAGAGATTACGTTCTACACAGGGAGGCCGACAATAAACACACAAACCAACCAACCCATAACAACCATCTGTGATCAGAGCTGTGAAAGAAATAAATAGGATGCTGTGAAAGAAAACTGAAGAGGACAACATTAACTCTATTAGCAGTCAGGAAAGTACAAATTAAATTCAATGAGATGCAATTTCATACATATCAGAATGGCAAAAATTTTTAAGTCAGATAATGCCAAGTGTTGGCCAAGATGTAGAGAAATAAGAACTTTCATACACTATTGGTAGGCATGTAACCTGGAATGACTACTCTGGAGAAAAATTTGGTAATTTCTAGTAAAGTTAAGAGATGTCTACCCTACAGCAATTTTACTTTTAGGGACAATCTAAAGCGATTCTCAAACACACTCACACACAAATGATATGTGCAGATATATATACATATATACATATACACTGAGGCCTTATTTATAATGTCAAAAAACTGAAAATAGTCTAATTAGTCATCAGTAAGGAAACATAAATTATGACATTCATATAATGAGATGCAGACAAAAATGAATGAACTAGAACTATAAGCATTAATACACAGAGAAAATCTTGAAAAAACAATGCTGAGTAGAAATGCAGAAGGATCTGTATATGATATATGACTTACGTATGTAGATATTTTTAAAAAGCAACACTATAGAGATTGTATATGTTTACATATATATATATATTTTTAAATATTTATTTATTTAGTTGCGCTGGCTCTTAGTTGTGGCATGCAAACTCTTAGTTGCGGCATGCATGTGGGATCTAGTTACCTGACCAGGGATCGAACCCAGGTCCCTGCATTGGGAGCTGGGAATCTTAATCACCGTACCAGCAGGGAAGTCCCTACATACATATATTTAAAGTATAAAAACTTGGAGAAGGAATGTACACTAAAGTTAGGACTTGATTCCTTCTGGGAGGTGATATATTCTGAAAATGAACTTAAGGAGGCTTCGATCTCTCTCATGTTACACTTCTTGAGAGAAAGAAAGAATAAAGAGGGAGACAGGGAGAAACCAGCCCCTGCCAGATGAGTGACAATACAGGAGAACCCAAATTGAAGAGAATGCGCAACCATCTGTCATCTGGACAGTCAAGTTGCTGGAGCCTTCCTGTGTCATATCTAAGCCTTCAGGAGAGTCTTACCTAAATATCCTGGCTTGGTCTCAGCTGTGATACTGAGAACTGAGGAAAAAAAACAACTTACACTTTGGCCCTAGGGTTAGCAGGACCTCCTAAGACCTGGTAATTGATGGGGATAGTGTGTGCAGGAAAAGGGAGGGTGCCAAGCAGAGGGAGGGGGATAGTGAGCTGTCAGGGAAGTTCAGAAGGATGATGAAAAGGGAGATAAAACAGATGGGGCAAAAGAGAACACATTTAAAAAGCAGACGAGGTGGGCTTCCCTGGTGGCACAGTGGTTGAGAATCCGCCTGCTAATGCAGGGGACACGGGTTCAAGCGCTGGTCTGGGAAGATCCCACATGCTGTGGAGCAACTAGGCCCGTGAGCCACAACTACTGAGCCTGCATGTCTGGAGCCTGTGCTCCGCAACAAGAGAGGCCGTGACAGTGAGAGGCCCGCGCACCGCGATGAAGAGCGGACCCCGCTCGCCGCAACGAGAGAAAGCCCACGCACAGAAACGAAGACCCAACACAGCCAATAAATAAATAAATAAATAATAAAAATTAAGGAATTCCTTTAAAAAAAAAGCAGACGAGGCAACAGGGCAAAGTAACTACTTTGTCATCATTTCATAATCTGGATGAAATTCAGAGTTAAAATTGGCTTACAAAATTTCAACTTTTTAGGGAGATCTTAGCCCCTACCTCCCCATAATATGCCCTCAAATTGTGTAGCGACCAAAGTATCAAAAGGCCAAGAGTCCTGGGCCCTATCTGTCAATCCTGTTGCCCTATGTGGAGCAACCCTTGGTTGTCAGTATCTCTTATGGTTTCTCTTCATTTTCAAAGTAATACAAAAAGAAAGGAGACACTCACATCCATGTGGATTTGTAAATACATCCTTTGTGACCTTATGTGAATGGCCTGAACAAGTCTCTATCTGGAGATGAGTGTGCAGAGACCTTGGCTATGGAGCTGATCCACTGGTCAGGCCACTGCAGGGGTGACGCTGCTGCCACCTTTCTGCTTTAGCCAACTATCACTGCTGCAAAGGCTGTTTCTCCAGTTACCTCACCCTTCACCCCAGCATTCTAGAGGGTATGACTGCACAGTGAAACTGTCCAATAGGCTCTGGTCATAGATCTTTCCCAGCACTCTCTGATTACTTACCACCTCCAAGACTATGCACTTTTAAAACATGATCCTTTATTCTCCAGGCTTATAAAACCACCTGAAATCATATCGGTCCACAACATACTTCTCCATCTTAGACTGCCTCTCCCTCTTAATCAAAGATGTAGTTGAGAGATTAGGATATTACCATTAATTGATAATAATCAGTGTTCACCTTTTTTTCTGAGTCCTTTTACTTCTGCTAGATGTGCCATCACCAGAGTTATTACACAATCTGACTTGTCATACCTCTCTGAACGTAGTTAAATTTTGATCACGTCATGTCTATTAGTGCTTCTTCCTCCCCCCGGCCAGTCTGAACAGTTTAGGTAAACTTGTAGGACAACACACTCTTGGAAATGTCAACATTGTTTATTAGTAGGAGTTTTATTCTGTTTCTAATAAGCAGGCTACTGTATGAGCCTTGGGCATAGTTTTTGTTATTTACTATATAGGAAATTTTAATATAATGCCCCCACTGCCTTACCCCTGTGTGGTGGCATAAAGTTCATTTGCACTTCATTTAATCCCGTAGTAAAAGAATCTGCCTCCACAATTACTCAGCCTTTCTGCCTATGAGTAAATCATATTTTCCTTCTTAAAGTTCTATAATACATTCTCCCTGACTCTAGCCTCAGCTCTCTCCCCTCTTACCTCTTAGATCTTTCAGCCTGGTTAAATCAATATTCTTTGAGACATCGACTTTTACTTTTCCACTACCCACACTCTCAGACTTCCTACAAATCACGCTCTTCATTTGAAAGTTTCTTTTGCAATATGTCAACATAAAATCTATCTTTTCCTATCTGTCTTTTCAAAGCCAACTCCAATACCTTCTTCACACAGCCTTAGCTAACAATGAGGAGAAAAAGAGTGAATGACTATTTAACCCACATGAAACAGCTCAGAACACCTTCAGAACATGGACTCTCTAGTCCAGGTAGGAAGGGGTCCAGGTTTGGCCAATTCAGACACCCCAATCTCTGGCCACAGTGAGCAGTCCAAGGATATGCATGTGACCCACACACACAGGTCCCATACTAAGCCAATAAGACTCCTCCCCTAGCCTTTTTTGGGTTGTTTTTTTTTTTTGCAGTACGCGGGCCTCTCACTGTTGTGGCCTCTCCCGTCGCGGAGCACGGGCTCCAGACGCGCAGGCTCAGCGGCCACGGCTCACGGGCCCAGCCCCTCTGCGGCATGTGGGATCTTCCCGGACCGGGGCACGAACCCATGTCCCCTGCATTGGCAGGCGGACTCTCAACCACTGCGCCACCAGGGAAGCCCCTCCCCTAGCCTTTTCCCTCAAGTTACAGGTAAAGATCTCTTCTCTTAGCAGTGAGGCTGCTAAGCTGGAAGGATGTGAATTTTGGGCAGTTGGCAGCCGTCAAGCCCGTGCTATGACAGAGCTTGTCAGAGAAATAAACCCTCTAGTGACAGGGGAAAAGGGAACTGAGATTGGGGGTGGTGATAAAAGGCCTTAGCTTTTTCTATAAGATTCTTTTTTTTCTCCCCAAATGAGAATAAAGTCACCTCTACCTTTAGTACTTAATCTCACCCTTACCCCCCCCCAAAAAACCCCACAAAATAAAACCAAAAGGGGAGACTGATTCAAGATGGCGGAGTAGAAGGACATGCTCTCACTCCCTCTCTCAAGAACACCTGCATCACAACTAACTGCTGAAAAATCACTGACAGGAAGACACTGGAACTCACCAAAAAAGATACCCCACATGCAAAGACAAAGAAGAAGCTGCAATGAGATGGTAAGAGGGGCGCTATCACAATAAAATCGAATCCCATAACTGCTGGGTGGGTGACTCACAAACTGGAGAACACTTATACCACAGAAGTCCACCCACTGGAGTGAAGGTCCTGAGCCACACATCAGGCTTCCCAACCTGGGGGTCTGGCAACAGGAGGAGGAATTCCTAGAGAATCAGACTTTGAAGGCTAGCGGGATTTGACTGCAGGACTTCAGCAGGACTGGGGGAAACAGAGACTCCACTCTTGGAGGGCACACACAAAGTAGTGTGTGCATCGGGACCCAGGGGAAGGAGCAGTGTCCCCATAGGAGACTGAACCAGACCTACCTACTGGTGTTGGAGGGTCTCCTGCAGAGAAGGGAGGCAGCTGTGGCTCACCAAGGGACAGGGACACTGGCAGCAGAAGTTCTGGAAAATACTCCTTGGCGTGAGCCCACCCAGAGTCCACCATTAGCCCCACCAAACAGCCCGGGTAGGCTCCAGTGTTGGGTCGCCTCGGCCAAACAACCAACAGGGAGGGAACGCAGCCCCACCCATCAGCAGGCAAGTGGATTAAAGTTTTACTGAGCTCTGCCCACCAGAGCAACAGCCGGCTCTACCCACCACCAGTCCCTCCTATCAGGAAACTTCCACAAGCCTCTTAGATAGTCTCATCCACCAGAGGGCAGACAGCAGAAGCACGAAGTACAATCCTGCAGCCTGTGGAATGAAAACCACATTCCCAGAAAGATAGACAAGATGAAAAGGCAGAAGGCTATGTACCAGATGAAGAAACAAGATAAAACACCAGAAAAACAACTAAATGAAGTGGAGATAGGCAACCTTCCAGAAAAAGAATTCAGAATAATGATAGTGAAGATGATCCAGGACCTCGAAAAAGAATGCAGGCAAAGATCGAGAAGATGCAAGAAATGCTAAACAAAGACCTAGAAGAATTAAAGAACAAACAAACAGAGATGAATACAATAACTGAAATGAAAACTACACTAGAAGGAATCAATAGCAGCATAACTGAGGCAGAAGAACGGATAAGTGACCTGGAAGACAGAATGGTGGAATTCACTGCAGTGGAACAGAATAAAGAAAAAAGAATGAAAAGAAATGAAGACAGCCTAAGAGACCTCTGGGACAACATTAAATACAACAACATTCGCATTATAGGGGCCCCAGAAGGAGAAGAGAGAGAGAGAAAGGACCCGAGAAAATATTTGAAGAGATTATAGTCGAAAACTTCCCTAACATGGGAAAGGAAACAGCCACCCAAGTCCAGGAAGCACAGAGAGTCCCATACAGGATAAACCCAAGGAGAAACATGCCAAGACACATAGTAATCAAACTGGCAAAAATTAAAGACAAAGAAAAATTATTGAAAGCAGCAAGGGAAAAACGACAAATAACATTACAAGGGAACTCCCATAAGGTTAACAGCTGGTTTCTTAGCAGAAACTCTACAAGCCAGAAGGGAGTGCCATGATATACTTCAAGTGATGAAAGGGAAGAACCTACAACCAAGATTACTCTACCCGGCAAGGATCTCATTCAGATTCGATGGAGAAATCCAAAGCTTTACAGACAAGCAAAAGCTAAGAGAATTCAGCACCACCAAACCAGCTCTACAACAAATGCTAAAGGAACTTCCCTAAGTGGGAAACACAAGAGAAGAAAAGGACCTACAAAAACAAACCCAAAACAATTAAGAAAATGGTCATAGGAATATACATATTGATAATTACCTTAAATGTGAATGGATTAAATGCTCCAACCCAAAGGCACAGGCTTGCTGAATGGATACAAACACAAAACCCATATATATGCTGTCTACAAGAGACCAACTTCAGACCTAGGGACACATACAGATTGAAAGTGAGGGGATGGAAAAAGATATTCCACGCAAATGGAAATCAAAAGAAGGCTGGAGTAGCAATACTCATATGAGATAAAACAGACTTTAAAATAAAGAAGATGTAACAATTATAAATATATATGCACCTAACATAGGAGCACCTCAATACATAAGGCAACTGCTAACAGGTATAAAAAGGAAATAGACAGAAACACAATAATAGTGGGGGACTTTAACACCTCACTTACACCAATGGACAGGTCATCCAAACAGAAAATTAATAAGGAAACACAAGCTATAAATGATACAATAGTCTAGATAGATTTAATTGATATTTATAGGACATTCCATCCAAAAACAGCAGATTACACTTTCTTCTCAAGTGCACAGGGAACATTCTCCAGGATAGATCACATCTTGGGTCACAAATCAAGCCTCAGTAAATTTAAGAAAATTGAAATCATATCAAGCATCTTTTCTGACCACAACGCTATGAGATTAGAAATCAATTACAGGGAAAACAACGTAAAAAACACAAACAGGGCTTCCCTGGTGGCGCAGTGGTTGAGAGTCTGCCTGCCGATGCAGGGGACACGGTCCGGGAAGATCCCACATGCCATGGAGCAGCTAGGCCCGTGAACCATGGCCGTTGAGCCTGCGCATCGGGAGCCTGTGCTCCGCAACGGGAGAGGCCACAACAGTGAGAGGCCCACATACAGCAAAAAAACCCACAAACATATGGAGGCTAAACAATACGTTACTAAATAACCAAGAGGTTACTGAAGAGATCAAAGAGGAAATTAAAAAATACCTAGAGACAAATAACAATGAAAACACGACCATCCAAAACCTATGGGATGCAGCAAAAGCAGTTCTAAGAGGGAAGTTTATAGCTATACAAGCCTATCTCAAAAAACAAAAAAAAAATCTCAAAAAAACAATCTAATGTTACACCTATAGGAACTAGAGAAAGAAGAACAAACAAAACCCAAAGTTAGCAGAAGGAAAGAAATCATAAAGACCAGAGCAGAAATAAATGAAATAGAAACAAAGAAAACAGTAGCAAAGAACAATAAAGTTGAAAGGTGGTTCTTTGAGAAGATAAACAAAATTGATAAACCATTAGCCAGACTCATCAAGAAAAAGAGGGAGAGGACTCAAATCAACAAAATTAGAAATGAAAACGGAGAAGTTAGAACAGACACTGCAGAAATACAAAGCATCCTAAGAGACTACTACAAGCAACTCTATGCCAATAAAATGGACAACCTGGAAAAAATCGACAAGGATGTCCACTCTCACCACTAGTATTCAACATAGCTTTGGAAGTCCTAGCCACGGCAATCAGAGAAGAAAAAGAAATAAAAGGAATACAAATTGGAAAAGAAGAAGTAAAACTGTCACTGTTTGCAGATGACACGATATTATACATAGAGAATCCTAAAGATGCCACCAGAAAACTACTAGAGCTTATCAATGAATTTGGTAAAGTAGCAGGATACAAAATTAATGCACAGAAATCTCTTGCATTCCTTTACAGTAATGATGAAAAATCTGAAAAAGAAATTAAGGAAACGCTCCCATTTACCATTGCAACAAAAAGAATAAAATACCTAGGAATAAACCTACCTAGGGAGACAAAAGATCTGTATGCAGAAAACTATAAGACACTGATGAAAGAAATTTAAGATGATACCAACAGATGGAGAGATATACCACGTTCTTGGATTGGAAGAATCAGTACTGTGAAAACAACTATACTACGCAAAGCAATCTACAGATTCAATGCAATCCCTATCAAATTACCAATGGCATTTTTTACAGAACTAGAACAAAAAATCTTAAAATTTGTATGGAGACACAAAAGACCCCGAATAGCCAAAGCAGTCTTGAGGGAAAAAAAATGGAGCTGGAGGAAGTCAGGGAGTCAGACTCCCTGACTTCAGACTATACTACAAAGCTACAGTAATCAAGACAATATGCTACTGGCACAAAAACAGAAATATAGATCAATGGAACAGGATACAAAGCCCAGAGATAAACCCGTGCACCTATGGTCAACTAATCTATGACAAAGGAGGCAAGGATATACAATGGAGAAAAGACAGTCTCTTCAATAAGTGGTGCTGGGAAAACTGGACAGCTACATGTAAAAGAATGAAATTAGAACACTCCCTAACACCATACACAAAAATAAACTCAAAATGCATTAGAGACCTAAATGTAAGACTGGGCACTATAGAACTCTTAGAGGAAAACACAGGAAGAACACTCTTTGACATAAATCACAGCAAGATCTTTTTTGATCCACCTCCTAGAGTAATGGAAATAAAAACAAAAATAAACAAATGGGACCTAATGAAACTTAAAAGCTTTTGCACAGCAAAGGAAACCATAAAGACGAAAAGACAACCCTCAGAATGGGAGAAAATATTTGCAAACGAATCAATGGACAAAGGATTAATCTCCAAAATGTATCAACAGCCCATGCAGCTCAATATTAAAAAAACAAACAACCCAATCCAAAAATGGGCAGAAGACCTAAACAGACATTTCTCCAAAGAAGACATACAGATGGCCAAGAACACATGAAAAGCTGCTCAACATCACTAATTATTAGAGAAATGCAAATCAAAACTACAATGAGGTATCACCGTACACCAGTCAGAATGGGCATCATCAGAAAATCTACAAACAACAAATGCTGGAGAGGGTGTGGAGAAAAGGGAACCCTCTTGCACTCTTGGTGGGAATGTAAATTGATACAGCCACTATGGAGAACAGTATGGAGGTTCCTTAAAGAACTAAAAATAGAATTACCATATGACCCAGCAATCCCACTCCTGGGCATATACCCAGAGAAAACCATAATTCAAAAAGACACATGTACCCCAATGTTCATTGCAGCACTATTTACAATAGCCAGGTCATGGAAGCAACCTAAATGCCCATCGACAGACGAATCGATAAAGAAGATGTGGTACATACGTACCACATCCGATTCATATACAATGGAATATTACTCAGCCATTAAAAGGAACGAAATTGGGTCATTTGTAGAGACGTGGATGCATCCAGAGACTGTCATACAGAGTGAAGTAAGTCAGAAAGAGAAAAACAAATATCGTATAGTAATGCATATATGTGGAACCTAGAAAATGGTACAGATGAACCAGTTTGCAGAGCAGAAATTGAGACACAGAAGTAGAGAAAAAACCGTATGGACATCAAGAGGGGAAAGCGGCTTGGGGTGGTGGCGGTGGTGTGATGAACTGGGCGACTGGGAATGACATGTATACACTGATGTGTATAAAATGGATAACTAATAAGAAAATAAATAAATAAATAAAAAATAAATAACAGTCATAAAAAAAGAAAAAAAATCCAAAAGGGGACGGGTATGCATCTCAAGGGGAGGACCTGTGAACAAAGGCCATCAGAAAGGAAAAGCACAAAGCAGAAGGATGGGTAGGTCAGCAATAATTCTAGTTTTCCTGGGAGTGGGTGGAGTGTACAATGGGAAGCAGTGGGACAACAGGCTGAAAGGGGCACTGGGGCCACAATCACATCCTTCAAGGCAAGGGGAGGAGCGTGGAACTGGTCAAGCTCTCTAACAGACTGTAGCAGGTGGCTGAATCCCAGATGTCTCCAAACACCTCTCTTCTGTGGAAGGCACTTTCAGTTATTTACTTCACTGAATTCTTATTTTGTAATAGCGCCCATTCAGCAAGTGACCTGCAAGAGTTTAAAGCTGCTTATACCCCTTTAGAAGTGGCAGTCACATACATACATTTGAACTGTGGCACAAAAAACCAGTCCTCACAGTAGAGTTCTATAAATCAGTCCTCTTAAGAGCTACTGCAATTAAACAGCCAGCATGAAATTACTCAGCCCTTGGCCAGGCCTGGAGTTCTTCTCCTAGGAGCAAGAACTCCATTCTTGAGTTCACTCCATCATCAGCAAATTCTACAGGAATGATATATTGTGGCAGACAGCAGCTTTTCACTTTCCATTAATATTTCTTGAGTACCCCTCTGGTGGAAGTGGAAGGCAATTTGACAAGATATGCCAAGAGCCTTAAATGTGTTCATTCCAAGAATCCATCTAAGGAAATAATCCAACGTGTACATATAATTTATGCACAGAAATGTTCAGTGAACTGAACATATTATAAGCAATCTAATTTCCAAAAATAATGGAATAGTTAAGTCATGGGATAGCCATATGATGAAGTAACAGGCAGCCATTAGAGATTTTTTTTTTTTGGCTGCGCCACGTGGCTTGCAGGATCTTAGTTCCCTGACCAGGGACTGAACCCGGGCCTTGGCAGTTAAAGCACCAAGTCCTAACCACTGGACTGCCACGGAATTCCCCATTAGAGATTATTTTTATGCAAGTTTTAAAATGACATGTAAATGAGATTGTGTTCTAATATTAAGTCAGAAAAGGAGATACATAATTGTACATCCAGGGTGACCAATTATATAAACTTTAAAAATTATATTTTAGAAAATAAAATACAGGGACTTCCCTGGTGGTCCAGTGGGTAAGACTCCAGGCTTCCAGTGGAGGGGGCCTGGGTTCGATCCCTGGTCGGGGAACTAGATTCCGCCTGCGTGCCGCAACTAAGAATCTGCATGCCACAACCAAAAAGCCTGCCTGACACACACACACACACAAAAAAAAAGATCCCTCGTGCGACAACTAAGTCCCAGCACAGCCAAAATAAAAATAAATAAATAATATAAATAATATAAATAAATAATACACACAGACATACATCTCAACACTGAACACGTTAAAATGGTTGCCCCTGGGTTGTAGGACTGTGAGCTTTTCTCTAGCTACTTTATAATTCTCTGTGCTCTCCAAATATTCAACTATGAGCACGTACTCTTTTGATAACCAGAATATAAAAGTAAAAACTGGAAAGAAATAAAATACGGTCATCCCTAGGGAACAGGATTATAGGAAACCTTTATTTTCACACTTTTCTGCATTTTCTAAATTTGATTATACACAAGTGTTATCTTTTAACATATTTACTCATGTGATATACACACATTAAATACTACATGTGAAGTTTTAGAAACATGTGAGAAATAACAATGATGATATTTATACAAACATAGTGATCACAAGTTCATAAGTGTGTGTGCATGTGGAGAAGTACTGGAAACGTCCATGGAGAGAGCTGTGTGAAAATTAAAAGCAGTTTTGTGTACTTTTTAACAAAAGTAAACATTGGTCCCCCCCCCGCAGTATTTTATCATGAAAACGTTCAACCATATGCCTAAGTTGAAATACCTTACAGTGAACATTGGTATACCCACCACCTGAACTCTACCATTAACATTTTACTATACTTAATTATCATGCATCTATCCGTCTATCCATCCCTCTAACCGCCTTATTAATCCATCTTTTTTTTTTAAAGTTGAGGTACCGTTGATTTACAGTATTATATTAGTTTCAGGTGTACAACACAGTGATCCAAAAGTTTTACGGATTATACTTCATTTAAAGTTTGTATAGGGCTTCCCTGGTGGCGCAGTGGTTGAGAGTCCGCCTGCCGATGCAGGGGATACGGGTTCGTGCCCCGGTCCAGGAAGATCCCACGTGCCGCGGAGCGGCTGGGCCCGTGAGCCATGGCCGCTGAGCCTGCACGTCCGGAGCCTGTGCTCCGCAACGGGAGAGGCCACAACAGTGAGAGGCCCGCGTACCACAAAAAATAAATAAATAACGTTTTTATAAAATATTGGCTATATTTCCTATGCTGTACAATATATCCTTGTAACATTTATCTATATATAGTAGTTTGTACCTCTTAATCCCCAGGTATAATTATTTTTTAAAGCAATATATCACAAACACAAAGAAGCTATATAGCATTTGTCTCAGCTCTAATTCCAAATTTTTAAACAATCTCATAAGGAGAAGAAAATTAAGCAGCACTGAAGTAGATAAACGGACAATAAGCCTGCCGATTCACTGCTTCAACTGGCAATAGGTTTTCTCCTTTTACAGCAATTCTAAGCATGTCACCTCTAAGCACCCCTCCCCTCATTACTCTTATATCCCAATACAACTGCTTTTGGCCTCAGGGGAGCTATAGAGCAATGAAGTCACTACGACAATCAAAGAACCAAGAGAAATGGTACAATTTTAAGTATATTTTCAATTATTGGGGGGAAAAAAAAAGCATGTAGGTGATTAGTAAAGGAAACAGAGGGGGAAAAGGCAGTTCAGACTGAAGTTACGATCTCTCATGGTTGTGATGTTAGGATAACTTCCTGGAATATCATCAAAGATTCCTTAAAGATTTCTCTGAGGCAAGACAGAGACCAGAAGAAAGCCCAGATTAACTGGCTTCAGTTAGCCCCGTGCCACATTTATGCTAATGAACACCACCAATGTCAAGGCTGAATGCCTTTCCATTAAGTGACAATGCCAGTGGGCGGCTTTAAATTTGTTCTGCTTTGTCTCCTAAGAATGTCCAGTGGTCTCCGGGAAGCCTTCAGGCCAACTGGGCCACTCTAGATGTCTCACGGCACAGTTCCTACTTCCTAGGCCTTCTATCACCTGTCACTAGACTCCTGACCCAGATGCCCCCAGTCTCCAGAACACCACATAAACCTTTAACAAAGAGACAGATGAGAATGAAGAGCATTCATGAGTGTTGAGAGAAAAAAGAAGGGCCTATGATATTTTCTTCTTTAGAACACAGAGAACCTACACATTCATAACCAGTAACAGACATGTGACAAACAGTGACAAACATTTGCCATCATTCTATTTGTATCAGAACTGAACTAGAAGTTATATTTGATGAGGCCAGAACATGTTAATATATTAGAGCTTCACTCAAAACATCAAGAATTTTTGCCAGACTATTTTCAAGCCTTTATATTAAAAAGTGATTGATAATTATATCTCTAAAACTCAATTTCATTTATATCTAAGTATGTTTATGTGTGAAAAAAAAATCCTGAAGTATATATACCAAAATATTAACACTGGTGAAATAACAGGTGATTTATATTTTTTTGCTTTTTGGTATTTTCTTATCTATTTTGCAATAAGCACATAATTTTTTAATATTCCATTTTTTTGAAGGGGGGGTGCTCAATTTGATGAAAATAAATGCTTCCACACTTTTAGGCAGGAATATATATACTACTTCTGGAATTCCTCACCTTGAATTTTACTGTCATCCTCTCTCAAATGATCTCCTTCTAGGTAAATTATATCAAATGTTAACAGCAATCAAGTTAAACTGGCGGGCCTCTCACTGTTGTGGCCTCTCCCGTTGCGGAGCACGGGCTCCAGACGCGCAGGCTCAGCGGCCATGGCTCACGGGCCTAGCCGCTCCGCGGCATGTGGGATCTTCCCGGACCGGGGCACGAACCCGTGTCCCCTGCAGCGGCAGGCGGACTCTCAACCGCTGCGCCACCAGGGAAGCCCGACTTCTTGTTTTTGAGTAAGGGTCTATAGCAAATGATTCCCTAACAGCACTTGGCTGATTATGTTGTATATGTAATTATACCAAATAGTCACACCAAGAGGTGTTTGGCACTGGGATTAAAAAGTCTGTAACAAGGAGCCTGCCCCTTCTAAAGTGAGTCTCAGTCTCATTTGTCCTGCCAAGGAGCCTCAGCTTTACACACAACTCAACTCCTTGCCACATCTCAGCTCTGGACATTCCCAGCTGAGAAAGAATGGACAATGGATTCAGGACAAAGGGGGTTTTTCAACTCCAATTCCACCCAATGGCAAGTTATGAAATGTGATTCTCAATTTCCTCATCTCTAATAAAAACCACCTAATGATATTGTTCCAAGCACTAGAGTTGATGTATGTTTAGTATCTACAGTAGGTACCCAATAAATTATTATGATATAACTGGTTTGCCTATGAGACAGATATTAGTTCTTCCTTTTGATTCTAATGCTATATGGAGAGATTCCACTGTACTTAACATAACTTAATATATCTGAAAATAACTATCCGCCTGTGGGTATACAAGTTGGGTGAATCCTGGACACGAGGAAGTTGGCTTCCCTGCACCTTCCTTTCCTGCCTAGTACCCTCTGAGTCTACTTCATGTTGCCTCTGATAGCCACTCTTATGACATCTACCCCAAAAGTAGGAGAGTCAGGCTGCACGGGCTTATAAGGTTCCCATTTCCATACTCCTTCCTCCCATTTCTTTCAGGGCCAGGCAACAGATAAAGTAGGAAGATGGAGGGAGGGTTGCTGGTTCACTTTATTGATTTTCAAATTGGCAATAGAGATATAGGCAAAAGCAGACTAAGACGAACAATATCATTTAGGAAAATACTAATGAGCCAGGTTGAATTTTGCGTTTCCAAAGATAAAGCCAAGAGATATCTGCATTTTATATTAATAACACTTAATGTGTCTTTTTCTTTTAGGAAAAGATTTTGTTGTTGGTTAAGTCTCCCCTCAAAATACCCCTCCCCTGCCTTCTCTGCAGTGAGGTGACAACCATTTGATACCTGTAACTAGGGTTTCCAATAACATTTGAGGAAAGGAGATCTTAATTACAAAGAGAAAACCCCATCCAATAACCTACAACCACAGAACAGGTACCTGGCAGGCAACTGTTGAACACAATAGCAAATCACTTTAAATAAACTTGATCCAATGACCAAAAGAACATGAAGGCGTCATGATTAGCTACGAAGAGAGATCCACCTCTACATAACACCACCAGCACAGGGAGGGAAGCACTGTAGAGATCCTGTACACAGCCCTCCTTGGTGTTTGTACAGTCCTTACCTGACAGTCAAAGTCCTGGAAGTTTCGTGTACCATTCTGTCAACAGAAGGCAGAAAACACAGTCAGTTTCCCCATGTGGCTTCCCCAAATGTGCAGCAAATTCAGTTCACAGTGAAAGCAGTGCATGTGCAGCCTCTTGGTTGCCATAAAACTAAAATGGTTCTCATCAATGGGCTTCAGAGGAGGCCGGTGGGTTCCTAACGTGTGTTAGTAAAAGGTGAGCCTTTAGAGGTGGGGCTACACTTTGGCAGCCTTCCTGTGAAGATGAAGGAAAGGAGCCTGGTTTCCCAGTAAAGCCTGTAACTTCTTGTCTCCCTACCTAAGGAGAGCAGTGAGAGAGAGTAAAACATGGATCAGAGTCTGAGAGCACATTCACAACCCACACGGGAGGTACCTGGGAGGAAAGGAGCTAGAGGCCAACCCTGAGACATGCAAAGGAAGGCAGGAGCCAGAGTGCCCGGGACAAGGAAGCAAAGAAAGGATTAAGAAGAGAACAGGGACTTCCCTGGTGGCGCAGTGGTTGAGAATCTGCCTGCCAATGCAGGGGACACGGGTTCGAGCGTTGGTCCAGGAAGATCCCACATGCCGTGGAGCAACTAAGCCTGTGCGCCACAACTACTGAGCCTGCGCTCTAGAGCCTGCGAGCCACAACTACTGAAGCCCGCGTGCCTAGAGCCCGTGTTCCACAACAAGAGAAGCCACCGCAATTAGAAGCCTGCGCACCGCAACGAAGAGTAGCCCCGGCTCTCCTCAACTAGAGAAAGCCCACGCCCAGCAATGAAAACCCAACACAGCCAAAATAAATTGAAAAAGTGTCTTTAATTAAAAAAAGAAAAAAAGAAGAGAACAAAGATATAGGTGGATCAGAAATGGAAGATCTGAAATTTAACAAGGAAGAAAGGCGGTGTCATTGAAGGAGGGAAAGAATGATAAACAGGGTTCCTAATACACTGGTATATCCCAGGAAACTGCTAATAGGAAAAAGGACAAATCATTGAATCGTTTAAAAAGTAAAACACAGTCAAAAGATGCAAGGAGAATTCACGAAGCTTCTAAAAGGAGACTGTATCATAGTAATGTCTGATTGCCAAAAAAAAAAAAAAAAATCAATGGCAATGACTCAGAGGCATTTTGTAGCATTTCAGATGCCAGAGTTGCAAGAGTATGACATAAGAGTATAAAAAGGGTAATGAGCGATGTGTTTGGGAGGAAAAGAAAACCTTCTGACTTGATTTTTCATAAAGTAAAAGCTCCTGCCCAGAAAAAAACCCCTCTCATTAGTTAGAAACTGTGTTATATCTGTCTACAACGGCTTCCAGAAGGTGTGGAGCTATAATAATTATCAGCACCTTCCCCAAAGCTGCCCCTCTGGAGAAGATCAAGAAATCTGATGCCAAGGGAGTACTAAGCAATCCCACCCCCCTTCGAGAAGATCCTCTTAGAAACAGCTCTGTATCCTACCACCTTATTTCTGTAAAGGTGGCAGTAAAGTCACAATAGATTACCCATCACAGAGAGACTGCAGATGACACAGAGGACAGAGAGTGGTGGAGGCAGCCGGTCTGAGGTATTAGTCCCGGCATGAAGCCAAGTTCACAAAGTCAAGTCTGATGCAGTCACAGCGTGGAAAGACAACTAAGATGCCACGTAGATGGGACTGGGTAGCACATTTCCAAGGAATGCCGCCCTTGGTAAAAAGGATCACAGAGTTCCCTAGCTCCCCACTAGCCCCATACAATTCCTGAGAACTCCTTCAGAGAAGTCATTGTGTTTAACATCTAGTTAGACGATGAGAAGCAGGAGGAAGGGCCCTCTCAGGGACTAGGGTAGATCGTTGTAGTAGGATATAAATGACCAGCCAGTGAGCCCCTGATCCCTGATTCAACTTGCATCTTCCACCACATACAGCACAGGGCCGGGTATAAGTTAATATATATTTATAAAATGAATAAGTCAATATAACAAAATTAAATGCTGAAATATTTCTGTTAAGACTTTGGGTCGAAAACAACAAAAAATTCCACTGCATTCCAGTTTAAGACATGATATGGTTATTAAATGATAAGAAAGTAGGCTACAGAATGGTCTTCCAAGTTTGACCTCATCTACATTAAAATATGCACTAAAAAAGACTAGAAGAAAAATACCAAAACACTAACAATAGCAGCTGTTTCTAAATAGACAGATTATGGGTGATTACAATTTTTTTTATACTTTTCTACAATGAGCATATAATTTACCTTTTGTAATTAAAAACTTAGAAAAAAAGGATTTGGTATAGCACAAAAAATATGTTTGCCGGGACTTCCCTGACAGTCCAGTGGTTAAGACTCCACACTCCCAATGCAGAGGGCACAGGTTCAATCCCTGGTCAGGGAACTAAGATTCCGCATGCCGTATGGCGAGGCCAAAAAAAAAAGTCTGTAACTTAGTATTTTGTAATATACAACTTAAAGATTCATTTAATCTTTTGAGGAATAATTTATAATGATGTCAAAACAGACCATATTAGAGCTTCAATCCTACTGGGCTCCAGAGGTTCCTTTACAGATTATTTAGAAAGATTAGGGAAAATCGCTCTAGTCTAAACTAAAATCTTGGTCCTGGAACACAGAAACACAAATTCTGATGAGTAATTTGAGAAGCAGCTGTCCCTGTATGCATGAATTCCCTAACTCACTATCATGTGATCACAGTCATGAAGCATTTCGTGAGGCCCTGAAGCCTGAGAAGAGCACAAAGGGAAATGCCAAAAGCAGAAAGATGTAATTCTCTCCAAAAACCAAAGTGATCTTTTCTTTGTTGAGAACCTAGCAAAAAAACAATTCCACGGGCTTCCCTGGTGGTGCAGTGGTTAAGAATCCGCCTGCCAACGCAGGGGACACGGGTTCGAGCCCTGGTCCAGGAAGATCCCACATGCCGCGGAGCAACTAAGCCCGTGTGCTACAACTACTGAGCCTGTGCTCTAGAACCTGCGAGCCACAAGTACTGAAGCCCGCGCCTAGGGCCCGTGCTCCGCAACAAGAGAAGCCACCGCAATGAAAAGCCCACTCGCCGCAACTAGAAAAAGCCCACTCGCAGCAACGAAGACCCAACACAGCCAAAATAAACAAATAAAATAATAATAAAAAAAAAATTCCATGTTCCTTATGCAATGTACAGAGCTGTACACAGCTTGACTCCCAAAGAAAAGGTACTAATAATCAGAGGAAGACTATATAACACTTGTTTTCTTGGCTTTTTTTTTTTTTTCCTCAAAGGGATGCCAGATCCTCTTGGAGAATGGCTCCAGGCGTCATGAGTGATTGATCATCCTGGAGAAAGGATATGACTGGGTCAGTCTGACAGTGTTTGGCATCCAGAGTTTCTTTTTCTTCTATTTTTTTTAAATTAATTGATTTTTTTATACAGCAGGTTCTTATTAGTTATGCATTTTATACCCATCAGTGTATACATGTCAATCCCAATCGCCCATTCATCACACCACCCCCCTACCCCCGCCGCTTTCCCCTCTTGGTGTCCATACGTTTTTTCTCTATATCTGTGTCTCAATTTCTGCTCTGCAAACCGGTTCATCTGTACCATTTTCTAGGTTCCACATATATGTGTTAATATGCGATATTTGTTTTTCTCTTTCTGACTTACTTCACTCTATATGACAGTCTCCAGATCCATCCACGTCTCTACAAATGACCCACATTTGTTCCTTTTAATGGCTGAGTAATATTCCATTGTATATATGGACCACATCTTCTTTATCCATTCATCTGTCGATGGACACTTAGGTTGCTTCCATGATCTGGATATTGTAAATAGTGCTGCAATGAACATTGGGGTACATGCGTCTTTTTGAATTATGGTTTTCGCTGGATATATGCCCAGGAGTGGGATGCTGGGTCATATGGTAATTCTATTTTTAGTTCTTTAAGGAACTTCCATACTGTTCTCCATAGTGGCTATATCAATTTACATTCCCACCAAGAGTGCAAGAGGGTTCCCTTTTCTCCACACCCTCTCCAGCATTTGTTGTTTGTAGATTTTCTGATGATGCCCATTCTGACTGGTGTGGGGTGATACCTCATTGTAGTTTTGATTTGCATTTCTCTAATAATTAGTGATGTTGAGCAGCTTTTCATGTGCTTCTTGGCCATCTGTATGTCTTCTTTAGACAAATGTCTATTTAGGTCTTCTGTCCAGTTTTGGATTGGGTTGTTTGTTTTTTTAACTATTGAGCTGCATGAGCTGTTTATATATTTTGGAGATTAACCCTTTGTCCGTTGATTTGTTTGCAAATATTTTCTCCCATTCTGAGGGCTGTCTTTACATCTTGTTTATGGTTTCCTTTGCTGTGCAAAAGCTTTTAAGTTTCATTAGGTCCCATTTGTTTATTTTTGTTTTTATTTCCAGTACTCTAGGAGGTGGATCAAAAACGATCTTGCAGTGATTTATGTCAAAGAGTGTTCTTCCTGTGTTTTCCTTTAAGAGTTTTATAGTGCCCGGTCTTACATTTAGGTCTCTAATCCATTTTGAGTTTATTTTTGTCTATGGTGTTAGAGAGTGTTCTAATTTCATTCTTTTACATGTAGCTGTCCAGTTTTCCCAGCACCACTTATTGAAGAGACTGTCTTTTCTCCATTGTATATCCTTGCCTCCTTTGTCATAGATTAGTTGACCATAGCTGCGTGGGTTTATCTCTGGGCTTTCTATCTTGTTACATTGATTTATGTTTCTATTTTTGTGCCAGTAGCATATTGTCTTGATGACTGTAGCTTTGTAGTATAGTCTGAAGTCAGGGAGTCTGATTCCTCCAGCTCCGTTTTCCTCCCTCAAGACTGCTTTGGCTATTCAGGGTCTTTAGTGTCTCCATACCAATTTTAACATTTTTTGTTCTAGTTCCGTACAAAATGCCAGTGGTAATTAGATAGGGATTGCACTGAATCTGTAGATTGCTTTGGGTAGTATAGTCATTTTCACAGTGTTAATTCTTCCAATCCAAGAACATGGTATATCTCTCCATCTGTTAATTTCTTTCATCAGTGTCTTATAGTTTTCTGAATACAAGTCTTTTGCATCCCTACGTAGGTTTATTCCTAGGTATTTTATTCTTTTTATTGCAATGGTAAATGGGAGTGTTTCCTTAATTTCTCCTTCAGATTTCGCATCATTAGTGTAATGGAATGCAAGAGATTTCTGTGCATTAATTTTGTATCCTGCAACTTTACCAAATTCATTGATGAGCCCTAGTAGTTTTCCGGTGGCATCTTTAGGATTCTCTATGTATAGTATCATGTCATCTGCAAACAGTGACAGTTTTACTTCTTCTTTTCCAATTTGTATTTCTTTTATTTCTTTTTCTTCTCTGATTACCATGGCTAGGACTTCCAAAACTATGCTGAATACTAGTGGTGAGAGTGGACATCCTTGTCTCGTTCCTGATCTTAGAGGAAATGCTTTCAGTTTCTCACCATTGAGAATGATGTTTGCTGTGGGTTTGTCGTATATGGCCTTTATTATGTTGAGGTAGGTTCCCTCTATGTCCACTTTCTGGAGAGTTCTTATCATAAATGGGTGTTGAATTTTGTCAAAAGCTTTTTCTGCATCTATTGAGATGATCATATGGTTTTTATTCTTCAGTTTGTTAATATGGTTGATCACACTGATTTACATATATTGAAGAATCCTTGCATCTGGGGATAAATACCACTTGACCATGGTGTATGATCCTTTTAATGTGTTGTTGGATTCTGTTTGCTACTATTTTGTTGAGGATTTTTGCATCTATATTCATCTGTGATATTGGTCTGTAATTTTCTTTTTTTGTAGTATCTTTGTCTGGTTTTGGCATCAGTGGGATGGTGGCCTCATAGAATGAGTCTGGGAGTTTTCCTTCCTCTGCAGTTTTTTGGAAGAGTTTGAGAAGCATGGGTGTTAGCTCTTCTCTAAATGTTTGATAGAATTCACCTGTGAAGCCATCTGGTCCTGGACTTTTGTTTGTTGGAAGATTTTTCATCACAGTTTCAATTTTATTACTTGTGATTGGTCTGTTCACATTTTCTATTTCTTCCTGGTTCAGTCTTGGAAGGTTATACCTTTCTAAGAATTTGTCCATTTCTTCCAGGTTGTCCATTTTATTGGCATGGAGTTGCTTGTAGTAATCTCTTAGGATGCTTTGTATTTCTGCAGTGTCTGTTCTAACTTCTCCGTTTTCATTTCTAATTTTATTGATTTGAGTCCTCTCCCTCTTCTTCTTGATGAGTCTGGCTAATGGTTTATCAATTTTGTTTACCTTCTCAAAGAACCAGCTTTTAGTTTTATTGTTCTTTGCTATTGTTTTCTTTGTTTCTATTTCATTTATTTCTGCTCTGATCTTTATGATTTCTTTCCTTCTGCTAACTTTGAGTTTTGTTTGTTCTTCATTCTCTAGTTCCTTTAGGTGTAACGTTAGATTGTTTATTTGAGATTCTTCTTGTTTCTTGAGGTAGGCTTGTACAGCTATAAACTTCCCTCTTAGAACTGCTTTTGCTGCATCCCATAGGTTTTGGATCATCGTGTTTTCATTGTCATTTGTCTCTAGGTATTTTTTGATTTCCTCTTTGATTTCTTCAGTGATCCCTTGGTTATTTGGTAATGTATTGTTTAGCCTCCATGTGTTTGTGTTTTTACATTTTTTTCCCTGTAATTGATTTCTAATCTCATAGTGTTGTGGTCAGAAAAGATGCTTGATATGATTTCAATTTTCTTAAGTTTACTTAGGCTTGATTTGTGATCCAAGATGTGATCTATCCTGGAGAATGTTCCCTGTGCACTTGAGAAGAAAGTGTAATCTGCTGTTTTTGGGTGGAATGTCCCAAAAATATCAATTAAATCTACCTGGTCTATTGTGTCATTTAAAGCTTGTGTTTCCTTACTAATTTTCTGTTTGGATGATCTGTCCATTGGTGGAAGTGAAGTGTTGAAGTCCCCCACTATTACCGTGTTTTTGTCTATTTCCTTTTTTATACCTGTTAGCAGTTGCCTTATGTATTGAGGTGCTCCTATGTTGAGTGCATATATATTTATAATTGTTATATCTTCTTCTTGGATTGATCCCTTGATCATTACGTAGTGTCCTTCCTTGTCTCTTATAACATTCTTTATTTTAAAGTCATTTTATCTCATATGAGTATTGCTACTCCAGCTTTCTTTTGATTTCCATTTGCATGGAATATCTTTTTCCATCCCCTAACTTTCAGTCTGCATGTGTCCCTAGGTCTGAAGTGGGTCTCTTGCAGACAGCATATATATGGGTCTTGTTTTTGTATCCATTCAGCAAGCCTGTGTCTTTTGGTTGGAGCATTTAATCCATGCACGTTTAAGGTAATTATCGATACGTATGTCCCTATGACCATTTTCTTAATTGTTCTGGGTTTGTTTTTGTAGGTCCTTTTCTTCTCTTGTGTTTCCCACTTAGGGAAGTTCCTTTAGCATTTGTTGTAGAGCTGGTTTGGTGGTGCTGAATTCTCTTAGCTTTTGCTTGTCTGTAAAGCTTTGGATTTCTCCATCGAATCTGAATGAGATCCTTGCCGGGTAGAGTAATCTTGGTTGTAGGTTCTTCCCTTTCATCACTTGAAGTATAGCATGCCACTCCCTTCTGGCTTGTAGAGTTTCTGCTGAGAATCAGCTGTTAACCTTATGGGAGTTCCCTTGTATGTTATTTGTCATTTTTCCCTTGCTGCTTTCAATAATTTTTCTTTGTCTTTAATTTTTGCCTGTTTGATTACTATGTGTCTCGGTGTGTTTCTCCTTGGGTTTATCCTGTATGGGACTCTCTGTGCTTCCTGGACTTGGGTGGCTGTTTCCTTTCCCATGTTAGGGAAGTTTTCGACTATAATCTCTTCAAATATTTTCTCGGGTCCTTTCTCTCACTCTTCTCCTTCTGGGACCCCTACAATGCAAATGTTGTTGAGTTTAATGTTGTCCCAGAGGTCTCATAGTCTGTCTTCATTTCTTTTCATTCTTTTTTCTTTATTCTGTTCTGCAGCAGTGAATTCCACCATTCTGTCTTCCAGGTCACTTTTCCATTCTTTTGCCTCAGTTATGCTGCTATTGATTCCTTCTAGTGTATTTTTCATTTCAGTTATTGTATTGTTCATCTCTGTTTGTTTGTTCTTTAATTCTTCTAGGTCTTTATTCAGCATTTCTTGCATCTTCTCGATCTTTGCCTGCATTCTTTGTCCAAGGTCCTGGATCATCTTCACTATCATTATTCTGAATTCTTTTTCTGGAAGGTTGCCTATCTTCATTCATTTAGTTGCTTTTCTGGGGTTTTATCTTGTTCCTTCATCTGGTACATAACCCTCTGCCTTTTCATCTTGTCTACCTTTCTGTGAATGTGGTTTTTGTTCCACAGGCTGCAGGACTGTAGTTCCTCTTGCTTCTGCTGTCTGCCCTCTGGTGGATCCAGAGTTTCTGAATGACGTTCATTAGCTGGTCCTCAGTTGAGCGTGGTCAACTGAAGCCAATTCTCTGAATTCATTAAAAATTCAATACTACTGGGGACTTCCCTGGCAGTCCAGTGGTTAAGACCCTGCACTTACACTGCAGGGGGGCTCGGGGAACTAAGATCCTGCATGCAACGCAGCATGGCCAAAAAAAGAAAAATTCAGTACTACTCACTAGGTAGATTCTGGAAGGAGAAAGACCTCCTTGGGGACTTATTTGTCTCTTATATTTGTGGTACAAGGTTCCACTCCAACAAAACTTCCAAAAGTTTCAGGCTCTGTGTGCTTTCTTTTTATTTTCTGTCCATTTTGAATATACCATTAATTCCATGTTCAGAGAGATTCTTGCACTAAGCAGACTTAAGTAGCAGAAAGGGATTCAAGAAAAAAAATTTTTTAAATAGAATAATGTGGAGGAAGGGAAAAAAAAGAATAACTCAAGGAAAAAGTCATTACTGCAAGTTGCAGTCAAGGTAGAAGCCAACTAAGGGGAATGTTTCCTGGCGGAGGCTCAGTGCCAAATGCAGAAGGTAAATGAAGCAGCTCAAGAAAGTGAATTAAAAACAAGTAATTCTCTCAGTTCAAGGCTGGAGAATAAGCAGAAAGCAACTGAGAATACATCAGTGTATGAAGAGAAGTATGAAATAAGGCGGGGAAGGTAAGGAGGAAAGTTTGGAAAACAAGGAACTGCTAGAGAGAAGAGAAATGTAATTTCCCAACATGAGATCTAGTCAATGAACAGAGCTGTCAAAAGACAGAAAGCAACAATATAATGGAAAGACAAGATACAGAAGACCTTAGAACCAACTACCAACAGGAAGAGATTTGGGGCAAATGTACCTGTTCTGTGAACTTGATTGGGGGGGGGGGGGCTGTGTCTGATTCACCACTCTATTCCCAGTTCTGGCACTTAGTAAATGCAATGAATATCATTTTGGAAGAGATTAAGAGCATCTCAAAATAGAGATACTCAATTTGAGTAAGAAATGAATACCAAAGAGGAAGCGTTACCTGCAATTGATGAGTTCGGAACTAAAGTGAGGAGGAGTCGTTACAACAGTAAAAGTTTTAGAAACAAGCTGATTAAAAACAGTCAAAGAGAATAAAATATGGCATTTCTACTAAAAAAGGACAATAATCCTTTTTGGATTACTGTAGAAAGGAGAAAGATGGGGAATTGTGCAAGCAATGCTGCACTTCACAAATACTCTTTAATGAAAATGTCAGTAAATCTGTGGGGGGTTTTTGTTTTTGTTTTTAATTTATTTATTTAACTTATTTATTTTTGGCTGCCTTAGTTCTTCGTTGCTGTGCGCAGCTTTCTCTAGTTGCGGCGAGCTGGGGCTACTCTTCGTTGCAGTGCGCAGGCTTCTCATTGCACTGGCTTCTCTTTTTGTGGAGCACAGGCTTTAGGCGCACGGGCTTCAGTAGTTGCGGCATGTGGGCTCAGTAGTTGTGGCTCGTGGGCTCTAGAGCACAGGCTCAGCAGTTGTGGCACACAGGCTTAGCTGCTCCATGGCATGTGGGATCTTCCCGGACCAGGGCTCGAACCCGTGTCCCCTGCACTGGCAGGCGGATTCTTAATCACTGCGCTACCAGGGAGGCCCTGTGTTGTTTTTTTAAAAGAGACGTTGGCATAAATCCTTTGGCCTGTCTCTGTTGTCCTGCAGGTTACAAAAATGCTCATCCCTGGGTTCTCCCTGCTTCCTCTTATAATATCCTCCCTTAGGGTTTTCCTCACTTTCTACTGTAACAACCAAAGCAAATAACTTGTTTCTGTTCCCCCCACTAAGTATTTATTCCCCTTCTTGATAGGTCCTCAATTTTGCTGAAGCCAACTGTGTTCTACTATTTATTTTCTCAAGCCTGGTCTTCAGCTTTCACAGGCTCGGCAGTATCTGAACTAACATTAGGTAGAGGAGGGCAGGGAAAATGAAGCACAAACCAGCCAGCTCTCCTGCTTGTACAAGGTCTGTTAGGTGAAGAGGTTGGAACAACCAGCTACAAGAGGCAGCATATGGTGGGAAGAGCCCTAGACCCCCTGATCCAGGCTGAAGTCAACAGCTGTGGGGTCTAGTCCCGGCTTCAAGACACCAATGTTAGACAAGTCATATAACCTCTCTGAGCCTCATCTGTAAAATGCAGCTAAAAATACCTTTAACTACCTACTTCACAAGAGGTCAGGAGATTCAAATTAGATAGTATTTGTGAAAGTGCTCTGAAAATGGTTAAATGTTATTTTTTTAAAAATCATTTCACATTCCTGTGCGATATCTGCCTCCAAAATAACAAACAGAAGTGCTGGCAGGTGCTTCTTTTCATCACTGGAGCCAAAACAAGCATGGCAAGATTACCCACTTCTTCACCATTCTGAGCCGTCGACAAAATCACAGGCATACTAAAAGTAAATGGGAAAAGTACCAACAAACAACAAGAGAAAAGTTAACAGAAGCCTCGCTTAAAGCTATTTTGAGAATGCTTCCTTATAGTCAGCTCAGGACAAATTTCTGCATTACAGGTTGGGTCTAGACTTCCTTTAGCTCCCTGAAGCCTGGAAGGGCACAGCGATGTCTCTGGCTAAGAGTGTCTATGAGGAGAACGGACAGAAAGATGAAGTGAAATAATAAATGCCTCTAGGCTTCTCCTTAAAGAGAGAGGGCAAGCCTCAGAGGTGATGCCAAAATATCTAGTGTGAACACAGTGGAAAGGCCTCAGGTTGTGGAGCAGGAAAGATTTGGGTTTCAGTCCTGGCTTGGCCACTTACTGACGGGGCAAGCCCATCTTTCAGTCAGATTTTCATCTGCTAAGTGAGGAATACTATCTACTTCAAAGGGATATTCTGATGATTAAAAGAGAGGAGGTATGTAAAGCGCCTGGCACAGAAAAAGTGCTTAATACATAATAGCAGGATAGGCTATTAGGCAAAATAAAACTTCCCCGAAAACAAAACATTTCAAGACATCTCCTATACAAACCTGGAGGCTTATACCCTAATAGCAGTGGTTCTCAAATGGGGAGATTCTGCCCCCCTCGCCAGGAGACATCTGACAATATTTGGAGACATTTTTGGTTGTCATGACTCCAGGGTACTACTGGCATCTAGTGGGTAGAGGCCAAGGATGCTGTTAAACACCCTACAATGCACAGGACAGTCTCCCACAATAAATAATAATCTAGCCCAAAACACTTACAGTGCCAAGATTGAGAATCCTGCCACACAGCAGGGGTCCTTAGGTACACAATCTGAGTAAGCTACTTCAGCTTTCTTAGCCCTAGTTTCCTCATCAGCAATATGCGAATAAATTGACCTGTGTGCCCTACATCGCCAGGCCTTCGGAAGGATCAAATGAAATAGCGGATGAGAAGCATCATCACCATTATACCTTTCAAAATAATGCAGAAGCACCCACTTATTGGGCAAAGGTAGAAGCGCGGATACAGTGGGGGAGCGTGGGGTGTGATGGGGTAGAATTCTTTGGGAATGATACCCTCTAAAGAGGGCCCTCTTGCCAATCTACTTCAGTAAAGCTTGGCTAGAACAGGGGAGTGCTCATGAATAGTGATGGGCTAGAAGCACTTCCCAGGAAGAGGAGGGAGGGAGATAGAGCGTGGGAAGTGGGCACAGGCTTATCAAAGAAGAGCTAACAGATTTGAGGAAGTGAGACAACGCTTGGTATCTTAGACTGCTCAGGCTGCCTGAGTGGCTTAAACAACAGAAATTTATCTTCTCACAGTTCTGGAGGCTGGAAGTCCAAGGTCAAGGTTCCAGCAGGTTCAGTTTTTGGTGAGAGCTCCCTTCCTGGCTTGCAGATGTGTCCTCACCTGGCCAGGAGTGGGAGTGGAGGGTGGATCTTTCTCTTTTCCTCTCCCCCACTCTTCTTATAAGGCCACCAATTCTACTGGATTAGGGCTCTACCATATGACCTCATTTAACCTTAGTCACCTCCTTAAAGGCCTTATCTCCAATAAAGTCACACAGGGAGCTAGGGCTTCAACATATGAATTTTAGGGGAGGGGACACAATTCTGTTCAGAGAACTTGGGCACATATCAGACATAGCTGAGGAATCACTATGGCCTCAGAGATGAGGACCCAGATGTTAATTCAATGCTTTTCTGTGGTTATGGTCACCAAATCTTTTCTTTTCCAGCTTCCTTCTCTACGAGGTATCCAGTCAATTAACTCCTGCAACTCTTTTTTTTTTTTGGCCACGCTGCACAGCATGCAGGATCTTAGTTCCCCGACCAGGGATCGAACCCGCACCCCCTGCAGTGGAAGTGCAGAGTCTTAACCACTGGACCGCCAGGGAAGTCCCTCCTGCAACTCTTCATGTACGTGTCTCAGGCATCCTGTGGACTTCCGGGGTCAACGCAGAATCCTCCTCTTATCTGTGTCCTAGTCCTCAAATGTCTGAGATCCATCAGGTCATGGGTTTCCAACATTGTCTAATCACAATCACTTTAGGCGTGGTTCTCAATTTTGGAAGCTGTTAAAAAAGTTCACCCCAGACCAGTTCAATTAGAACCTCTGGAGGTAGGACTTGGGCATCGGTCATTTTTAAATCTCCCCAAGTAATTCCAATAAGCTGCCAGGGTTGAGGACCACTGATTATAGAGAAGTGTGTGTGTCCTGTCCCCCTCCCCTCAGATTCCAATTTAGTTGTTCTAGAGTGGGGCCCAGGAATCCGTATTTTTAAGCAATTCCCCAGCTGATTCTGACTATCAGCCAGGTTTAGGATAGGTTACTTCCTTCCTGAAGCTAAACTGCCTACCCCCACTTGCCCTGTAACGATTCATTTCTGTGGCTATACATAAGCTTTACAGTTGCAGATTTTATTTCCTTCCTCCTCTTTGTAGCAAATCATTTTGGGGACAGCTCTTCACATGCACCAAAAGACACTGCTTAAAGGAGAGAGTTTTCTGAAAACATGAAGGGAAGCAGCAGAAGAAACCAAATGGGGGTTTTAAAAAAGTGTGCAGCTTGCCAAGGGAGAGAGTAAGAAATCTGGTGAAAGATAAAGGAAGGAGTGGGAGTGGGGTTGGAGATGAGGTCACAGGGACGAAAACGGGGTTGACAGGTTTCAACAGCAAATTAACGAACACACAGTAAGTCAACGGCCCCAGAAGTTGTAGGTGAAGGGCCTTGCTTTGGGCAAAAGAGATAACAGGCAACAGCATCTTCTGGTATAGCCCCTGCCCCCATCTTGACCTCACCCATCTTCACCCTTACTCTCCAACAATACTTCTCTCAGGAAAGGATGCCATGGACTCAACCACACCAAGCTAGAACAGTATTTTAATAGGGGACCATGACAATAAACCAAAAGAATAGGGCTGAAAAGACAGAATTTCAGGCGCATTTACTGAATGGAGAGGGAGAGGAGAGCAGATAAGCCTTTCTTAGCTTTTTGGTAACTCCCACCATCACAGCACTCTTTACTTGCTGAATCCTGGTGGCTATTAACTATGATGCTTATTGTGTAGTTCTCTGACACGAACATAAAAATGAGGTGTATTACCAACATCCAGGCATCCCTGATGAAAACCTCAACGTAGACAGAAAGGTCACATCACAGACTTGACAAATTTTAAAGAGAGCACTGCAGCCTGTGTACATCACCAGCCATGGATGTTAAGTTTTCCTTACAGAAACTGAAAGTCAAGACACTTGGATTCCAAGTCAAACCCACTCTCACACTCTCTGCTTAACATCTCTATCTGTAAAACAAGAAAATTCCAAGGATAACTTGATTGAATTTGGCCAGTGGAAACAAAAGTAGGAAGAAAGGGAGGCAAGACATCAAGAAGAAGGTTAAGCAATATATTTTTTAAAGTATTCTCTCCATAGAAAGTCAAGTTAAATATGTTTTGAGTTAGTTACTATTTAGATAATATAGAAAATGAACTAATCACAGAAGAAAAGACTTACATATATTTTAGTGACAACAGCAGTCTTTACCTTATCATTTAGAAGTGGTTTGATCTCTGTGAGTTGAACATCCTGAAGTTCATCCATGAGGACAGATTAGAGTAGAGGATTCTCAAGAATAAATCAGTAACTCTGAAACAGAAGAGAAGTGAAGCAAAAAGCTTAAACCAGGAGCTGGAAACATAACAGTCACACTACATCCATTCATTCAAATATTAGAGCTTAGTACGTGTCATGCATGGCTCAGGGTGCTGAAGACACATTAGACTAGACGCTTAGGGCAAACAGACTCTAAAGTGGCCTCCGTGATCTCTGTACCTCCTAGCATTCACACCCATGCATAATTTCCTACCCCACCAACTGAGTGTGGGTGGGACCCATGGCTTGCTTTTAGCCATTAGAATATGGCAAAAGTGATGGAATGTACATGAGTATCTGTGTATGATTACATTACAAAAATATTTAACATCTGTCTTGTGGAGAGACACACTTTCCCCTGCTGGTTTTGAAGAAGCAAGTTGGCGTGTTGTGAGAGGGCCATGTGGTAAGAAACAGCCTCCAGCCAAAAGAGCAAGAAACTGGGATGCTCAGTCCAACCACCTGCAAGGAACTGACGGCTGCCAACAACCATATGGGCCTGGGAGTGGATCCTTCCCCAGTCGAGCCTCAGATGAGAAGCCAGCCCTGACCGGAACCTTGACTGCAGCCTTGCAGAGGACCCAGTCAACCCAGCTGGAATCCCAACCCCCTGAAACTGAGATGATAAATGTGTGTTGTTTTAAACCACTAAGGTTGCAGTAATATTTTTATGCAGCAATAGATACTTAATACAATAGCCTTTGCCCTCGTGGAAAATCCATTTTAGTTACTTTGCATAAGTAAGAGAACAACACTGCTCACAGTTACACTTCAGAAAGCAACAGTTTGGAGGGTGGATTAAGGGAGAACAAAAATTGAAGGTTAATGCTGTAGCCTAGGATAAACAGATAAACCAAGGCTAAGCTCACCAGCCTTCACCTGGGGAACCAAAGCAGTAGATGGAGAGTATGGTAGCCAGCCTCCACCATGGCCTCCAATGAGCCCAAGGGTCCTTGACTCCTGATATCTGCACTCATGTGTAATCTCCCATCCAAAAACATCAGGGATGGCCTGTGTAAGTAATAGAATATGGCAGAAGCAACAGTATGTGACTTCTGAAGCGACAATATAAAAGGCATTATAATTTCTGTTTTAAGACACTGTAGTCCTGATTCATCAGCTCTGGGGGAAGCCAGTCCCCATATAGTGAGGACATTCAAATAGCCCTCTGGGGAAGAGCACCAACTTGTCAGAACCAACCTACCAGCCATGTGAGTGAGCCACCTCGCAAATGGATCCTCCAGCCCCAGTCAAGACTGCAGATGACTGCAGCCCTGGAGACATCTGACTGCAACCTCAGAAGAGATCCTGAGCTGCCCTGCCCAGCCTGCTCCCCAATTCCTGACCCAGGACCATGAGACATAATATATAACTTTGTTTTGAGGTGATTTATTACATAGCAATAGACAACTAACACAAAGAGGGAGAAGTTAGGGGAAGTTGCAATAGAGAGGCAGAGCCTCCGTCCTACTGTACAGGAAGCCATGGGCAGAGGCTGCAGATACTGGATACTGCATGCAAGTGATTCCCACCCAGACTCCAAAGCTCTAGGCTTCATCTCCTCTGCCTTGGCCCTGCAGGAAAAATGCTAAATTCATGAGTAGGGAATTTAGACATTCAACAACCATTTATTGAGTACTCACTGTGCAAAGCATTATGGACGATATAAAGAAGGTCCCTGCCTTCCAGGAGCTTACTAAAGAGTAGAGACGACAGCTATCTATAAAGCTAACTACAAAATGAGAAGTAAGAGAAGAGCCAGAGGAGTTCAAAGGAGGAGCAATTACTTCTGATTGGTGGGAATCCTTCACAAGATACTACTTTATTATATTAATCCACTTTTCTGTTTTTCCCTCCAGAGGTAGGATGTATGGCTTTGACTTGGTTAGCTATGGAGAGGGTATGTGTTCCAGGCAAACTCTTAACTATTAATGACCAATACACCAAAATAAATCCTGCTCTCGGCTGACTAACAAAACCTCTTCTACCATGACTCTGAAGAACCCAGAGGGTGCCAACAGGGACCACTGCTCAAACTATGGACCCCACCTGCCAACATGAGGACCCCAAACATTTGTGCCAGTTAGACAGCACAAGCCCGATATTAAACCTCCCTGTAGGATGTGGTTCTTTTCTCAGATCCCAGGTATTCTATAAACTTGATTGAGCTACTGAATGCCCAGAAACTGAATGTTTATTTTATTTTATTTTCATATCAGTCACACTTCAAAACGGGATGAGATGGCTTGAACGTTTTATCACCAATTTCCGCCAGCATCTAAAATTTCTCATTTATAGTCCCCACTTCAACCCAGTTAACTCCCAAAATATTGGCCTAACTGGGATCTAGTCACTCTGTTTATTAATCACACTATAAATTGTGGCTACTTTTCATTTGGATTTCACTACTTATCAGTAATTTAAAATGGCAATTTCAAACTTCTTCTTCCTATTTAAAAGTAATGTGGGCTCCCTTTAGAAAATGCGGAAACCATGGAATAATGAAAAGATGTTTTACTCGCAGCCCTTCCTTCTAAAAACCACCACTGTTAACATTTTAGTCTATTTCCATTTTCCCCTCATGTAAAATGGTGATTTCCTGAAACTGTTTTTCCAACCCACCTCTTTATTCCGTACTTTAATTCACTCCTGTGAAAGCAGGGCACTGCAAGATGTTAATTTTTCAAATGTGACTCCTCGGGGGGAGGCCTGTCAAGGAGCCTCAGGGACAGAGGGAAGCCTGCGGCGCCTCCAAAGTGACGCATTCACCTAGTGTTCCCATGCATTATTTAAAGATGAAGAAATACGCAGTTTGTGCCAGGACAAACACTTAAACAAGGGCACAAATTAAGTGAGAAGGTTGTCCCTGTCATCCAGGCACAATGCAGTCAAGGCAGGACACTGTGACTTAGGAACTGGCAACAAGACAGTGGATGTTCACCTTCCACATCACAGGGGACCCAACATGTTCTTCCAGAGACTCAGAGGAGACTCAATTTTTGCTCAGTTCTCACTGCCCTTGAACCCTTGCCAATGAGCAGTTTTATAACACCTATAAGAAAACTAAGATCACATGGTGGAAAACTCCATCTCCAGATCCCTCAGCTCCACAGACTGGCTCCCTCCTGGGGATCTAAGGCCTGCAGTGCCCTCATCTGCACAAATGATATGGCTGCCAGTTCCCATCCTGGAACTAAGAGCTGTTAATATTTTTAAGAGGCTAGTAGGGATTTTATAAACTGTAGTAGATAAGAACTCTTTTCCAGTTTTATGAGATAGAGGGGAGAGTGACAAGTAAAAAACAGCCATCCTCAAACTGAGGACGCAAACCCCGTATCAAAAGGCTAGAAAGGGAAAGAGGAAAAGGATACTCTGTGCCAGAAATTATAACCTAAAGACATTATGTTTAATTCTCCTCCTCCCAGAAGTTATGTTTAACACTCCTCCCAAGTAGATATCTTCATTTCTCACTTTATAAGCAAAAAACTTAGGCTTAGAGAAGTTAAGTGACTTTTCCAATATCCACATCTAAGGAAGTAACAAGGCAAGGATTTAAAAACCTTTGCTTTTCCCACTATACCATAATGTCTATGCCAGACCCCCATCTACTGGTTGTAGGACCCTGGGCAGGTTTCCTCCACTCTCCCCACAGAGGCACCTCCTTGAAATAAAGGTGACAGAAACTCAGAGCAATCCTATACCACCAATGACTCAGATGCCTCAGACTGAAGGTTTGAGTCATCACACCAGGACAAGAACTCTCATTATCTCAGTAGTTAGCTGAGGACAAGGAGAACAAGAAATGAGTAGGGAAAAGTGAAGCAAAATCCCAGCTATTACTTGGTACCCAGTTTCTGAAAAGAGGGCTATTTCTTGCTTGTTTTCAGTATCATGAGCCTCAAACTTTAATGTACAATCAATCACCTGGGGATCTTGTTTAGGATCTCAGGTATAATCAGTTTTGAGCAATGACAGTCCAATATATGACCTCATCAGCTGAGGAGAAGTGGGGATCATCTGAGGTGAAGGTGAAGAAATGAAGGGCTTGATTATTAGCAACAATCCTTAATAGAGATGATGAGGGCGGGGTAGAGATAGACTCTGTTAATCTAATTTCATCCTGCCTTCAACCAAAAATGATTTCAATAAATTAGATGGGATTTTTAAAATATTCAACAGGCCAGACCAACTAGAGGGGGAATACATTGGAGAAAGAGAGAAGATTGCTGCAGAAATCCAGCTGAAAGATGACAAGAGTCTGACCATGCTATTGGAATCACAGAGATAAAAAGGGAGATAGCCTCATTCACCAGAGGGCAGAGAGCAAAAGCAAGAAGAACTAAAATTCTGCACCCAGTGGAAGGAAAACCACATTCCCAGAAAGACAGACAAGATGAAAGGCAGAGGACTTTGTACCAGATGAAGGAATAAGATAAAACCCCAGAAAAACAACTAAATGAAGTGGAGATAGGCAACCTTCCAGAAAAAGAATTCAGAATAATGATAGTGAAGATGATCCAGGACCTCGGAAAAACAATGGAGGCAAAGATCGAGAAGATGCAAGAAATGTTTAACAAAGACCTAGAAGAATTAAAGAACAAAGACCTAGAAGAGTTAAAGAACAAACAAACAGAGATGAACAATACAATAACTGAAATGAAAACTACACTAGAAGGAATCAATAGCAGCATAACTGAGGCAGAAGAACGGATAAGTGACCTGGAAGACAGAATGGTGGAATTCACTGCAGTGGAACAGAATAAAGAAAAAAGAATGAAAAGAAATGAAGACAGCCTAAGAGACCTCTGGGACAACATTAAATGCAACAACATTTGCATTACAGGGGCGCCAGAGGAGAAGAAAGAGAGAAAGGACCCAAGAAAATATTTGAAGAGATTATAGTCGAAAACGTCCCTAACACGGGAAAGGAAACAGCCACCCAAGTCCAGGAAGCACAGAGAGTCCCATACAGGACAAACCCAAGGAGAAACATGTTGAGACACATAGTAATCAAACTGGCAAAAATTAAAGACAAAGAAAAATTATTGAAAGCAGGAAGGGAAAAACGACAAATAACATACAAGGGAACTCCCATAAGGTTAACAGCTGGTTTCTCAGCAGAAACTCTACAAGCCAGAAGGGAGTGCCATGATATACTTCAAGTGATGAAAGGGAAGAACCTACAACCAAGATTACTCTACCCGGCAAGGATCTCATTCAGATTCGATGGAGAAATCCAAAGCTTTACAGACAAGCAAAAGCTAAGAGAATTCAGCACCACCAAACCAGCTCTACAACAAATGCTAAAGGAACTTGCCTAAGTGGGAAACACAAGAGAAGAAAAGGACCTACAAAAACAAACCTAGAACAATTAAGAAAATGGTCATAGGAACATACATATTGATAATTACCTTAAATGTGCATGGATTAAATGCTCCAACCAAAAGACACAGGCTAGCTGAATGGATACAAACACAAGACCCATATATATGCTGTCTACAAGAGACCCACTTCAGACCTAGGGACACATGCAGACTGAAAGTGAGGGGATGGAAAAACATATTCCATGCAAATGGAAATCAAAAGAGAGCTGGAGTAGCAATACTCATATGAGATAAAATAGACTTTAAAATAAAGAATGTTACAAGAGACAAGGAAGGACACTACATAATGATCAAGGGATCAATCCAAGAAGATATAACAATTATAAATATATATGCACTCAACATAGGAGCACCTCAATACATAAGGCAACTGCTAACAGCTATAAAAGAGGAAATAGACAGAAACACAGTAATAGTGGGGGACTTCAACACTTCACTTACACCAATGGACAGGTCATCCAAACAGAAAATTAATAAGGAAACACAAGCTTTAAATGACACAAAAGACCAAATAGATTTAATTGATATTTATAGGACATTCTACCCCAAAACAGCAGATTACACTTTCTTCTCAAGTGCACAGGGAACATTCTCCAGGATAGATCACATCTTGGATCACAAATCAAGCCTCAGTAAACTTAAGAAAATTGAAATCATATCAAGCATCTTTTCTGACCACAACACTATGAGATTAGAAATCAGTTACAGGGAAAAAAATGTAAAAAACACAAACACATGGAGGCTAAACAATACGTTACTAAATAACCAAGAGATCACTGAAGAAATCAAAGAGGAAATAAAAAAATACCTAGAGACAAATGACAATGAAAACACGAGGATCCAAAACCTATGGGATGCAGCAAAAGCAGTTCTAAGAGGGAAGTTTATAGCTGTACAAGCCTACCTCAAGAAACAAGAAGAATCTCAAATAAACAATCTAACCTTACACCTAAAGGAACTAGAGAACGAAGAACAAACAAAACCCAAAGTTAGCAGAAGGAAAGAAATCATAAAGATCAGAGCAGAAATAAATGAAATAGAAACAAAGAAAACAATAGCAAAGAACAATAAAACTAAAAGCTGGTTCTTTGAGAAGATAAACAAAATTGATAAACCATTAGCCAGACTCATCAAGAAGAAGAGGGAGAGGACTCAAATCAATAAAATTAGAAATGAAAAAGGAGAAGTTACAACAGACACCACAGAAATACAAAGCCTCCTAAGAGACTACTACAAGCAACTCTATGCCAATAAAATGGACAGTCTGGAAGAAATGGACAAATTCTTAGAAAGGTATAACCTTCCAAGACTGAACCAGAAGAAACAGAAAATATGAAAAGACCAATCACAAGTAATGAATTGAAACTATGATGAAAAATCTTCCAACAAACAAAAGTACAGGACCAGATGGTTTCACAGGTGAAGTCTATCAAATATTTAGAGAAGAGCTAACACCCACCCTTCTCAAACTCTTCCAAAAACTTGCAGAGGAAGGAGAACTCCCAAACTCACTCTACGAGGCCACCATCCCCCTGATACCAATACCAGACAAAGATACTACAAAAAAAAGAAAATTACAGACCAATATCACTGATGAATATAGATGCAGAAATCCTCAACAAAATAGTAGCAAACAGAATCCAACAACACATTAAAAGGATCATACACCATGGTCAAGTGCGAATTATCCCAGGGATGCAAGGATTCTTCAATATACTTAAATCAATCAATGTGATCAATCATATTAACAAATTGAAGAATAAAAACCATATGATCATCTCAATAGATGCAGAAAGAGCTTTTCACAAAATTCAACACCCACTTACGATAAAAACTCTCCAGAAAGTGGGCATAGAGGGAAACTACCTCAACATAATAAAGGCCATATACGACAAACCCACAGCAAACATCATTCTCAATGGTGAGAAACTAAAAGCATTTCTCTAAGATCAGGAATGAGACAAGGATGTCCACTCTCACCACTAGTATTCAGCATAGTTTTGGAAGTCCTAGCCACGGTAATCAGAGAAGAAAAAGAAATAAAAGGAATACAAATTGGAAAAGAAGAAGTAAAACTGTCACTGTTTGCAGATGACATGACATTATACATAGAGAATCCTAAAGATGCCACCAGAAAACTACTAGGGTTCATCAATGAATTTGGTAAAGTTGCAGGATACAAAATTAATGCACAGAAATCTCTTGCATTCCTATACACTAACAATGAAAGATCAGAAAGAGAAATTAAGGAAACTATCCCATTCACCATTGCAACAAAAAGAATAAAATACCTAGGAATAAACACCTAAGGAGGTAAAAGAATTGAACTCAAAAAACTATAAGACACTGATGAAAGAAATCAAAGATGACACAAACAGATGGAGAGATATATCATGTCCTAGGATTGGAAGAATCAATATTGTGAAAATGACTATACTACCCAAAGCAATCTACAGATTCAGTGTAATCCCTATCAAATTACCAGTGGCGTTTTTTACAGAACTAGAACAAAAAGTCTTAAAATTTGTATGGAGAGACAAAAGACTGCAAGTAGCCAACGCAGTCTTGAGGGAAAAAAACGGAGCTGGAGGAATCAGACTCCCTGACTTCAGACTATACTACAAAGCTACAGTCATCAAGACAATACGCTACTGGCACAAAAACAGAAATATAGATCAATGGAACAGGATACAAAGCCCAGAGATAAACCCATGCACCTATGGTCAACTAATCTACGACAAAGGAGGCAAGGATATACAATGAAGAAAAGACAGTCTCTTCAATAAGTGGTGCTGGGAAAACTGGACAGCTACATGTAAAAGAATGAAATTAGATCACTCTCTAACACCATACACAAAAATAAACTCAAAATGGATTAAAGACCTAAATGTAAGACTGGACACTATAAAACTCTTAGAGGAAAACATAGGATGAACACTCTTTGACATAAATCACTGCAAGATCTTTTTTGATCTGCTTCCTAGAGTTATGGAAATAAAAACAAAAATAAACAAATGGGACCTAGCGCAACTTAAAAGGTTTTGCAAAGCAAAGGAAACTACAAACAAGACGAAAAGACAACCCTCAGAATGGGAGAAAATATTGGCAAACAAATCAACGGACAAAGGATGAATCTCCAAAATATATAAACAGCTCATGCAGCTCAATATTTAAAAAACAAACAACCCAATCCAAAAATGGGCAGAAGACCTAAATAGACATTTCTCCAAAGAAGACATACAGATGGCCAAGAAGCACATGAAAAGCTGCTCAACATCACTAATTATTAGAGAAATGCAAATCAAAACTACAGTGAGGTAGCACCTCACAGCAGTCAGAATGGCCATTATCAAAAAATCTATAAACAATAAATGCTGGAGAGGGTGTGGAGAAAAGGAACCCTCTTGCACTGTTGGTGGGAATGTAAATTGATACAGCCACTATGGAGAACAGTATGGAGGTTCCTTAAAAAACTAAAAATAGAACTACCATATGACCCAGCAATCCCACTCCTGGGCATATATCCAGCGAAAACCATAATTCAAAAAGACACATGCACCCCAATATTCACTGCAGCAGTATTTACAACAGCCAGGTCATGGAAGCAACCTAAATGCCCATCGACAGGCGAATGGATAAAGAAGATGTGGTACATATATATAATGGAATATTACTCAGTCATAAAAAGGAACAAAACTGGGTCATTTGTAGAGACGTGGATAGATCTAGAGACTGTCATACAGAGTGAACTAAGTCAGAAAGAGAAAAACAAATATCGCATATTAACGCATATATGTGGAACCTAGAAAAATGGTACAGATGAACCGGTTTGCAGCACAGAAATAGAGACACAGATATAGAGAACAAACGTATGGACACCAAGGGGGGAAAGCGGTAGGGGTGGTGGTGGTGGTGTGATGAATTTGGAGATTGGGAGATTCTTATTCTAATAAGAACCTGCTGTATAAAAAATAAATAAAATTCAAAAAAAAAAAAAGAAAGAAAAAGGGAGATCTGGGGTATATGGTTGGTAAAAAATAGCCTGAGATCAGAGAAGAGCCAGATTTTCCCAAGGTTTCTAGGGATAAAAAAATGATGGCACTGTTAACGGAAATGGGGGAACTGAGAAATTGGTGAAAAAAACACTTTTGAACCAGAGCTGAAATTTGGCCTTACAAGAGATACACAGGTAGGAGTCAGAATTAGTGAGGAAAATCTGTAGGCGCTCACCAAACCAGAAACAAGGAGGAGCTGCAGGCCCTGGGTTCTTCTGAAAGACAGCTCAGTGACGGAAACGAAACAAAGAAAAAGAAAACTCAGAGGGACTTCCCTAGTGGCCTAGTGGATAAGACTCCGTGCTCCCAATGCAGGGGTCCTGGGTTCGATCCGTGGTCAGGGAACTAGATCTCACATGCATGCCGCAACTAAGAGTTTGCATGCCACAACTAAGGAGCCCGCGTGCCGCAACTAAGGCCTGGCACAACCGGAAAAAAAAGCTCAGAGATGCAAGAGGAAAAGCAGAAATACAATGTCAAAGAAGCCAAGGAAGAAGACCAAGTTACATGGAAGGGGAGGGAAACTGTCAAATGCTGAAGCAGAAAAGAGGAGGAGGACTAAGAAAGGGCCACTAGCGGGAATTCCCTGGCAGGCCAGTAACTAGGACTCCACGCTCTCACTGCTGGGGGCCTGGGTTCAATCCCTGGTTCAGGAACTAAGATCTCACAAGCTGTGCGGCATGGCCAAAAAACAAAAAAAAAAAGGGGGGAGCTTCCCTGGTGGTGCAGTGGTTGAGAGTCCGCCTGCCGATGCAGGGGACACGGGTTCGTGCCCCGGTCCGGGAAGATCCCACATGCCGCAGAGCAGCTGGGCCCGTGAGTCATGGCCACTGGGCCTGTGCGTCCAGAGCCTGTGCTCCGCAGTGGGAGAGGCCACAGCAGTGAGAGGCCTGCGTACCGCACCCCCCCCAAAAAAATACAGTGTATAGTTTAGAAAGCCAATACTATGTATAGTTCCTTATTGTCTTTTTAAAGTAGCAAAACAATGTTTTTAAGCCCTGGAAATCTCAGTGAGTTTTTCTGACTAAATAAACAGTGTAGAGTAAGATAAAAGCCTGAGACCCTCATGTCCCTGGAATCAGGCCAAGGGCAGCCTCCCACTGATTTGCTGAGTGACCTTCAGCTAATCGTTGAACCTCATTAGACTGATAACTGGGTGACCTCGTAGGATTATAGTAAGAGCCCTGTGAAGCAGAGGATAGGGGAGTGCTTACCCTGGGGAACATGTAAAGTACGACATTTACAGGGAGCTTTTGGGTCACAGAATGTCAGTCCTATCAGGGGCCTAAGATGTCATCCTGCCCAGCCTTTTCTCTTGACAGATGGGGAAACTGAGGTCCAGAAAGGAGAAATGCTTTGCCTAGTGCCACTCAGCTAGGTAGGGGCCCACCTAGGTCTAGAGTCCACATCTGATGCGCTCTTTCCATGACTAGAAGAATCAGGGTTTTGGTGCAATAATTAAAAGTCAGTAATCTTGATGATCTTTAAAGGCCCTCTCAGTGCTGACTCTGCGTATCAAAGAACACTGGTGTCTCTCTTGGTCATTTTTGCTTGCACTTAAATTCAGAAATGTCATTTTCTAGATGTTTAATAAGTCATAGTCATGGGCTTTTTAGCATGGAGTACTGAATCTTATTTTTTCTAGATTTTAATGCCATTGACTTTCCCTGTCAAAAGACAATGGCCCGGACTTCCCTGGTGGCACAGTGGTTAAGAATCCTCCTGCCGATGCAGGGGACGCGGGTTTGATCCCTGGTCCGGGAAGATCCCACATGCTGCGGAGCAACTAAGCCCGTGCACCACAACTGCTGAGCCTGCGCTCTAGAGCCCGTGAGCCACAACTACTGAGCCCGCGTGCCACAACTACTGAAGCCCGCGTGCGTAGAGCCCGTGTTCCGCAGCAAGAGAAGCCACCATGATGAGAAGCCCGCACATTGCGAAGAAGAGTAGCCCCCACTCGCCGCAACTAGAGAAAGCCTGTGCGCAGCAGTGAAAACCCAACCCAGCCAAAGATTTAAAAAATAATGATAAAATAAATAAATAAATAAATTTTTTTTAAAAAAGATAATGCCCCCCCCCCTTACTTTTTTTTTGCGGTACGCGGGCCTCTCACTGCTGTGGCCTCTCCCACTGCGGAGCACAGGCTCCAGACGCGCAGGCTCAGCGGCCATGGCTCACGGGCCCAGCCACTCCGTGGCATGTGGGATCCTCCCGGACCGGGGCACAAACCAGTGTCCCCTGCATCGGCAGGCGGACTCTCAACCACTGCGCCACCAGGGAAGCCCTACACTGTCTTATTTTGTCGCTTTTCCCTATGCTATGACCCAGGTAATTTGTTTGGCCTTCATCATGCTTTGCCAGGATGTACTGACACCCGGCCACTAGTTTGTATTCTAAGGGCAAAATCAGTCACTTTTGGTTTTGGCAAGATTGCAGGCAGATAACCAAACCAAAATGAAGGCAGCAAACGAGGGAGGCACACTAAGGAGACTGAGCTGGAAGGGGTCAGCTGGAGCTGGTGCTGAAGCAGTTATGGCTGGAAAGCTGCAGGAAGTGGCCAGAGGACTGGCTGGGAAAGTGGACAGTGGTGTTCCTACAGCAAGCTGACTCACGTCCTCTCTTTTTACCTATAAACCCCTGGCTAAATGATTATTACAGCACTTTACAATTTAGGTTAAAGACCTACCATCTCATTGGATTATCACAATGGCACTGTGAGGTAAAACACTGGGGCACTGCATCATTTCTACCGCAGAGACGAGGAAACTGAGGCTTAAAGAGGTGAAATGGACTGACCAAAAAACACAACTAATAAATGCAACGGCTCGGAGCAAAATCCAATTTTCTTCTGATCCCCAATGCTTATTACTCTATGCCCTGCACCACAGTTCCTCCCAGGTTATCACAGATGGAAAGACCTGGAGGTAAAAAGGAGAGAAATTCAGCTGATTGCCTCACTGCGCCCATCCCACACTAAGAACCGCTTTATCTCTGGTCCTCAGTTACACTGTGTAGTTAGGATCTGGCCACAGGCTCTAGGATTAAACCTTAATATGAAGTTAATAACAAGAAAGCCCAGATTTGGAACTGGAGTCTGCCTTCACCCATTAATTCAATTGAGTGGGGGAGATTAAGTCTATAAACAAATCACTACAGTCTGAGGCAGGATAAACATGAGCCTATGAATTGGACAAACTCTAAGGCATTTGCTCAACCTCAGCACCACTGATACTTTAGGCCAGATAATTCTTTGTTGTGGGGCTGTCCTGGGTAGCATGTTTAGTAGCATCCCTGGCCTCCACCCACTGAATGCTAGCAGCACCCTCCTCCCACAGTTGTGACAACCAGGTATTGCCAAATGTCCTCTGGGGGGCAAAATCAGCCCCAGCTGAGAACCACTGCTCTAAGGGTTACAGGGGTTTACAGCAAAGGTCACTCAATGCAGGTTGTGGTGCTGAGAAAAAGTTTCATGGAGGAGGTAATATTTGAACTGGACCTTGAAGAATAGACACCATTCCTATAGGTCAGGATGAGAGAATAAAAGAAGGAATGCCAGAAAGGGAGGAGAACGAAAAAGCAAGATGACGAGAAAGCACCGCTGGAAAACGTTCCAGTTTGGCAGGAGCAGAAGCTTGCTGTTGGTAATAGGTGATAAAGTTAAAAACGTCCACTGGAGTCAGGTCACAGAGAGCCATCCATCAACTAACAGTTACAAGATACACACCGTAATGAAATAGCCAACAATACAAGATACTACACAGATGTTTAACAGTATACAAGTCAAACCAGTGGATTTCCATGTGTCCCACCTACCCAGGAGGACAGAATGTTACCTGGGCATCATGTCTTACATTGCATCTAGTGTTCACTACGTTTAGCCAGAGTTAAACGAAGGTCGGAACCAGTGCAGAAGTGGGAGAAATAACTAAGGACTGGGATGGTCAGGAGTTTCCCAAAGGAGTTAAGAGTGGAGGGCCTTGAATGGATATGTTCTGGATAGCTGGAAGGGAGGAGAGGACATTCCAGGTGAGGACATTTGAGCTGGGAAAGAAATAAATGTACACAACATATCCAAGAGACATCAGGAAGAACAACGTAGTTGGGAAAGAAGACAAGGCTGGTCAGAACACAGAGCACATGACTCAGACATCACTGGACAATCACTGAGGGTTCCTGAGGAACAAAATGACACAGTTGTTTAAAACGTGGCATCTTGTCCAGCAGTTCTCTTAGCTACACATTAGAAAGACCTGGGGAGCTTTGAAGAACATCAATACCCAGGCCTCAACCCTAAGGATCCAATTTAATCGGGCTAAGACAGGGCCCAGGTATTGCTTTTAAAGCTCCACAGGTGATTCTTACACGCAGCTAGAACTGAGGACCACTGGTCTACAGTCATGCTGTCACTTTCAGATGAGAAAAGAGGCCTAGAAGTTTAAGTGATCTGCCTAAATTCACATAGTCGGCTGGGTGTAGGGTTGGGACTGGCATCTGGACTCCTATTCCAGGCTCTGAAAGATACCACAGAGTCCTGGGCTAGAGGCCATACTTCAGTCTTTAAGAGGCACAATCTGATGACTTGCCTCTTAAGTTTTGCCAGGGTTAAAGCCTGAATTAATCGTATCATAAAACTATTAACTTAAGCATCCTCTCAAGTGTCTAGGGTAATGGATGTTGATTTCACTGCTGTCTCCTGAGGGCCCTGAGGCAAGGGAAGGGTCTCAGGAGACTCCCCAGAAAGCCAGATAAACAAGCCAACCCCCCAGCTCTGTGGAAGAAACAATGACTTTTTAAAATACAGCTCACTGATGTTTTGCACTGCATAAAGGGAAGTCTGGGTTACTCTTCACCAGGAAAATACTTTCAGAGATGCTATGCTGTAAGCAGAGGTGGGGGGCGGGGAGAGTGATCAAAGGCAGCTGCTGAAGCATGCCCACAGACCCTCATTTTATTTTGGTTTTTTTGGGGTTTTTTTGGCGGTACGCAGGCCTTTCACTGTTGTGGCCTCTCCCGTTGCGGAGCACAGGCTCCGGACGCGCAGGCTCAGCGGCCCATGGCTCACGGGCCCAGCCGCTCCGCGGCATGTGGGATCTTCCCGGACCAGGGCACGAACCCGTGTCCCCTGCATCGGCAGGCGACTCTCAACCACTGAGCCACGAGGGAAGCCCCAGACCCTCATTTTAACAGTAAATCTCTCTATAGTCCTCAGCCCTGGATAAGGGCTGTCCACGCACCTTGTGTTTTTCTAAAAGGAAAAGAGTAGCACCCCTCACAATAGGCCCGCCTTCCTGTTGTGTCACTCCAGGATTCTGGCAGCAGGTGGTAAACGGGAGGTCTGCAGAGACTGCCAAATTGGGGATCTGAGTCTGCTTGTATAACCATTCTATTCATCCCAGGGTACTGGTACAGATAGCTATTAGAACAAAGCAACACACATCTAGGGGAGTTCTTGTTAATCCCAGACGCCCATCAACCAGCTGAAGCCTAACAAGGGGGTCATACTAAAGTCACTTTAGAAGCAGAAGCACTACCCTCTGTCTCCAACTCTTGACACCAGGAAAGCTACTGCTGGCAAGGCTCTGGTACGTGCTCTTGGGATGGGTTCCAAGTTCCCACCAGCTATGAGATAGAATCCCTGAACACAATCTGTTCTTTAAGACAACGTGCGTGGAGGTGAAGGACAAATAAGAGCCCTAAGAGGCAATACTTAATACTCATACTAACTTGATGCTCATAAGATATTGATCACTGACTCTATGCCAGATATCAGAACAAGCAGTTTCATCCATTATTCCATTTTATTTTCCCACACACTTATAAGATAGTACTGTAATCTCCCCATTTTACAGATGAAGAAACTGAGGCTTGGAGAGGTTCTGTAATATGCCAAAGGTCACACAGCTAGCAAGGGGCAGAATAAGGATTTGCACCTGAGCACCTGCAGCTAGAGCTTGGGCAGCCTCTATAAACGACTCTTCCACTTGATGCCAACTGACCATTAATTCTTCTACTTATTTTTTTCAGCTTTGGCTACTGGAGTCTACCAGGATCTTAATGATCAAAGAATTCTGAAAACTGAGAAGCACCATACTAAGTTTAGGTATTATTATTACCATCATTATTACTTCAATGAATAGGACAGACCTGCACCAATCTGGAAGTATTTGAAAAGCAATTACCCTGTGGACTGTCTAATCACCCTAAGTTACACTTTAGTCAACATCCTGGTTAAAAACCTGGGTCCCAGAAAGCCTGGTCCCCAGAGCTTTCTCAACTACAGGGATAAAGAGATAATAGCCTGATTCCTCTCTTCTCCTTTCTCTGCCAATTATTAGGTTTCAAATTAAATGGTTTTAGAGCTAAGAAATCTCACAATTTCAAAAAGCATTCATTTTTATCCTCAAGTTGAAAGTTCAGGCTTAAAAGATAAGGATAAAACTGTCATTTTTAATAAACAACTGTGTCTCTTTTGAAAGCAAATGGTATTTCTGCAAAGATTATCATATGACAACTACCAATTAAATGAAAAGCTGACATGACTTCTCTTAAGTTATCATTAGAAAAGAGAAGCAAGTTTTTATGAGCTAAATTTTCCTTATCCTAATATATGAGTTTTTGGGCCATCACACTCACAAACATAACTAGCTCCAAACCTGAAATAGCATTACCTTTAAAAAGATACTGCAAAATAACAACCAAAAAAACCTTAAAATAATTAGTAATAAAATCAAGTATGAAGAGTGGCTGTATCAGAAATTTATATTTGGTCAATGAAAACTCAAACTGTAGACTGTGGGCATTTTTAGGTGGTAAAAGGATTACAATCAAATGATATAGCTAAACTCCTCTATTAGGGAAATTAATTTTAATTTTCTATATTGAATCTCTGAAGAATATAAAAAGTAGCACCTCCAAACAAAAAGTGGGGGAGGGTTTCCATGGTGGCGCAGTGGTTGAGAGTCTGCCTGCCGATGCAGGGGACACAGGTTTGCGCCCCAGTCCGGGAAGATCCCACATGCCGCAGAGCAGCTGGGCCCGTGAGCCATGGCCGCTGAGCCTGCACGTCCGGAGCCTGTGCTCCACAACAGGAGAGGCCACAACAGGGAGAGGCCCGCATATCACACACACACAAAAAAAAAGTGGGAGAGAAGGGACTTCCCTGGTGGTCCAGTGGTTAAAACTCTGTGCTCCCAATGCAGGGGGCCTGGATTCCATCTCTGGTCAGGGAACTAGATCCTGCATGCGTGCCGCAACTAAGAGCCCGCATGCCTCAACTAAAAAGATCCCGCATGTCACAACTAAGACCCAGTGCAGCTAAATAGATAGATAGATAAATATTTATAAATACATTAGAATTAGCACTGTGATTAAAGAAAAAAAAGTTTCATTTACCAAAGAAAGCCCTGGTAAATACTCATACTAAATCTAGTTAAGTTTTTGCGTGCTATTTTCAAGCAGTCTCTTAAAAAAAAAAAAGTGGGACTGGGGGGGATGGTTTAAAAAGGTCTTTCAGAATAGATGACTGGACATCCAGTTCTGCAGTAAATCCAAATGTTATCAATCTTTGGACTTGAAAGTCCTTGATACACCCTTTCTTTTCATCATCTCTATTCAGGCTTGTCAATTTTTCTTCCAGAATCTCCCATTTGCCCTTTCCTTTTCTTTCTGACTGTCCTCACTTCTTGCCTGGATTTGCTCATTCATTCATCATTTACCAAGTGCTTATTATCTGCCACGCACAGAGCTAGACCCTTGTCCTTGAGCTCAGGAAGCTCACGTGATACTCAGTAGAGCTGCAATCTACCCATCTCGATCACCAGACTACAAGCTTTACCAAAGGCTTTGTATTTCCAGAACCAGCAGCAACTGGCGTAGAGCAGATACTCTAAAAATGTTTGTTGTATGACACTAGATTACTTTAGCAAGCTCTTTTTTTAATCCATAAATATTTTAGTGCATATCTTCAAAAAGGACTCTTACTTTTCTTCCCTTTTTAAAATACAAAAGCTATATGTGCACAATGCAAAAATAGTATTGAAAGGTATGGAGTGAAAGTGAATTCTCCAACCTCCTAAATCCCACTCCCAGAAATGACTACTATTACAATCTGGAATGTATCTTTCCAGAACTTTCCTATGCTGGTATATAACACACACACACACACACTCTAAAACTTTTTTGGAACAAGTTCTTTGACAGTTTCTGACTCTAGCTTCTCAACTTTTTTTTTCTTTTTTTTTAATAAATATATTTATTTTTGGCTCTGTTGGGTCTTTGTTGCTGCGCACGGGCTTTCTCTAGTTGTGGCGAGCGAGGGCTACTCTTCGTTTCGGTGTGTGGGCTTCTCATTGTCATGGCTTCTCTTGTTGCGGAGCACGGGCCCTAGGCACGCGGGCTTCAGTAGGTGTGGCACGCGGGCTCAGTAGTTGTGGCACGCGGGCTCAGTAGTTGTGTCTCACGGGCTCTAGAGCACAGGCTCAGTAGTTGTGGCACACAGGCTTAGCTGCTCTGCGGCATGTGGGATCTTCCCGAACCAGGGCTCGAACCCATGTCCCCTGCATTGGCAGGCGGATTCTTAACCACTGCGCCACCAGGGAAGTCCCACTTCTCAACTTTCTAATCCAGCTCAAGTTCTCAAAGTGCTGTCCCTGGATCAGAAGCATCGGCATCATCTGGGAACTTGTTAGCAATACAAATTCTCAGGCCCCACTCCAGACCTATTGAATCAGAATCTCTGGAGGCGGGGACCCCACAATCTGTGTTTTAATTAACTCTCCAGGTAATTCAGATGCACACTAATGGTTGAGAACCACTCCTCTAACAGTCAAGCCACCTTGGTCAAGCTGGGTTTTTTTTTTTGGCTGCATTGGGTCTTCATGTGCGGGCTTTCTCTAGTTGTGGTGAGTGGGGGCTACTCTTCATCATGGTGCGCGGGCTTCTCATTGCGGTGGCTTCTCTCGTTGCAGAGCATGGGCTCTAGGCACATGGGCTTCAGTAGCTGTGGCTCGTGGGCTCAGTAGTTGTGGCTCACAGGCTCTAGAGCGCAAGCTCAGTAGCTGTGGCACATGGGCTTAGTTGCTCCGCGGCATGCGGGATCTTCCCGGACCAGGGCTCGAACCCGTGTCCCCTGCATTGGCAGGCGGATTCTTAACCACTGTGCCACCAGGGAAGCCCCAAGCCGGTTTTTTATTTTTATTGTCCCTTAAACATTATATTGTCAGGCACTGTAACCTTGTTTTGGTCTTACCACCCTATTTCAAAATGCATTTCTTGTCCTTTTGATTAATTCTGATCATACCAATCTGTTAAAGCCCAGAAAGTCCTCGATCCTCCCCAAAGTGCTCTCAGTACCACAGCTCTTACTGATTCCCCTTGCTCCTCCCCCTCCTATGACATACCTAGTTCCCCTACCATACAATTTCACAATTAGGTACTCACTGTCTCCAATGATAGAGAACAGTTCTTTACTCTTCCCTTGAAGACATGAATCATATTTTTGTCACCTCTTCCTCACCCCTGTTCTAAGCACAAATTTTAATAAAGTTGCCGGTCTTTAAGGATAAATTCACCGAGAGAAATACTGATAAACTTTTGATGGATAAAAAGTCTACATTCAAGTTGTAGCACCACTTCTGCGACCTTGGACAAGCTCACTTCTCAGGATGAAGTCTGTAAAAGCAAGACAGCTGGACTCAATGACCTAACACTTCCTTTCAGCCTTGAGCGACGTATGACTTTATGAAACGTCTCACATTGGAATATCTTATTCCATTATACTTGAGTATACCATTAGACTCATATCGCTTTGCTAGTGAGCTCTTTGAACAAGAACTATGAGAATCTTCCACCATACCCAGCACCATGCCTTATGCATAACAGCTCAATCTATTTGCAGAAGATTATTTGGAAAAATTATTTTAGAAGTTTCATTTATGTAGAGAACCTATGTACTTTGGCAGACCTACTGCCTCCCAAAGGGCCGTTTCAAATATTTATTGTTATAAATACTATGAAATGATTTATGGTAAAAACTGTGATTACTCTGATAACACTGGGGCAGTCAGCCACGTAAGGCGAAAGAATGTAAAAATGAATCTTACATGTATTTAGGAATAGACTAAAAAGCTATAAGCCTTAGGCTACCTTAGTGCAACATGCAAATAAAAACAGTCCTGTACACTTAGGTGACATATACCAACTCCACTCTTGGGCATAAACAGGCTTCTTGACATAGGACCTTTTTCTGCAAATTTTCAGACACAACAGGGTGGACTAGAGACCTCTGAGTGGCCAGTGATGACCAGAAGTTGAAACTAAAGAGAAGGACAGCTAAGAGAAATTGAAGGGCAAGAAGGAGGAACAGAAGGGCAGGAAAACACCTTTAAGTAATGAAAAGGAGCAACGGAAATTCACTGAGTCTTTACCAAGGGCCTACTATGAGCCAGTCACTTGGGGCTGCAAAGATGGCCCCTGACCTCAAGGGGCTAACAGTCCAAAGGGTAAGACAAGCTTCTACCCTATCTACCTACCTACCTACCTACACACACACATATATACGTATGTATGTGTGTGTAATTCTAATTGGGAAAATCAAGCAAGGAAGGCTTCACAGAAAAGGTGGTAAGTTAATGAAGTTTTGAAGTGTGTAGGAGGGTTTGCTAAGGAAGAAAAAAAAAGTTTGAGCTAGTTGTTCTGGGGAAGAAACATTCGCATATTTTTACAGCCATTCCTTTGGGACTTTAAATCGGTAAGGCTTCTTAGATGCAACACTACCTTGTCAATGCTCTCCTTCTCTTTTTACTTCATCTTAAGTGAGATGTTCAAGCCCAGCACTGGAATACAGCCAGAAAGCCCCAGGATAAGGGGAATGCTCGCCAGATTCGCTCTGTCACCTCCAAATTCAACCAGCCCAGCTATCCCAGTCTTGCACTCCTGGCAGCCAGAATAGGAAGGCTAATAATATCCTCTGGGGACAAAATCTGGACTCAGGCACACAAGACTTACCCCTGCTCTGCCAGTAAGCCACCTTGAGAGCGTCCCTGCCTCCTAAGCCTAGTTTATCTGTGACAGGGAGGCCAGCTCTGCAGAAAAAAA